>NC_081562.1:106249378-106341899 GCF_022355385.1 Mustela nigripes
GATGCAGGACTCGATCCCAGGACCCTGAGATCATGACCTGAGCTGAAGGCAGCGGCTTAACCACACTGAGCCACCCAGGCGCCCCAAATATGGGGTTCTTAAGTCACTCCCCAATTTCTTTTCTAAGTAATTATGCCATAGTATGATATTCAGTTGTGTAATGTTTATTTCAGCTGGTTTCTAAATTCTAGGTTTTAACTGTCTTTTGTTTTCTTGATTTTCTTTTTTCCCATGTTTCTAGAGAGTGATAATCTTCAATTCTCAATTTTTATAATAGCAGTTTATAAAATTGAGAAACTAACCCTCCTATTTACTTAGGTATAAACATTTCTTTTCACTTTGCTTGTGTTTTTTTAAAACCAGGCAAAACATTTATTTTTTTATTTTTATGTAGTTGAGTTAATTTGCCTTTGGGTTTTAAGGCAGAGTTTATTAGGAAGACTTCTCCTTTCTAGATTACAAAGAAATCCATACAGATTTTCTTCTGGTGTTTGAATGGTTTTATTTTTAACATTTATATTTCTAATACATTTGGGATTTATCCTGGTATAAATCCAATTTTGTATTTTTCCAAATGGCTGCCACTTGTCCCAATATAATTTATTTAAATATCCACTCAAACAGCTGATTTGAGATTTTCATCTTTATCATGTCCTAAATTTCATATACACTGGGGTGCCATTTGGACTTTCCCACCTGTCCTACTGGTCTATCTGGCTGTTTATGCATCAGTAACATCAAGACCATACAGTTTTAAGTGCTTACGGTTTAATGCCTTAATATCAGACAGGTAGAGCTTGTTCCCCCTTCTCTCCCATCCGATATTGCTCTTGTTTGTCAAGATTTTTCCCACTACTCTTTCTTACATATTTCTCCATATGAACCTGCTAGTCAACTTGTCTGGCTCCAGGAAAGAAGAAACTGTCTGTATTTGTTTAGGAATCATCTTAAATTTGCAGATTAAATAGAAGTGAGTGCTTTAAGTTTTACCTTCTTATCTAAGATCAGGACATAACCTTCCCATTTGTTCAAGTCTATTTTTACGCCTGTCAGGAGTGTTTAAAAGTTTTCTTCATACAGGTTTTGCTCATTCCTTGCTAATTTTATTCTGAAGAATGTTATATTAATAGCTGCTATGGTAAATGGGGTCTTCGAGTAAACCTTCTGATTGGATACTGTTTGTATATAGGAAGGCTGCTGATTTTTTAGTCTACCTTTAATCCACTTAAAACAAACGGTATTCTTTAGCTCGCTAAAAACAAATAGAGATTTGATTTTTCATTCGATTTTGTTTGGTGGAAGGAATAGCACTAACCCTTCTCCCACAAGCATGTTACCACTGTAGGATTTAAGTATGTTTCACAAAAGAAGACAAAAACTCACCTTGGTGTATTCATCTTTGGCCTTGGTGAGCATTCTTAAGATATCTACTTCCTTGCCCTCTCCTGAATTGAGGATCATTGGGGAGTTTCCTGTTCCACCTCCCTGATGGGCTTTCAACTGTTCATACTGAGTTAGGCTAGAAAAATAGAGGGGAAAATCCACACAAGAAAAACAAACTCAACACAAATGGCTTATAAAACCATCTAATTCCCATCCACGTGTTTTTATGTTTTTTTAAGATTTTTTTTAAGATTTTATTTGTCAGACACACACACACACACACACACACACACACACACACATACAGGGCACACAAGCAGGGGGAATGGGAGAGGGAGAAGAAGGCGCCTGGCTGAGCAAGGAGCCTGAGGCGGGGTTCAATTCCAGAACCTTGGGATCATGACCTGAGCCAAAGGCAGATGCTTAACTGACTGAGCCACCCAGGCGGCCCCACTTATTTTTATCTTGTTATAGTCATAGTAGAAGTATGACTGCTCAGGAAGTGAAAGAAGAAAAACGAGAGTTGAGGTCCTGAGTACTAGCGGAGGTCCCAAGTGACTATGCGTATGAACCCAGGGGAGGGGTGGCCAAACTACGGCCTGAAACACTCACTGATCAGTTTTTTGGTTTTTTTTTTTTCCAGAAAAAGTTTGCCAACTCCTCATTTGGAGCACTTGAAAGGACTCATTTAGAACCCAATTTAGAGTTCTCAAACACTGAGCAAACCCCACAGCAAATCGAGATCCACTCCCCCTTTTTGTTTCAATGTGCCTTGTACTCAAAGCAAAATCGACGTCAGCAACTCAAATCCTATAATCCTCTGGCAAATTATAAACTGTGAAGATTTCATTCTAGAAGAGGGGGCGTTAAACAAACAAACAAACATCCTCCCCCCCCCAAAAAAACCAGAGCAATGAAGAGTGTCTTCTGTTTTCCTGAAAACAATACAGGAGGGAGACCAGATCACTCCTAGATGGTGCCAGGTGACATTGAGAAAAATATTTTTCCTTCTGTGTACTTTGACTTTCAGCTCAGATTTTTATAACGGCCATGTCATTTATGGTAAAAGACACCTGAGAATTTATGGGAAGGTTTAATTCTAACGGAGGAAGGGCTCGGAATCTACACTTATCAGCTGCTTATTGCTAGTCAACAATCAATTTCCTGCCCCCGCTGTTAAGTTAACTACTGCCGAATGCCAACAATTTGAACATGGTCTTTCGGCTGAGCCGCAGGGCATTTTTTTCATCTATATGAAATCCTGCTATTATGATCCGTTGTATGGTTTACAATAACATGAATGTGTTAGGAACTAGTGGTGATGGGGGTAAATACCAGTTTGAACCCACTTAATCACCATCTGTAATGTGAGCTGGTTACCTACAATTAGCTATCATCACAGGCTAGACTTTCAGAAGCCTATTCATAAAAAAGTCTTCCCCACATTTCATTTTTGGGGGTCACTTTTTAGTCATTTCATTGCCCCGGGATTTAAAATCGGAAAATGGGTGCCTTCACAGATGGAGATGTTTTGTCCAATCTGCGTAGACAGCTGCCATATTGTGTGTTCGGTGGAGCCGGGTCACCGGCTGAGATACGGCCTGGGTAGGAAACCGATTTTGTTCCAAGGCTCTAAACCCTCCCCTAAAAGCAGGGAATTAATTGCCTCTCAGGGAGCAGCCTCGGGGCTCAAGGACTGATCAAAGAGTTGACCAGTCACAGAGGAGACAGCATGCTTACCCAGGCCTCCCTTTCAGTGCAGTCAGGGAGTCACGAGTAGGACAGTCAGACCCTGATTTAACTTTCCCAAAACGCGGGCAAGACAAACCACAAGGCATCAAGAGATTAAAAGAAAGAGACCAGCAACAAAAAAAGGGACTGCCTACTGATCACTAAACCAATACTGACTCCGATATTTCCAATAAGACTGAAAATAAAGTCTATCCTGAGTACTCACAGCATCTGAGACATGAGGAAACTCTGAGCTCCCACAACCCTGGATATGCAGTTATAGAAAGGCGTTTAGGGCCGGAAGGAAAGATCTTAGAGAAAGTGTAGCAGCCTTTAAAATGTTCTGAATGTTCTTTTTACTGTCAGCTATACTGATAACTTTTCAGAGAAAAAAAAAACAAACCTGCTAATTTACAAATGAGGAAAATACTGAAGAAAACTGCCATCTGGAATAATTCATATTATAGGTATTTCCCACAAGCAGAACAAAAAATGAGGTGAACTATTCTACACGATAAGTCTTACCTAGTGAAAATATGGAGTAGGAAAAGAAAAGTGAAGCAGGGAGAATCGGAGGGGTAGACGAACCATGAGAGACTGTGGACTCTGAGAAACAAACTGAGGGTTTTAGAGGGGCGGGGGGGGTGGGGGGAATGGGTGAGCCCCATGACGGGTATTAAGGAGGGCACGGATTGCATGGAGCCCTGGGTGTTATATGTAAACAATGAATCTTGGAACACTATATAAAAAACTAATGAAGTTCTGTATGATGACTAACAATAACACAATAAAAAATAAATTAATTAAAAATAAATTTTAAAAAATTTAAAAAATATGAAACGTGTGACTTATATTTATTTTTCCTTTAAGTAACTGTAAACATTTTCCTAGCCACAGTGGAAAGGACTGCCGTAAGAGGTGCATTCTGCTTAGAGTATAGTGGAGTTACACTGAGAAGCACTGACAAAAGCATCAGGTCCAGAAAATACTTAGCCTTTCAGCACCTACTTTTTCATTAGCTCTGCAATTCTTTGGCATTCTTCCTTATCATAAAACCAAATCCCATAAATGGACACTGCAAAAAACACATCAAACAAATTATGAGCACCTTCAAAACTACAAAATGGAACTTGAAGAAAATATGTACTCATTGATAAATGAAACCCACCACCGGAGTTTAAGCTGGAAAACCTAGTGTTGGAATTGTCTAAGCCCCCAGAGAACTCTGAAGTGTGGTCTTACACATATGCAGGGACACCCCCTCCCCCATAAAGTGTGCCGTCCTCAATAATATAGCACCTGAATATAACAGGCATTTGGCAAATGCTTCTTAAATGAATGAATACAGATTGCAGATGAAGTCAGAATTTCAGAAGTCCTGGCTTTGAAACATCACTGTGTCCAGACTCCATTTGCACACATATTTCATCTTTACTGTGAAGTATCCAGAAACCTGATGCACGAAATTAGGCCTACAAACCTCTCTCCCTCCTCCTCCTCTTCCTCCCAGGAAAATGTTCGCCAAGAAACTGGCTCTGTAAGCTCTGAGTTAGGACACAGTGCAGTAAAAAATAAAATTCAATAACAAATCTCTGACTTCAAAATGCCTGTATGGAAAATTTACAACTGTTGAAAGATGAGATGTAACCATAACTTAATCATTTAGCAATGAAAGAAAAATGTGGTATAATGGAGCTACAGATTCATATAACAATTTTCAGATAAATTGTATACTTTAATATGTGCCTATCTATATCATTTTTATAGCAAAGGCTAAACAGTTCCAAAATACATTTATAAAGATCTACTTGAGGATCTGGTGGTATTAATCATATAAATAATGCATTAGGTACAGATACATTTTCAAATGCTTCATTGAAAACAGCAGCAGTGTTATAATAGGGAAACAAAAACGAACAAAATATATTTTTTTGAAGGAAAAACCTCTTAAAATTTAAACATTCAAAATATTTAATTTTCTGAATGTTATTTGGTCATTAAAACAGCTGTGATGCTTTGACAATTTCTTTCCCCCAACCTGACCAATGCCTCAGTGTGGGATTTCTGCTTCTTGTCAGTAATGATTCAGATAACAAAAGCTTCAGGAAATGTCTTCCTAGTGCTATTTTAGGCAGGTATGTTTAAAAGGAACTCCATAAATCTGAATTACTGACTTGCCAAAAGGTGGCAACGGGGTTTTAAACTTTTTGTATGATTAGTGTGCCAGGATTTCTTACCAACCCCCATGTGAGGAGGAAAAAAAAAAAAAATGGAAAGAACCCTCCAGCATTCCTAGAATAAGACCATTTTATTATCTTAGAAATACATACACATATTTCTCTTTAATACATTGATAATCTTTTTTTTTAAAGATTTTATTTATTTATTTGACAGAGAGAGATCACAGGTAGATAGAGAGGCAGGCAGAGAGAGAGAGGGAAGCAGGCTCCCTGCTGAGCAGAGAGCCTGATGTGGGACTCGATCCCAGGACCCCGAGATCATGACCTGAGCCAAAGGCAGCGGCTTAACCCACTGAGCCACCCAGGCGCCCCAATACATTGATAATCTTTTGGAAAAAAGAACATCTGAGTTCTGAAGCCTATGTGCCTTACTATCAAAAAGTAATTCTTCGATTCAAGATCATTAAATGTGTATCTTAAAACTTTTCATTCAAGATTGTTAGCAGCTCATCCCCACCAACGTCCTACTCTGTCTGCCCACAGACACTGTGACACACTAAACTGCCCTGGCTTATATCTCTGGCAGCACAAGTACACTGATCACTAACATTCAAAGACAATAAATCTGAATATGTTTGTGTCTTATGGTGGTTTTAATCTTAGTGATAAAACTAACAGCCACGTCTGCTCTTTTGGTTCTGGTGATAACTTCCTTTTCGGGGAGATTGGGCTTTTTCCAAAGCTATCAGGTAGTGGTAGGTAGCAGGGGAGAAAACCACAGCATGACTAGGAACCTCCGGGCCCAGTGGCAGCATGGAACCAGCCATTTGTGCCTAATCTGTAGGACATATTCGTAGAAATGCTCTGAGTATCATTTGTTTGTTTGTTTGATGTTACACATTTGTGGCATTTGACGTACGGAATCCAGTTTTCATAAGAGCAGGATGCCAAGGCAACTGTTGATACAAGCAGAAAAGAGTCTGACAATGTCATTACCATGAAATAACTGAAATGTAGATTTAGGGAGGAAAAATGCTATGAAAACATCTTTCAGATGTCAGCACAGAATGAAGGAAAGACCAGGTTTGTAATGACTATTTAAGACATTGTGGAGATTTCCTTAGGGCCTGACCATTTATCTCTAAAAAAAACCCCATGACTTCAAGAGTAAAATGGGCTCATTTTGAAATGGCATTTTTCATTCCAGTTCATACTTGGTTTGAATATAAAATGTAACCAGTCCGTGGAGAAAAAAGCAGATTTACCGACAGTCCTGGCTACTGTCAAACTGGGCCCAAGTTTTTTTCCCTTAAAATAGTTTTGCGACTTGCGCTGCATTCCAGCAGGAGCTGGCCACAGTTCCATGAACGTGCACATTCCAGCCGAAGTTTTCTGCCTCTTAGGCTCAAGGCCTCCCAACCCCTGGACAAACCTATCAGTCTTCTCGCACAAGAGGGTATATCAAAGCAGCTCGTGGTGATATATAAAAACCAGAGATCATCATGCCTCAGGGAGGTGATGAGCTGACAGGCTGACAGAAACCATTAACTTCACATTTCAATCCCAGTTTTCCTGTAAAAGCCACTGGGTGAGATGCCCGTCCTTCTGGAGGCAGTGAGTACGGCAAGCAAGGAAGAAAAAAACTTGGTTGAAAAGAACCCAAAAAGAAGGTGTGGTTTTTCGAATTCTGAGTCTGAAAAAGTAATCACAGTGACCTGAATTTGCAGCGATGGGGACCTGCCATGTGGACCTGTGGAACGCTGAAATGTTCCTCTGGGAATGACCTCTGGGCTTTAAGAAATTACAAGGAGAAAAGCTCGTGGAAAGGCTATTTATTTACTTGAAAACAGTGACCTATTAGTACACATCTGGAAGTTCAGCATGCTTCGAGCCTTCGGCCAGCCCACTGCGCCCCCATACCAGCCGCTTCCCAGTCACCCCAACACTGGAGCAGAGGTGAAATTTAAGGGCACTCTGGTGCATGAAGCTCAACTCAATTGCTTCTACATCCCACCTGGAGGTAAGAAACCCAAAAGTGGGATAAAGACTAGGAAGAACAGGTTGAAGTGTACTCCAAAATATTCTAATGACCTCTAGAATGTGTGACCTAAGGACTCATCTTTTTGGTGGTCCTCTTCGTATTTAATCCAAGACTTTTCAACAACACGGTTGTGAAATTTTGCCTAAAATTGCACTGTCGTGGTCTATCTCATGCTTTGGAAATTCTCAGTCAGAAACAAATCCGGTGTTTGGGGCAACAGGCAAGGTAATACTGCCTTTACATAGCTACTGAAGCATCAGTTTTCCCTCTTCCTTTTTTAATTCTGCGTGGATGATTAAGGACAGCCAAATCTCTCTCTTAGATTTCATGTCTGAATATCATAGGTACACACAGAAGACAGAACAAACTGACTGTATCTGATAATGGTATTTTCTTCTTTTTTGATTTCTTCAGCAGAAAAATCTAAAGCTGTTAAATGTTAAGAGGCTAGTTAAGAGGTCGTCAGAGGCAATATCAAAATGTCCTTAAATGCACATTCATTTAGAATTCTTGGATTCTCTTTAGCATGGAGCGTGAGTTCATTCTGGATGTTCTTTGGGAATTGATCTCATCTAGTTTATGTTCCTAACAAATATTTCTATACAATCTGTTCTTTGAAGGCATTTATCATTTGTTTCATATTTTACCCAAAATATCTTTCAACACCAGATCATGAATGGTAGCTTGCAATCTTCTAATAATGATTCATGATAATATTTGTGCAACTTTAAAATATAAGGCATATTCCCATGCAGTAAGGAAGTAGATAATACATAATTACATAGGTAAAGTTTAAATAGCATGAGAAGGATAGCTGATTTGCTAATGCTCTCCTTTCTCTCTTTCTTTAATAATAATTTCACTCAAAAACATAGGGATATATATTTCTTAGTCGGGATGCAACAAAGAAGGCACTTATATTCTCTTTTCACTAGGAAAACTATGGAAATGTGGCAGCGTAAATTACACACATCTCTTCAGCACACTTAAGGGTAAACCAAAATTTTAAAATTCCTTCAAACCCCATTTGTCTCATCAAGTCTTTCCCAAACAAGTGGAATAATAATCCCAATGTAAGAACCAAGAACATCTAATCAGACATTTGATGTAAACACTTGTTTTTGAGACTATGCTCAAATATCCTATTTCTTGATTTATGGTGTAATTTATCTACTTCCAGTTTCTGTAAGACTGACCAGATTGATGATGACTGGTTACTGGTATTCGGTAGTAAGCACACACATACAGCTATGACCCCCCTGAAAGACCACAAGATGGTTAAGAAATTAGAAAGTTAGAAATGTGAAGTTTCAGAGCTGGTAGGCAGTTCAACTTGTGTGTAGTTGTAGTTCAACTGTGTTGTAATTCCGTGTAGAACCGTGTGTAGTTCAACTGCCTATTTCACTAATGAGGAATGTGTGACCTCACAAGGTGAAATGCCTTAGTCAAAGACATCTTGACTGGTTCCATCTGTTTCTCTGAAATACGCTTCTCCCCCAGCCTTACAAATGAAGTTAAGTAAGAACAGAAACAAGTTTTATATTTGACTGAGTTGTAGATTTAGTTTTAAGAGACAGGAATGGGGCTTTTCTAAACCCAGCTTCATACGGCATCTTAAGAGGAAAAAGGCAAGATGGAAGGGAAGGAGGAAAGGAGTATGGAAGGAAGGAAAGGAGAGGGAAGAAAGAGGAATCAGAGACTTCTAGCATTGGCCAGACTTCAGGGCAGTTGAGTGCTAGGACAGCAATCACACTACCCAAGTCCTGGCAGCCACAGATGGGAAACACAAGCTATGTTTGGTGGCTCCATGTTAACTCTGTACTTCTAGCCCATTTGGAATCCTTTGCCCTAAAAATTATTTTCTTCCTCATGTTCTTTAATGCCTTTAAAGTAGTGTTCTTTCATTCACCTTCTGCCTTAGCTCTACTGACCAAACACGGACACAATCTTGTAAAACAGAATCTTCACTGGCCACAGAAAGTCTACATAGCATTGTTATCTTTGACCCCTGGTCTGGTTCTTTTCATATGACATAGTTTTACTGCACCTCACAAATCAGTGATCCCATGATCTCAAAATATTGGAAAGTTCGCAGTAGATGAGAAGCAGTTTCTATTTTATGGGTGACTAATCCTCACAAACATTTTGGGAGAAACAGTGGAAAATCTAAATAAATTCTGTGAAGTATAACAACCTTCTTTCTAAAGAACTTAACTTCATTAGAAAGTTAATGCCTTAACCAGCAATGACAAAAACAATTTCTCAACTGAAGCGTTATATGAATTTGGATTAAATTAACATGTATCTCCAGCTATAAAATAGCATTTATTATTTTAAAAGAAAAGGATGGATTTATCTTTTAAGACGTTTTTATTTATAACAAATGCATGTTATGTCATTAGGCCTTCCTAATCTCCACAGAGGTCATTATCCTCCCAAAATGAGACTCCAGAGGTCTGCTGCTGGCCTCAAGTTCATGAAGGGCCAGATGGAATCTTTTTCATGATACACTAACTTCCTGATTTTATTTATTTCAGGGGACAGTTCCTTTAATCTAAGAGATTTAACAGAGTAAATAACCATTTAAAAAATTAGGAAGCAGAAAAATTAATAGGTAATAATAAATATAAATAGGACAACTTACTCTGTTTTGTTGGTCATTTAAATTTCTATTTTCTTGGGGCACCTGGGTGGCTCAGTGGGTTAAAGCCTCTGCCTTCAGCTCATGATCCCAGGGTTCTGGGATGGAGCCCCATATTAGGGTCTCTGCTCAGCGGGGAGCCTGCTTCCCCCTCTCTCTCTGCCTGCCTCTCTGCCTACTTGTGATCTCTCTCTGTCAAATAAATAAATAAAATCTTTAAATTTATATTTTCTTTTTGTTCATAACCCTGCTGATTAACTTCAAAATCTCCTAGACCACAAATAACAAACATGGGTTCCCCAAAATGTCTTTCCCCCCTCTGAGCTAATAGTCCTCCAGAAGACTCAGGTTTTCCCATTCTTCTAGGGATAAACAGCCTCAACTTTTCTGTTATTCCTTTAGTTTTTTGGTATATCCTTGGATCCCCCCCACCAAAATCCAAGCACATCATAATTAAGTATTTACACAACTGTTTCCCCACTAGACTCTGAGCTATAGCATAATGAGTAGAATGTGGTAAATATTCAACAAATATTTGCTGAGTTGAACTGAAATCAGCCTTCAAGAGCTTATACTATCAATACTCCTTGTAATACTAGTATTAATAATTATCACTATTCTGGGCTAATTACACATCACAGACCAGATGTCCTAGATCTTCTGTATTCAATGAACACAATCTCTACCAGGGATTACAGCATAGGGAGTCTCCTCAGAGTGCTCCTTTATTTCTCCTTCTAACTGAAGTTTATTTAGCTTTAAACATTTGGTAACCTTAGGCATTAGTATTGTTGATGGGATTTTCTCATTAGGAGATGAGCTCCCTAGGACTGTATATTTATATTGATCTAGCACTATGTGAGCTAAAAAAATGTATTCATTTTATGTGTATTTATTATTACAACAATTCTACCATATACCAGTCTTCCTGATTGAATACCTGTCAGGCCCTGGCAACTAACAGCTCAAAGAATGCAATTAATCTGCAAAATCACTTGCATTTATCTTCAAAGTATAACTAATAGTACTTCGATATAACAGAAAAAAAGAATTCAAATTCCAGTCATGTGTGATAATAGTAATCTGAAGCTTAGATATACAAGTACCTAAATTATCTTAATAACATAAGATTTATATGCAATGTCAATTATTCTAGCAACACACTGAAAACATACTATCTTAAGTGAATCTCAGTGTAGCATATTAAGTCTTATCTCACACAACTGTAGTTTGCAAAAATACATGTTTAACCTAAACATAAAAGGGTATTTCTATAGGTTAAAACCTGTTCCAATGAAAAGCAGACTTCCTCATACTTGAATCAGATTATTTAACCAAGTGTTTAATAATGATAGGAATAGCTTTGCAGAAAATACCCTACCTATAAAGTATATGATGAATGAAAAATTTCCAAGATTTTATATAGCTGTGGCCTACTGAGAAGAGCCAAATACTACATATTGATTGAAGAAAGTGAGCCAGAGTTTCTGTACTTTTTCCAATTTGACCTTAATCTATATTTATGGATATAGGCAATACTACTTTCTCCAAAGCCCTCTATGTTATACACAGCTGAAGCATGTTTTGGTCCCACTTGAATTAAATTAGAGCTCTAAGGCTGTACATAGGATAATTCTGACATAAATTCTTGGCCAGAATTGTTTTCTTTCTCCAAAACCCACAGGTACATGAAGACTTGCAGTTTTTCCTTCTGTAGGTTAAGAAGAAATTTAATCCAATAGTTTCAAATTGATTATTTGAAACAATTTTCTAAATGATTTTTGGACAAAAATCAGTAATATAAAAGACCAACTCTGAAAGAGCAGATAGGAACACTCAGTGTAGCCATAATGAGCACTTACTATATGCAAAGCACTGTGTTAGTGTAGGAAAATGGGAAGACACTTCACACAGTAAGCATTTCAGAATGTGTTTTGGAATCCAGTTTTTGCTCTGCCAAGATTTAGACTTCTATCATGCCAAACTGGGCGCTCAGAAACAAAATAGAAAATACAGTCTCTCTCCAAGCCACAAATGTAGTGTATGAATCCAAATAGCATCACTATGCAGATGTTTCTTTGGTAGAAATCAAGAATCTTTAAAGTGTTTATGGTTCAGGATAAAATAAAAGTGACTTCATTTAATTTCACACTCACAGGGTATCTGTGTATCACCTTTGCCACACGGGTACTTCATCTAACCATGCTTGACTGCTAAGTCAAATAAGTTTCGAAATGCTTATACAGTTTCCCATTAAATTCATGTGATGGTCCTATATCCAGTGAGTCCCCGAATAATCAATGATGAAAGTCTGAAGGCTGCGTAAATTGGGTGGTCAGGGTGAAGAGAAGTATTGTTCATCTATCTCGTGTGTGTGTTTCTAGGAGCTACCAGGTACCACAACAGCACACAGTAAAAAACAAGAACGTGAAACCTAGATGTACCACGTGGCTAAGGAGTGAAGTTTTACTATACTTGAGGCTTTTCAGAGCCATCTTTAATTGAGAGGATGCCAGTTATTTAGATTAATAGTGTCCTTTAGAGTTTAGATCTTTTCTTTTCAGCATGAATTGAGCATGGACAGAACAAAAGAGTAATTCTGGGTTAAGGTCAGAGTGAAAAGTTTCATCACTCAAGTCACAGCAGATGTGTAACCCTTAATCATATATTAAAACACATTAGCTTTCTGAGCAATGATGCATAATAAATAGATCAATTTTTCAGTTCGAATGGCAAAGGAGACTTAGAGTCAGATTCAGGGACCACATTATAATTTTTAAATTTTGGTGGTCTTTCTTTCTCACTAAAAAGCACAGACTTCTAGCTGGTAAAAAGAATCCTTGGTTCTCTAATGCAACCAATGATGCCCTCAGGTATAGCTTAAGAGCAAGACTGTATAGGTTACCTATTCTAATTGCATATGAAATGTCAAATTCCTCGTCTCCCATTCCATACTGCACATAATTTGAATGAGTTTACTTTAAGGATCTTGTATCACTGGACAGATCCTTAATAGAACATTTTCTTCTTATTCCTGCAAATACTAAGACTCTGCCTAGCACGAATGTCAAGTATTTTTAGCCATATAATTACTTTAAAGATGTTTCTTGACTCTAGAGGGCTTCAGGAGTTCAATAAAATCCCTAAAGTTGTATGCATACAAAATGATGTACATATATAAAAATAGACATGTTTGGAGGTAGGGAAGTACAAAGCATAGACTCCCCTCCCCCAAGGACAATGCCTGTCACATAACAGGCAATTAAAAATTTTGCGGGGGCAGGCAGGAAGGAAATTAATCAGATTCTCAAAGGGATCTGTGACCCAAAGAAGGTTAAGAACTACTATTTGAGGATCAATACACCACTAAACACCTTCGAATGGAAAAATAAACTCTCAATTATCTATGGGCAGAGAATGTGACTTTCATTTTCTTAGTAAAAAATTTACACAGAGTTCACTTTTAACCTTTCAATTTGCTTTTGTAATAATTGCCTGAACTGATTCCAAGGTTAAGAAAACAGATAATAAAGTTTCAACGTCTTAGAATTCGTTAAGTTGTAAGACCTTTTATTCCTTCACGTGGCCTAAAGTCTAGGAGAGGGCTTAAAAAAGAGACTTCGTATCCTCAGCCATAGTAAGGATGAACAACACAGTTCCACTTCTGTTACTGCTTTGCATCATTAGCTTGAGAGGTGGAAATCCCTCCCTCTCTTCCTCCCCTCCCCTCCCTTCCTTCCTTTCAAGTAGGCTTCACGCCCAGTGTGGAGCCCAAACTGGGGCTTGAACCCTGAGGTCAAGACCTGAACTGAGATCAAGAGCTGGACACTTAACCTACTGAGCCATCCAGACACTCTGAGAGGTGGGACTTTCGATCTCTACCATGAAATGGCCAACAGGGAGGAATTTCAGAAACCTGAGCTACTTTTCGGCTCTTTCTCAATTATCCCAAGCATAACATCTTCAAAGCTGAACAAAAACATCAGTCATATGTCCATAGAGGACAATTCTAGGATTAATATAAATGATTTGGGAATTACTTTAAGTACATTGTATGTATCTATTTCTTATCTAGATCTGTTCATTTTGGTGGTTATTTGGTGCCACAGAACAAAATATTAAGATGTAGTCCCTTCCCTTTGAAATTTATTACTCATGCCACTGCTTTCTCAATAGCCTAGATAATCAATAATTAACCCATTAGTGGCAGTATAGTGAAAGAGAAAATATTTCATAACATGCATTGTATAGTGAGCAATGTTGTTTCCAAATTATGACCTACCTTTGTTTGCAAATTTGGCTTTCTTACTGCTATTATTTATCATGACTATGCCCAGGTACATTTCAACTGGAGCTTTGGAAAAAATTAAAGCCTACACCTTGCAATATCCTTTCGAGAAGCCATCAAGAAAAATATTATTAATTGCTTACCATATGTTACTTGTTTACTATATATTTTGTTCTAGGAAAAGGACTGCAGGAGAAATGCTAGGGCTTTCCTCTGCCAGAAAATTGACTTCAAAAAAATGATTCTTAAAAGGGAAATGGAAAGTTAATTCTTTTCACTCAGGAAAAAAAGATTACGTTGTACAGGTTTTCACATATTTGGCAAAAAGAAACCTTTCTTCTTTGGTCATGTGGAGAAAGTGGATGGCCCAAGCCAGAGGAAAGGGGTCTTCCCAACAATCTGGAATTCCCAACAATCTGAAAACTAGAAACTCAAATTAAACTATTTCCATCACCTCAAATTACTTAAAACTTTCAGTTGAGGTCAAACTATATGAAAGGTTTTGGTATTATTTGTTTAATATCCCGAAGATGTGTTTTAGAATAAGGGCAGTTCTACAACCAGGTCAAGGAAGCCAAGATACAAACTTGAGAAGAGTTAGTATAGCATTCTAATCAACTTAGAAAAAGAGATCAAAATAAGATGAACTGTGGTTAATAAATGCTAGGATAAAACAGAAAGGCCACCCATGAAATTTAAGTATTCATTTATTTAAGGTCTTCTTTGATAAGGATCAATTATTTCTACTTTTAAAAATTGAACAATATTTTATATATGATAAAAGGCACAGAACTTAAAATGTTTTGTTTGATGAACTTTGGCAATAATACAGTCTCAGGTAATCAACCACCCAAAACAATACCTAAAACATTGTCATCCTCCTTACCAGACAAAAACTACAGCACTTCCACCACCAACCCAGCAGACGCAATCATTTTCTGCCTTCTATCACCATAGATTGATGTTGCTTGTTCTTAGACTTCATATAAATGGGATCATACAGTAGATGGCTTTTTTTGCTCAAGTTGTTCTTGAAATTCATCCACGTGTTGAACGATTGGTAGTTCATTCCTTTATATGTGTGTGTGTGTGTGTGTGTGTGTATAAAATAATGTCAGCTTTTAAAATTTTGGCCACTCTATTAAGTTATGCGGTATCCTCATAATTTGCATATCCATCCAATATGTGATAAGCATACAAAAAAGTGCGCAACAATTAGTTATGACAAAATGCAGATTAAAACCACAGTGGGATATTACTTCAGAACACCTAGAATAGCTCAAGTTAAAAGGAACAGTGTTAAGTGTTGACAAAGATATGAAGCAATTGGAACTCTTATACGTTATTGGAAAGAGAATAAATAGGCACACAACTTTAGAAAACTGTTTGGCAGTATCTCTTAAGGCTAAACATCTTTATACTATATATAAAGTGGTTGGCAAAAACGCAAAACAAATAAGTGCATATATCTACCTAAAAACCATGGCCCGGAATCCTCATGGTAACTTTATTCACACTAGTTCACAACTAGAAATAATTCAGAAACCCACCAACAGGAGAATAAGATAATAGATTGCCCTATTCTGATGCACTATTCTGTTGCTACACAGCAACAAAAATGAATAAGCAATTGATACAAACAATAACTTAGAAGTTCCTGATGATTATTATTGAGCATCTCTTTATTGGCTATTTATATACCTTCTTTTGTAAAGTGTTAAATATTTAGCCAAATTTTTTAAAAGATTTATTTATTTATATGAGAAAGAGAGACAGAGAATGCAAGGGGAGGGGCAGAGGGAAAGGGAGAGAAACAGACTCCACTGAGCACAGAGTCCGATGTGAGGCTTGGTCTAAGGACCTTGAGATCATAACCCGAGCTGAAGTCAAGAGTTGGACACTTAACTGACTCAGCCAGAGCCCCAAATATTTTACTAATTTTTAAATTGGGTTGTTTGTCTCCTACTATTGAGTTTTAAGAGTTACTTATACATTCTGGATATAAGTACTATGTCAGATATATGAAGTGTGAATATTTTTTCCCCATCTGTGGCTTGCCTTTTCATTTTCTAAAAGGTATCTTTAGAAGAAGAGAAGTTTTTGATTTGATGAAAAATTTCCCTTTTGAAGGGGTACAACTTATCATTTTTATTCTTTTATGGTAAATGCTTATAAGAGTCAATTTAAATCTAGTGTTTGGTAATACTTGTTTTTAACCATTTTTGATAGACTGTTATAGATTTAGTTGCTTCCATAAACATGAAAAAGAATTTATTTAACTCTCAATAAAATATCTATAGCATAAACCTTACTGTTCAAGCACATGATTGTGGTTTAACAGAGCCATAAGGCCCTATAGCTCAGGGGTTAAAGCACTGGTCTTGTTTAACAGGGCCACTAGAAATTAGGAACATAACCTGTTTTCAAGTATCAAAATTAAAATACCAACTTTGGCATAGTAAATAAATTTAAATGTCAAATTAGAATGTCTCAATAAAAGTAAAACAATTTGAAGGAAAATTCCATAAAATGTTTTTTAAAACTTAAATTTTTGTAAAGAACTTTCATGTAAGTTTAAATTAACATTTTCCCACATTATATTTCTCTTCCTAGAATTATTACATTTCTCAAGATGAGGATACCTGAATTCTCACAAACTGCACTTTCTAGGAACTTTTAGGTAAATGCTACTACTATCTATATCAAATCAACCTTGAGGAACAGAGGAATGCTTATGTAAGCTGCTGAAATTGTTTAGTATTTCGAGTTTCTATCCAGGAACCACCCAGAGCTTTAAGTTATGTTTATTGTCTGTTTGATAATGCCCTAAAAGAAAAGACTGATGAATAGTTGTGAAATTGTTGTTTAGGCTTTATAGGTTGTCTTGAATAGAGCAATCTAATAAAAACACTTTGGTCTCATTGCAAATATTTAATGGGACACACTTAATGCAAGGAATTAAGTGTCGCAGGGGAGTAGGACACTTGGCTTGTAGGAGTTTGCACACTAACAGAGAAACCAAGACATATAAATATAAGGTAAAATATAAGAACTAGTAAGTGCCTGTTGTATATTTCCAGCTCAGCATTTAGATTATTTTGAACATTTATGTTTATGTATCTGTCTTGTTTGCTAGTGTAGTTTACTCTAGGAGGGAAGGAATGTGTCTTATCCATTTTTGAATTCTCAAAACCCATTAGAGTATGAATCAGTATCAAGAGACAAGTGTCCAATAAACACAAAAGTCAAGTTAAGAGTATATGTTGCAGCAAGAAATCACAGCTAGATAGAAAATTATAAAAACATTAGGGAGAGGTCCAGTTTCAGTTGGGTTTTGAAATATGAGAATTTATATGGCAGAGATTAGTCAGGGCGAGAGATTAGTGAGGGTGAGTACATTTAAAAGCATGGAAATAAGAAAAGAGTATTCTGGGAAAGCATTTAGTTGTGTTTGGTTAGAAGACAAGTGTTTAAAAGTAATAGTGGACGTGGCTGGACAGGTAAATTGGGACCTGACTATAGCAAGCTGTAAACACGTGTAAAAATGTTTACCTGGTAGGCATTTAAGATTTTGAGCAGGAAAGTAACCTGATCAGACTTAACACTCTAACAAGATAAATCTAATAGTGGTTTTGGATGGAGGGGACAAACCCATTACAAATTATAAAGCTACTGCTATATCATCTTTTTTTTAGGTTTCTGAGCTCAATTTGCTAGTATTCTGTGTGTGTGTGGTAAAACACAAATAACATGGAAGTTACCATTTTAACCATATTTAAGTGTACAATTCAGTGTATTGAGTACATTCACGATGTGCACCTATCAGTACCATCCATCTCCAGAACTTTTTCATCATCCTGAACTAAACCTCTGTACCCATTGAAAACTAACTCTCCATTCCCTCCTCTCTCCAGCCCCTGGTAGCCACTATTCTACTTTCTGTCACTGTAAATTCAACAATTCTAGGTCCCTCATGTGAGAAGAATCATACAATATTTGTCCTTTTGTGTCTGGTTCGTTTCACTTAGCATAAAATCTTCAAAGTTCATCCATGTTAGAGCATCCATCAGAACTTCATTCTGGTTGAGTACTCCTCCAGTGTACGTATATACCACATACTGTTTATCCATTCACACACCACTGAATATTTGGGTTGTTTCCACATTTTGGTTATTGTGAAAAATGTTGCTATAAACATTATTTTGTTGATGATTTCTTTTATTTATGTTAATGTGAGATATCAGTCTATAATTTTCTTTTCTTGTAATGTTTTTGTCTTGTTTTGGTATCAGGATAATGTTGCTCATAAAACAAGCTGGGAAGTATTTCTTCTATGTTCTGGAAGAGATTGTTTAAAATTAGTATTATTTCTTTTTTGAATTTTTGGTAGTATTTACCAGTGAAACCATCTGGACCTAGAGTCTTCTTTGTTAGAAGGTTTTAAGCTACAAAGTTAATTTATTTAATAGATACGGGATTGTGTTATTTACTTCTTTAGTACATTTCGGTGCTTTGTGTTTTTCTAGGAATTAGTCCATTCATTAACTTGTCAAATTGATAGACATGGAGTAGATCACAGTATTTCCCTTATTATTTCTTCAATGTCTGTGGAGACCCCCACTCTTCCATTCTTGATACCGCTCATTTGTGTCTTTCTTTTTTCTACCGCCTTGTTAAGTCTGACTGTGGTTTTACCAGTTTTACTGACTCTTTTCAAAGAACCAGGTTTTTTTGTTTGTTTTTTAAACATTTTATTTATTTATTTGACAGAGAGAGATCACAAGTAGGCAGAGAGGCAGGCAGAGAGAGAGGAGGAAGCAGGCTCTCCACGGAGCAGAGAGCCCGATGCAGGGCTCAATCCCAGGACCCCGGGATCATGACCCGAGCCGAAGGCAGAGGCTTTAGCCCACTAAGCCACCCAGGCGCCCCAAAGAACCAATTTTTATTTCACTGATTTTTTCTATTGTTTTTGGGTTTTTTTGTTATCATTGATTCCTGGGTTTTTATTTGTTTCTTTCTTCTGCTTCCTTTGGGTTTAGTTTGCTTCTCTATTCAAATTTCTTAAAGAGAAAGCATGAAGTATTCATCTGAGAGCTTTCTTCTTTAACGTAGGTATTCGATGCCATAAATTTCCCTCTAAGCCCAACCTCAGATACATCTGATATATTTTCATTTTTATGCAGCTCATTTATTTTCTAATTTGTCTCCCTCCTTGATACATAAGTTACTTAGAAGTGTGTTGTTTAGTTTCCAATCATTTGGGGATGTTCCACGTATTTTTCTATTACTGATTTCTGAGTTCAAATGCTTTGTTGTCAGAGAGTATACTTTGTATGATTTCAATTTCTTCAAAAATTTTAAAGTTTGCTTTATGACACATGATGAAGTTTTTCTTGGGGTATGTTCCATGTGCACTTGAGAAGAATATACATTCTGCTCTTGTTGGATGGAATGTTATGTAAATGTCAATTATATCAAGTGAGTTGACAGTGTGGTTTGGGTTTCTATATTCTTGCTGTTTTCTGTCCATTTATTCTATCAAGTATAGAAAGTAGAGTACTGAAGTTTCAAAGTATAATTGCGGGTTTTATTTCTTTTATTTCTATTACTTTTTGTTTCACATTTTTGGAATCTCTGTTATTAAGTGCATACTAATGATTGTTATGTATTTTGGATAAACTAACCTTTTTATCATTATGTCATGTCCTTCTTTATTGCTGGCAGTTTTCTTTGCTCTAGTGTTTACTTTTTCTGATATTAAGAAAGTCACTTCAGCTTTCTTTTTTTTTTGTTTTTTGAAGATTATTTATTTATTTATTTATTTGACAGACAGAGATCACAAGTAGGCAGAGAGGCAGGGGGAGGCAGGCTCCCTGCTGAGCAGAGAGCCCGATTTGGGGCTTGATCCCAGGACCCTGGGATCATGAGCTAAGCTGAAGGCAGAGGCTTAACCCACTGAGCCACCCAGGCACCCCCAGCTTTCTTTTAATTAGTATTTTCATGGTATATATTTCTCCATCCTTTTACCTTTAACCTATCTATATCATTACATTTAAAGTGGGTCATGATTTTTTTAATCCAATCTGACAATGTCTTTTAATTGGTATGTTTAGACCATTTACATTTCATGTATCTAATATGGTTAGATTTAAATTACTGTTTTGTTTGCTGTTCTCTCATTTCTTGCCTACTTATGTATTTTTGAAATGTTTTTAATATTCTAATTTATCTATTGGTTTCTATAATCTCTTTGTATTTTCTTTTTTTAGTAGTTGCTCTAGGAATCACAATACCTAACTTTTCACAATCTACTACAGTTTTCATTTTACTACTTCAAGTAAATGTAAAGGCTTTATACCTATACAGGTCCCCTTACCCTTCCTCTTTTATTACAGTTGTCACAGATATCACATCTACATACATTAACTCACCTCCTGACAACATTACAACTTTTGCTTTCAGTAATCCTGTGTATTTTAAACATCTTGAAAGGAGGGATAACAATTATTTTATTTACCTATATTTTTACTGTTTATGTGGCTCTTCCCAAGGCATCCTGCAGTTCCAGCGTCCCCTTTGGTATCACTTCCTTTCAGTCTGAAGAACTTCTTTTAGCATTTACTTTAGAGCAGTTTAGCTGATAAAGAATTCTTTGAACTTTTCCTTCTCTGAGGATGTATTTAATTTCACCTTCATTCTTTTTTTTTTAAAGATTTTATTTTATTTATTTGATAGACAGAGATCACAAGTAGGCAGAGAGGCAGGCAGAGAGAGAGGAGGAAGCAGGCTCCCCATAGAGCAGAGAACCTGATGTGGGGCTCGATCCCAGGACTCTGGGATCATGACCTGGGTCAAAGGCAGAGGCTTTAACCCACTGAGCGACCAGGCACCCCTCACCTTCATTCTTGAGGAATATTTTCACTGGAAATAGAATTCTAGTTGGCAGTTCTTTTATTTCAGCACTTTGAAATGTTGTCCCACTGTCTTCCAGGCTTTATGGTTTCTGAAGAGAAATCTGTGGTCATTCAAAACATTGTTCCTCCATATGTATCAATTTCCTCTGATTGCTTTCATGATTTTTTTTTAAATTTATTTTTGGCAGTTTATGATGTTTAAGAGGCACGGTTTTCTTTGTGTTTATCCTGTTTGGGGTTCATGGCGTTTCTTGATTCCATATATTTGTGTCTCACCAAGTTTGGAAAGTTTTCAGTTATTATTTCTTCAAAAATTTTCTAACCAAGACTTTTTCTCCTTTTGTTGTACTCCAGTGACACAAACTCAGACCTTTTGATATTGTCCTATAGGTTTCTGAGGCCCTGTTTTTGTTTGTTCTGTTTTGTTTTGATCAGTTTCCTCTATATTCTACAGGTTGGATAATTTCTACTGATCTGTCTTTGAATTTGCTGACTTTTCATTCCTTTGTCATCTCTATTCTGCTATTAAGGGTCCAGTGAATACTGTATTATTCAGTTCCAAATTATCCATTTGGTTCTTTTCATACCTACTTCTCTACTGAGAATTTCTCTTTACATTCATTTTAAGAGTATTCAGTTTTACCTTATGGAGCATAGTTATAATAACTGTCTTGAAGCCACTGTTTTATAGTTCCAACACCTAGATCGTCTCAGGGTAGTGAATACTGGCTGGGTTTTCCTTGAGAGTTGATCAGATTTTCCTGGTTCTTTGCAAGATTAGCAATTTTGGACTGTACCAAATGTCCCAACATTTTGAGATTCCAGGTACTCTTAAAACTCTCCAAAAGTTGTTTGTTTTTTTTGAGAAGGTGTCCAATTCATTTAGGTTTAGATAGGAAGTTCTCTCTTGCCTTTTATGGGAAATGGTTCCCATGTCAGTTCCATTTCAAAGCTGTGTCTGCCATATATATATATGCCACTTATGATGGTGGTTTATATTTTAGGTGAGTTCTCAAAGACTTTGCTATGTCTGTCTTTGTTACATGTATGTGAATCTCACTGGTGAGATCAGGACTTGTGTCAGTTCATAATCAGAATTAGGAGATCTTATTCAGCTTTCTCCTCTAGAATCTGCCCAACTCTCCAGCTCTTAGGAGCCCCTTTCCCCAGACCTCTGGCTATAAAGTTAAGATGTCTCTGAGTTTTGGCTTATCAGAGTCAGGCAGTCTGCATAGTTTGGGATGCTCACAGGGTGAAGCAAAAGAAAGATAAAAATATATAATGGGACCCCCCCCATCCCACTGCCCCTACAAATCTTTAGACCACAGGGGCAGTGGTTTCCAGTTACTGTGGCAGAAACAGGATGTTTCTTGTGATCTTTAGGGGACTATGTCACAACCATCATTGCCACAGTGGCAGTTCAGCTTTGCACTGCAACTGGCTTCAGGGTAGGGCTAGGAGAGAAAAAAAGGAGGAAAGAAGGAGACTTTTTTCATACTTTGTAGCTTACAGTAGTCCATTTCTCCAATTCCCAAACTAAAAAGAGGGGTTTCTCTTAGTTTTTGTTGTTCTTGTCTTCTGCACCTTGGCCCACTCTTGAGTCTTGAGATAAGAAAAGAATAAAATGCAGAAATTTACCACCATACTGAATGTTCTTCAGATTTTGATTTCCCTTCCCAACAGGCCTGTTGTTTACTTTCAGAATCTTCACTTAGTTGCTTTTTGTATTTAGAACTCTTAGTTCTAAACAATGAGAGAGATGTCTGATAGTGAACTTATATTTTGGCTGGTGCTGGAAGCTTAATCCCTTTTTGTTATAAGGTGTTATGAAATACCTCCAAGTAACAGGTAATGAAAAGCCTGAACTGGAATGAATGTGGGAAGGGAAAGGAGGAGAAAGCAGTAGAACCACTACAATTGTCTCAGAAAGCTTCAGTTAACTTTACTATTACCAAACATGCTAAAATATAATTCATATGAATATTTAGCCTTACAAATAACCTGTTACTACAAATGAGCACTACAGGACTTCAGCCCTGCAGCTAAGGAAGTTATACTTTTGGGGATATACATAAGTTTTACTCTTGAGTTAATTTTTTTACAGAAATAATGCTATACATGCTAGTGCTATATTTCATATGAGCATCATTATGTTACTGGGCAACTCTTCAGTATGTGCATAATGGGCTAAAAAAAAGCACTTGTTAGTTGACTCAGAAACCTAACCACCAATTAAAATGTTTTTATGAATGTTATTCTGCTATCCAATTTTTAAAATTTGATAACTATCAAAATAATACATGTACATAATTTAAAGTCATATACTATTTATATGATTATTTTAATCTGCAGAGCCATATAGTATAATTTTTTCTTTCTTCTACAATATTTTGTATTCCTAGGAATTAAGAATTGACTCCTTTTGTTGTATTTTTCTCTCCCTCTCCCCAATGTTTCTAATGTTTCTATAGCATCACCAAACTTTCTTAACAAGAAACTATAAATGTCCCAACAGACTCAAAGTATTAGTTGTAAAGTTTTTCTTGGACACCCTTCCTGGAGCCCTTTATCCTTATACTTTAATTTAGACTAACTGATCTTCTGTTGCACAGGGGTCATTATGGGATTCCTCTTGATCGTTGTTCTTAGAATTCTTTTACCTCTAATCAGTGTTTGGATCCCGTTTCCTGGATGGCTTATGTATCCATCATAACAGGCCCAATTATGCTTCAGTAACAGATGACCCCCAAAATCTAAATGACTTTCAGTGATAAAGATTTATTTTTTGTACACATTACATGTCCATCATGGCTCACTTTACCTCTTTGTCATGTTATCTTCATCCTAGGACCCAGGCTGACAGAGCAGCCTCTGCCTAGAACATTACTGGTCATCATAGCAGAAGGAAAAGAGACATGGTGAATCATGAACTAGTCCTTCAAGTATCTAATCAGAATGATACAAACTACTTCTACCCACATTTTACTGGCCAAAGCAATTCACATAGCCATACTTGAGTTCAACCCTCCTGGAGGGTGCATCAGTGGCGGGGGCTGGGGGGCAAATCATGTAGTCAAGTCTGACACAACAGAACAGAGATATATAATCTTCTGCAGGGAAGATTAATACATTATGAATAATAAAGCTATCACAGCACGCCTTCCTCTTTCTTGTTTCTTCCATCTTTTTCATGAAATGCATCCTCCACCCTTGTAGGTTTAGTCTCTTTTTATTCCTTTATTGTCATTTCAACAGTTTTAGGAGAACCACAGGATTGTATTCAATATGCCATGTTTTACCAAAGTCCAGCAATTACTTTAAAAGGGAACTTCTAGGACATTGCCTATTTGAAAGAGGACTGACTGTAATTATCATTTTCATTTAACATACCATATTCCATTGTTTATAACAGTTTTTCCTAGAGCCTACAAATGTCAATAAAGGATTTAAATTCTATTTCTTTCTGAATACAAAACTACCCAATATGGTAAATTTACTTTAAAACTGAGGCAGAGTTTCTAAAATAAGTTTGATCTTAAATATCTTGATTTTGCCTTTTATCACTTCCTCCAAACTCCAGGTTTATGTCTACAATGAAATCAAGCAGCTTAAAAGAATTTCATCTGACTCCTGTAGCCACAGACAATGGTATATTCAACATGTTGGTCTAACTCTGAAATCTACCTGCCTCTGCTGTCTGTACTATCTTAAATCTTATGATATATTTGGGAAAATACAAGCTTATTTAGCTATGCAATGAAAAATACAGGAAATGGTTGCTAAAGGGCTATAACAGAAAAGAAATGGTCAAATTCAGCTTTTCATTATATTAGTTTTTATTTGATATTCTCCTCTCTAATAACTAAAATATAAGAGATTCTCAACTTAAAGAAAAATAAACTTGTTTTTTAAACTTTGGAGTGTGCAATAAAAAGATTAAGTATTTCTTAAAAATTAAATCTTGCTCAAATGTGTCATTCATATGTATTAGTACTTTCACTAGTTGGGCCTGGGCTTTTGAAGTAAGACTTTCTCGGGGTACCTGGGTGGCTCAGTCAATTAAGCATCTGCCTTCAGCTCAGGTCATGATCTCAGGGTCCTGGGATGGAGCCCAGCATGGGAGAGGGAGGGTGCTGCTCAGTGGGGAATCACCTTCTTCCTCTGTCCTTGAACCTCCCCCCGTCATGCAAGTTCTCTGTCTCTCTCTCTCTCTCAAATAAATAAAATCTTAAAGAAAATAAAATAAAAAATAAAGTTAGGCTTTCCCAGTTCAAATGCTATTTTCATCTCAAAATTGTCATGGACCCTAATAAATGACTTAAATCTCTTTAATCTCAGTTTCCTCCTTTATAAAACAAGAATAACAGCATTTCAAGAAAAAGTTACAAGAGTTAAATAACCCATATAAAGCCTTGATGTAGTGGCTGGTGGACAGTAAATGCTTAATAAATATTTGTTGAATAAACAAATTTCTGTCCTTAATTAACATCTACCTTACATATAAGTTTATATAAGTCAAACCCAATTACAACCAAGCTTAAAAACCATAAATCTTTTAATGTAATAAAACCATGTATTTTGTGTTTGGTCAAATTCAAAGTTATTTATTTATTAAACATCCTTTTTTTAATTAAATGAAGAAATTTTAAGATTTTTACTCCTTGATTTTGATCTTCTAAGTTCATCTAATCCAAGACAGGGATAATTGTCTCCCGAGATATAAATTTTTTTTTTAACTTAGTGAATCTAAAACAGTCCATGAGAAAACTCCCCACAAATCTTAAACAACTCTACCTGTTAACATATGGCCTATGACATACCTAGGCCAAGGTGAAATGTCAACACTAGATAGAGAAGTTCTTGATTATATAGGGGTACAGAGTGTTAAAAACCTTTTTTTTTTTTTTTTTTGGATTTTATTTATTTATTTGACGCAGAGAAAGAGACAGCAAGAGAGGGAACACAAGCACGGGTGGAGGGAGAGGGAGAAGCAGGCTTCCTGCAGAGATGCGGCGCTAGATCCTAGGACCCTGGGATCATGACCTGAGCCAAAGGCAGATGCTTAACTACTGAGTCACACAAGTACCCCTTAAAAACCATTCTTGAGTGAAGTTGACTTCATTGTTCAAAGGATGATCTATATGTTATTAAAGAATATAGGATTATAACATAAAGTAATTGAATTCTCTAGAAACATTTGAGAGGTACCTGAGACTTTGAAAGCAACCTGGGGTAAACACTCCTGTGAACCTTTGATGGCAGAGACTGAAAAGGCTTTTACAAGTAACTAAAACTAAAGACTATGGCTGCAAAGGCAATTAGTACCAGATATTAAGGAGAAAATAAAAAGCAAATAAACCCAGAAAGGCAAATAGATCCATTCCCTTCCATTCTTTGCTCTTCAACTGATTTCATTCCTTTCTTATGGAAATTCATTAGAAATATTTTGTTATGCATCCAGAAGGCTGCTTTCAATTTGCATTCATGTTTAATAGTGCAGAGAACAATACAGATGATGTAGGAAAAAGTGGGGAAAAAAAGCACAGAATTTACAGGTTTCTGTCAGGTCTGTCATCTCATTGAGCCTCACTTTTGTCATATGCAAAATGACAGTGAAAATGTCTGCCCTACAAAGTTGTGATTATGAAATATGGTACAATAAATGAAAATGCCTAGAACAGTGCTGTTCAACAGAAATATAAGGTGAACCACAAATGTGAGCCACACATGGAATTTTAAATAAAAAAAATTAAAAGAAGCAGGTGAAATTAATTTTAATAATATATTTTATTTAATTCAATAGATTCAAAATATTATCATTTCAACAGATAAATCAATATAAAATTATTAATGAGATTTTTTTTAACATTCTTTTTTGGTACTAAGTCTTTGCAAATCAGTGCGTATTGTACACTCACAGCATAGCTCAATTCAGATTGGCCACATGTCCAGTGCTCCGTGGCCACTCGCAGCTGGGGGCTACCATATTAGAGAGCAGAGGCCTGGGGCAGAGGTGAGGCTTTATATGTTTATTACACCTAAACTCTATTTCCTACCAGATAAACCGTGTGGGACTTAGGAAAGGTATTTTTAAATATCAACCACATTAAAGAAAGTTTGTATTTTTATATTTTTGATACAGTATGTGATATGATATATAATCTGTAATATGGTGATAAGAATTTAAAATATTATCTATATTGACTAGACCATGTATTTATCCAAAATAAGAACCAAAAATGATTATTATAAGTCACTGATATTCATTTATTTTATATTTATTTTTGTGATTGACACATTCTAATAATCTAAAAAAATAAGTAAACCTGACATATCTACAAACATACAAATAATTCAAATAACTATAAACTACAACTGATTTAACTTCACTCCTAGCAAAGAAATGGAGTAAAAAAACAAAATATTTCCCTATATTACTAAATTTTTCACTTCACAGGACTTACCATTGGTTAAGTCATGTTACAGTTTTAATGGCTTTTTTCTCATAAAAACTTAACTGTAATTCTCTAAATAACAGATGACCACTTATGACAACCTGATTATATATGAATATAATCATAAGTTAAAATGCTACTTTATTTCAAAACAAAACAATTCACTGGAATTAAAGCATTAAATATTATTTGGATTACACTGATTATTAAAATTATACTGAATAGTATATAGTTGCCAAATTCTTGTATCTTGATCTCACAAGCAGGGTGGAAAATGTATGGAAAACACTTCTTAACTGCCAGGTCTTTCTGAAAGTTATGCACAAAGCACAGATCACGGGCAGGCACATATGATTTATTTTTAAGTATGCTCTCGTTTTTTCTGTGTATGGAGATGCTCCTGCAGTTCATGTATTTTTCATCAAATTTTCTCTGGGTTGCCCAATAGTCCAACACAAGTGGTCAGACAATCACAAGAATAAAATGGAGAGAGACTACTGAACAGGCGATTGCTACACAGTTACCTAATATAACTTCAACATTACAAAGTTTACAAAATTCGTAATGACCAAAACTCTTTGGACTCTGGTTTTTCATTTACTAGGTGTTCAAAAGATGGCAATCTAGAATATGGCCCTCTTTTTCCAATAACCTATCATGATGCTAGGTCAGAGGTGATACATAAGGAAATAGTGCCACTAGCTAAATCATCAATTCTGTGCCTGTAGCACCACCTATGTGTCTGTCCCTCTGCAGTATCCTGACCAAGAATTTGTCTCATTCAGTCATACTCAGGTTTAAAATCTCTGATGGGTTCATACTACAAACAAGTCTAGCTGCAGAAGACAGAGTTCAAATACTTAAACATCATCCTATTCACATTGTTTTCACTGAACTTTCGTGAGGTAGGAGCAATTCCCTTAACTGGACTTGCGTATTTCCTAAGTTAACTGATGCTGACACAAACACAAAGACATCTACTGTACAATTTTAAGCATTTGGCCAAACGCAGAAATAAAACCACCCAATGCATTAAGAAAGACTCACATCTGGCATTTCTGTAGAGAAGGAAAGGATCCTGGAGCTGGAAATCCAGGTCTTTAGTAATGGGTTCTGTCCTGTTTTCCATGCTCAACCTATTCATAATGGTGAACCCATGCTTTGGAGAAGCAGACCTAAAAATCGCAAGGGGTAGGGATGATATCAAAAGACAAATTATTCCACAGAAGTACACTTCAATAGAACTAATAATCGAATATGCCTCTCAATCTTTTTGTATGTATATACAGCTTTGTGCAGACTGTACACATAAAAACCAATGATTCTTTACTATTGGCTAACAGTACTAATGTACTAATTCATGTACTACTTCATATGTAATATATCCAGTGTGACTGCCCTTGCTGTCCCTTTAGCAAAAGCAAGTCCTACTTATTTAGCTATGTGTATATAGGTATCTTGCTTCCCTCTCTAGGTTGTGCAGAAATAACCACTTAAAAAAATTACTGACAGATACTTCTAAAGAATCTTGAGTGCACATCACAATCATACGAAAAAATTTTTCATAGAAAATGTTAGTGTTGGGGCGCCTGGGTGGCTCAAGTGGGTTAAGCCACTGCTTTTGGCTCAGGTCATGATCCCAGGGTCCTGGGATCGAGCCCCGCGTCGGGCTCTCTGCTCAGTGGGGAGCCTGCTTCCCCCTCTCTCTCTGCCTGCCTCTCTGCCTACTTGTGATCTCTGTCTGTCAAATAAATAAAAGATATAAAAAAAAATGTTAGTGTTGGTTTGAAATTGAAGCTGTAAAATCTCTTAAAAAAATGATGCCCCTCTGGGTCAACGAACCCATGATGAGATACAGTACAATTAAAAGATCATAGAATTTAATTCAAGAAGCAACTATTTTGTCTTCCTCGTAAAGGAAACAACTTCATAGATAAACTACTATGAAAGTTTTTCCTCCATAACAGTGTGTCATTTAGTGACTTTTTATTTTTCGTTTCAGTGAATAAACCTTCAGTGCCTACTCTCTGTCAGGCAGAACCCAAATTACACAGAGTGTAACTCTAACAACTACATGTGCATTTGTCTACTCTTGGGTGACAGCCATATAGTAATCCAACTGTGCAACTTCTGGTGACAAATGAAACACCAAATGCTTCTACGCTGAAACTGAAGCAAGCAGAATTCATTTATTTACTTTAAACTAGGGCAGCAGGGTAACCAACCCACAGAAATGTTCTGAGCGATAGGAAGAAAAGGTGTTTATGTTTCAGTTTTATTTCAAATTAGCCATTTGATGCTACTAACGAAGTAAAATACAGCTACAGTACTACTACAGAATTTTGAGACCTCCAAAGTTAAACTTGATGGAAGCCAATCCTTGACTAACTTATTTTACAAAAAGGTAAAGCAGTGGTGGGCATATGATCAATATTAGAGTCACGATAATCATTTCAACTTAAATTCCAAGGAAGAAGGAAAGAGTTCCCATGATCTCTCACACAGAGGGTCCTCTGGAAATGTCAAGTTCAAAAATCACCAGTGGGTGTCTCTATGAACTCTCTATTACAGAAAGCAAGCCATGGCAGGAAATAAAGAAAAAAATTTTTAAATGGGATTAGGCACTTCTATACAGAATCAGAATTTGATTCTTCAGTTATTTCATTATCACAACAGGACCTCACCTCTCTAATGGTATGGTTACTATACCATCTCATAATTTATAAAATAGGCTCGGGGATGAATGTGCCAGTTCCTCCAAAGCAATATCCATAACAGAAGTCAAAATATTATCACCAGCAGCCCCATTACCTGTACTAAAAACTCCCCTCTGACTTTTTTTTTTTTTAAGATTTTATTTATCAGAGAGAGAGAGGGGGAGAGAGCGAGCACAGGCAGACAGAATGGCAGGCAGAGGCAGAGGAAGAAGCAGGCTCCCCGCTGAGCAAGGAGCCCGATGTGGGACTCGATCCCATGACGCTGGGATCATGACCTGAGCCGAAGGCAGCTGCTCAACCAACTGAGCCACCCAGGCGTCCCACCCCTCTGACTTTTATGAGCTTTCTGTCATTCTCTACTGAGGAAAGACCTCAACATGTTAGAATCTGGCATCTATCTGATGGCCCACCCCCGGGCAGGAGGGGAGATGGGGAAAGCTCCTATTCTAGAGGAGTTAGATTTGGGGAAGAGTTTAAGGAACAAGGAAAGAGTTGTTTCTCTACCTATGGTTGAACTGACAGTTCCATTTGGAACTCAGAGTATATTAAGAAATACTTGAAAATGCAAACCTTCAATTGGTGTGGGTACAAAAGAGAAAATACTTGTATAATTTGTTAATCTTAAGCAGTCAAAAAGAGAGAGAGAGAGAGAGAGCGCATCTACTAAAAATCCCTAAAACCAATCATTAGCATATATTAATACACCTTTTCTTCACTTCTCAAAAGAGTAATACTTGTATGAAATGAATGAGAAATGCACCGTGTGTGTAAGTGTGTGTGTGTGTGCTTGGTATAAGTCGGAGTTTATCTGTTTGGTTTTCTTTTCACATTTGAAAATTCTCAAGAGTAGTTTATACTCAGTGGTATGCTCTGGTGTTTCAGAATGTTTTAGAACATAATGTAAACCAAAGCAGCCAATGGCTCTTAGGCATTCCCACCACTTTTCTAATAAACCAACCTCCTCTACCTACCCCAATGGTCTTGCCCATCTGTTCCTTTCTTTCCACTCCCACTGTGGCTTCCGCCTCCACTGACACACTCTTCTGCCATCCTTGCACTGGGCCTGCAACCCGCCTCTCTGCAACATTCTCATTTTGCTTGTGTCTATATGGCTGACTCTTCTCTGTATCTCTGGTCGTGAAAACTCAACCACTAGCCCTCATCACTTTCTTCTCCTTCAGAGAACACTTGTACTCTCATGGCTTCAATGACCAGTTTAAGGCAGGTGACTCGAAGCTCTGTATCCCCATCCCTAACCTGGCCTGTGGAACCTGGCAGCTCATTCAAATGCCCTGATACTACACCAAAATCATTATTTCAAAATAAAATTATCTTCAAACCAGATTCTCCACCTCCTATCTTTCTATTCTGCTTATGGTTCTTTCATTCTTTGTCTTCTATTTCAAAATCGTAGTTTTTTTTGTTTTTTTAAATTTCATCATTCCTTCTATATGTGCAATCTTTCAAGAAATTTGTTCAGTCTCAGCTTCTACCATTTTAGTTCATACTCTCATCATCTCATATCTACTCCACTGCAATAATTTTCTCATTGTTCTAAGTCCAACTTCTAGAACCAGTGCGTCCTCATAATGCTAATACACTGACTCTCCCCACACACTTTGCCATAACTCTGTTATTTCCCTGTTCATAAACCTTCAGTGACTCCCTACTGCTAAGAAAATAAATTGCAAAATCCCTGGTCTGACATTCCAAGCCAGCAAAATCTCTTTACCTTTACTGTCTTCTAACTGATATAAACCAGGATAAATTCTCTGCAGCCAAAAGTCGTTTTCTTTACTGTCCCTTCACCACACTAGGTCGTATGCCTCAGCTTTCTCCATCCTTCCTGCTGAGACAGCCCTTCCCTCTCTTCTGTGCAAGAGCTACCTTATTCCTGAGGCCTACTTGAGATGCACCAATTCGATAAAGTCTTCCATAATCACAGAAGCCCATTCATTCCTTATAACCTATCAACTGGAGCTAAGAATAGGCTATACATTGGGACTTATCTTTATTTTTTGGTTACTTTTATTGATTGTTGGGGGGGATGGTTTACCTTTAAACGTGAAAGGGTAAAAAAAAAATGTGTGTGTGTACATGCACACACATGCATTTTCTGTCTCCCCAATGAAGCTGTTAGCTCTGAAGGGTTTGTACTAGCCCTTTGTATTTTATCTTCGTCCTCCAAATGAAAATAATGGACAGTTTACGTGAATGTTTATACGAATAAAACATTGAACTATTAAGACAATATGCATACTATGTGATATTAACAATTTCTCATACAAATGACAAAAAACGTGAATTTATCAAATTTATCCTAAAATATACTCTATTAACTATATAACAGAGGACTAAAAGACATCCTTAATTTTGGAGCACACTTCTTTAAAGAATCAATGACGGGGGGTGGGGGGAGTGACCAATAAAACCTTTTTCCAAATAGTAATTAAAATATCTAATATTCTTAATAGTGTACTTCTAGCTTCTTGCCAATGCATTATATTCAAGGACTCTGTACTACTCATTTGAATTAAAGGATAAATATTTAATACTGTTTTAAAAAGAACAAAGTTCTTCAATACTGGAGTTTAAATTACATTCTGAAATTAGTATTTCTCATACTATACCAGGTGACATTACTCAGTATTCCCTTCCTTGTATCACTAATAACTTCAAACCAAGATTCAGGTTTTTTCACTTCTCTGTGGAATAAAACTACATTTGAAGAGCAACACAACCAAATTAAAATATTCTTTGAAAGACTGTCAGTTTCTTCATAAAAGTAAAATATTCTTACCTTGTGTAAACAAATAAGGTTCCTTCCACATCAGTCTTTTCCTAAAAAACAAAACAAAACAAAACAGCAAAATGTGTATATTCTCTTCATTAATAGGCACTTTCACAGAAGTTAGAGAATAGTCAGTTTTAAGTAAGGCCAAATCCACTTAACAGGAGGGTTTATTCTTAGGGAAAGGAGAAAGGCAGGTTTTCAGCCAGGTTGTGGCTCTGCTCATTAGGCAGCAGGAAGCAGTCCTTCTACTTTTGTCACTCACGAAATAAACCATCATTCTCTCTCTTTACCAAAGACAGGGACAGCAATACACCTCTGGCTAAAGCAATACAAAAATAAATACGCTCCACAGATTTCCTTTGAAAGAGGAGATAAGTGTGCTGCCTTGTCCTCTACCCTGTGACCTGGATATGTGGCTGCAGAAGTCACTAGTGTCTGCATTTCATTATCCCCTTCTTTATTTTCTCGGTTCATCTTCTATTGCCATTATCCTGTCACCAAGGAGAGCAGATCTTCTGTCAATAAGCCAACTTTGACTACAGCCCAGAAGAGAGCAACGATGCGGTAGTTTTCAGACAAATTAATCACCAACGTGGTGTGGAATATTTAGAGTCTCTATCGGATCTTTGAAATCAAGTTAGAAACATTGCTAAGCTAGGACTCAAGAAATCTGCCTGAGAGAAACTGGTTAAGTGGTAAAGTGAAAGTGATGAACTATCATTTCAGTTCATTTGGAAACGCTCTCTTCCATCTCTCCGAAGACAGGAGCCCAGGCCCTGGTGAAAACGTTCATTAGTACAATGTATAATTTAAAAAAAAGTTTCATTTTAGCTAGTCATTAGATTATTATAACTCAGAATTTAAAAGGTACATTTGCTACTTATACGGTTTAGTTTCCCCATTCTACCTAACCTAATATTTAATTATTAATCTCTATTATGAAAATTATTCAAAATTTAAGTACTCTGTAGTTTTGGGGGGAAATGCACTCTTTAAGAACAAGGGTATATATAATATTAAATGATAACTTTTTAAAGGCACATAAAACATTGGAAGCATGACCCCCTCACATGTTCAAGTAATTTCGGCAATTCTCTTGGTCACCTTACTCCAGTGGGTCTTAAGGTATAGACCCCACATTGGCAGTATCAGCATCACTTGGGAACTTGATGGAAATGCAAATTATTGGGTTATTCCCCAGACCTACAGACTCAGACTACAGGGGTGATGTGCAGCAGCCTCATGTTCATTAAGCTGTCAGGTGATTCTGATGTGAAAACGGCTGCCTCAGTTAAGTAACATTCTCTGCCCAAAGAACTGTACTAGGAGTCCTGAAATCAAAATCCATTATGTCCCAGATTATGTCAAACATCATCAAATACTGTTTTTTTTAATCAATTTTTTTAAAGATTTTATTTATTTATTTATTTGACAGACAGAGATCACAGGTAGGCAGAGAGGCAGGCAGAGAAAGAGGGGGAAGCAGGCTCCCTGCTGAGCAGAGAGCCTAAAGCGGGACTCGATCCCAGGACCCTGAGATCATGACCTAGGCTGAAGGCAGAGGCTTAACCCACTGAGCCACACAGGAGCCCCACCAAACATTGTTGTTTAAGAGCTAATGGATATTAAATTACTTAGCAACAAGAATTTTACTCCTCATAGTAGAATATGTAATTAGAAATAAAGAATTTATAACAGTTAAAACAATTTTAGTCAATCTTTTCTCTAATACATACACATTAGTAAGATTACAGTTCATCCTTAAAATGGATTTATTATAAAGTTTGCATAAATCACTTCATCGTCCTGTGAAAAATATCCTTACTTCTCAAGTGTGGCCCTTTCCCACTATGCTTTGAAAAACAGAGTCGAAATGAAAAAAAAAAATACAACAAAAAGATACAGAAACATTTTGACTTACCTTTCCTCGTGTACACAAACATGGTTAACTCTTAACTGTTGAGAAATCTATATGCTGGGTGCACTTTAAGTGGTAAGAATTACCTAAACTGCCACAATATTAATCACTGAGAAAATGGCCTCTATAGAACAATAAATAGTACCCAAACAGTCTAAAATTTGTAGCCATTCCTGAAGTTCAACCACTACAGTTGGCAAGTATTTACAGTCCACAGAACCTTCAAGAATAAATGTGTAAAAGTTAAATATCCTGTATTATTTCCTACTTTGATAAGAAGCTGAAACAGAGATACAGGTTAAGGAACATGCATCATGAGGACCACTTGCTGCAAGGCCAAACACTTCTGTTCTTCCAGTATTTGACCTCAGACTTTTTCATCTTAGCGATCCAAACACATAAAGCTAATAGCTTTTGAGTTGCTTCCCTTCCTCCTGAAGTAGCAATGGAAACTTTCTTTTCTTTTTAAAGAAAAAAGAAAAAAACTGCCCAATTTCAGTTTTGAAAAACCCAGAATCAGAAATGTAAAAGGCATGTCCTAAAATTGTCCTCCCAACTTGCAACATGCAATTTATTTTGATTCCACATATTAGTGAACTCAAACAATATCAGAACCTTTCTCTGACTTATTTCACTTAGCATAGTGTCCTCAAGGTAATGGACCCCACCTCTTCATTGAAAGTGTTAAAGAATTTGTGGCCTCCTTCAACTGCAACAGGTTCTTAAAAAGTTTGAAATTCCCCGACTGGCTCAGGGCAGACTCCCACAGCCCAGTACCAGAGGCCTAGTCTCCCTGTAGAATAAACATCAAGCAACAGCTTTCTAGAGTTTTCTTTGGGATCCAGACACATAACTGGGAAAGTCTGTACAAACAAAATCCACTGTGTACTTTGCCCACCAGGAGCACTGTCGGCAGCACTAAGGTGTACAGGGGATTTCTTAAATCTTGCTTATGAATACCTGGAATGGGATTCTTGCCAGGTCACATGGGGCTAACCAGTTTATTATTCCATGTCTCTGTTTCTTCACTGAAGAGAGATAACTAGCCTGTACCACTCAGATCTTTTGATTAAAAAACATATTTTAAGTGCCTAGATAAAAAGGGCTCTGGAAATGTAAATTATGATCTATCAAGGTTGAAACAGCTCAAACTGATGCATTTTCCTAGCCCCTCCGGTGTTGTCCAAGGGCAACCAGATTTTTTTTTCCCCTTTTCAGGGCAAAGCTTAGGTTTGGGGTTTTGGAGTATAGTTAGAACAAGTTTTTATTAGATCCTCCAGGCAAGGAGGACTTCTATGTTAAATTATTAGTTTATAGTCCAGGGGAATTTTGGCTAGAATTTTAAAAGTACAATTTAATGACTCAATATTACACTCTATTATAAAATCTAACATGTATTAAAAAATTAAGCAGATCAAAATTTAAAATAGTAAGATGGAATATAAAATTGTGTTAGTTGGCAAATTATTGGGACTCGGTACAGCATTTGACACTTTTGAAACCACCCAAAGCAATCTCTGTAATTATCTATGTTAACACAATAAAAAAGTAGGCCTCCACTTATCCCCATAAACCTCTCTCAATCATGCACATAGCATGTAAGTCACCTATAAGTCCTTAACAGAGCAATGCCTGGACTTCACATCCTGAGATACTCATCTGGCAAGTTACACTTTTTAAACCCCCAAGTGATTTTGATACACAGGAAACTGAAAAACACTAGCTAGAAACAGGACAACAGTCACTCTAAGGCAGTTTCTCAAGCTCAGCACTTCTGACATTTGGGGCCAGATAAATCTTTGTCATGGTGGCTCGTCCTGCATAAAGGATATTTAGCAGCATCCCCAACCTCCATCCTTCGGATGCCAGTAGTATGTTCCTTCTTAGTGTGACAACCAAAAATTCTGGTCACTGTGCCAGATGTTCCCTGGAGACGAAAGCAAAACTAGCTACGAACCACTGCTCTAAGGACTGAGAGGTGAAAATCCATTCTTCAAATGACATGTAGGTACTTGGGGGGAGCAGTCTTTCCAGATTATGAATGGGAAGTAGTTCTGTTAAATTCCTACTCCAGGCAGGACATAATCTTTCTTAATCCTTCCTTCAAACACCTCATTTTCTGTCTACCCTTCATTCCTAATACCTCCTGCTCTGAACGCCTGAAGTCATTCTTCATCTATTTCAGTGTAGTAAGAACTCCCCTTCTTTACCTCCCGTCTGCTTTCTTGCATATATACTTTCACTTCCAATCTCAAGAATGTTCTTTCTGCTTTCAGTAGGTTTATGTTCAAAAGGCTCTCATCCAGAGGCCCTGAGTGATGGCGTATGGAGTCAGGGGTGACAAACTGTTCACCCTCAGCAATTGCTCTGCATCTGAACTAGGTCTCTTTTTTCTGGCTACCACAGCCTTGAAGATTAGTACTTTGAAAGAATGACCTCTTACTGAATGAATTATGCCCTGTTTGAAGGCAACAAGTACAGGAAGCAGGAAAACATAACTCCTGTAAATAATGCATTGTGACACTTCTACCTTTTGATGAGGCTTTAGAAGGACTTTACTGGCTATATAATAAACCTCTAACTATCTGAACAGGTATCTATCACAGAGATCCTGTCAAAAGCCTATAGGAGACAATTGTTTTCCAAGAGGAATGCTGTCCCCTACATGTTAACAATTTCTCAAGATTCCTCAGACTCTAATCCCATTGTTAGGTAGGCTCACATTACTGTACATCTGACTCTTTATCTCCCACAAAACTACCTTGACAGAATTAACACAGTATGCCTTTGGCATCTTCTTATACAGCAGTGTAATAGCAATGCAATATGTAGAGTATCTTTGTATTTTTTCTAAATTGCCACTGATGAAATCACCCAGTACATTGCTCAATGTTCCTTACATAAAGACCCAGGTGACAAGTTCCCCCGAAAATGAGGAGGAAATAAGTAAGCTCTCTGCTGACCAAGTGTTACAGACTGGTGAATATTAAAGACGTCTCCCCGTTTTCCTTTTCTGCTTGACAACTAGGAGTAGAGACCTAAATTCCTTGCTCTGTTCCAGCAAAATTCCTAACTTAAGACCTTGGGGTAATGGGTTGCCTGGGTGGCTCAGTCCTTAAGCGTCTGCCTTTGGCTCAGGTCATGATCCCAGGGTCCTGGAATCCAGGCCTGCACCAGGTTCCCTGCTAAGCAGGGAGCCTGCTTCTCCCTCTCCCACTCCCCCTACTTGTGTTCCCTCTCTTGCTGTGTCTGTCAAATAAATAAATAACATCTTAACAAAAACAAAAAAAAAGAACTTAGGGTAAAACTATTTTCATCTCTCCCATTCTAGGGCCTCTTTTTAAAATCTTTTTACTTCTCCTAATTATTTTCAGGTGAGTTTTTAAATTACAGAGTGGTCAAGGTCCACACTAGAGAGAAGTGGGCTATGTAAATGAATGCAAATGTTAAAAAATATATTAATTTGTTCAATATGCACGTTTTCCTTGGATTGAATTTTGATGTCTTAGAGAATACATTTAAAAATCACCTGAAATTCATTCATCCTGGCCCAGTTTTTTATACTGTTTTCCAACTTATTTTAAAATGATGGATGGCTATGTAATGGATGGATTATTATTTGGGACAAAAATTATTATGAGGAAAAGAAAAATTACATTTCCCTCTATTCAAGTGGGTTGTTACAAAATTTCACACGCAGTAATTGCTGCAAAGGACTGAAGTGTTTTAGGCTCCTACCCCACTGTAATTGTGAGGAATTTCACAATTTCATCCCATTGCTATTTATTGGGTTTCTGCTTTGAGAAGTGCACTAAATAATCCGGCTCCTTAACGGACTCAAATTTCAAACTCATTCTGGTCTTGGTAGGCTGTGGTGTAACGGTATTTCCAAGAGAGGCAACCTCCTTCGAAGTGTTAGACCCAGCCCCCATTTTGTCCTCTATTTGCCGATGTTTGCTCTTTTCTCGGTTGTATTTCCTGAGTTCACAAGTCCAATTTCTCCCCTCTGCCATGGTCTGACTCCTCTTCGTCCCATCTAAGACTGATGTTTCAGAACCAGAACTCGGCTTTTTCCTTCGTCCCCTACCCTTGCCTCCCCTACAGCCACGTTTCACTGTGACAGAATCCTGCTTCACTTTCTCAAACTACAGCAGTTTTCCGCCCTCAAGGCATTAGGTCCCCCTCCTTCCTTCAGCTCCGGGTCCCGTCCCTGATCCGTCTGGTATCCCCACGTGGGGTGTCGTAGATATTTAAGTCTTTTCCCCAACTTCAGGTGGCTTCTCAGAGCGGCTTCCCTCTCCCCCAAACCCCCGGCCTAGGGGTCTAGTTGCCACAACTTCGCCCTCAGGCCGCGATCACCACCATCCACCTCCATCCACCTCCAGAACGTCAGCGTCTCCTCCCCCTCACTGGGTTCTGGAGCCCCGAGTCTGACGACCCCGTCCCCACCCTCGCCCTGCCTGCACGGCCCCGTCGCGTCCGCACGCACCCACTCGTTGGCCCGATGGCCGAAAGTGTACAGAGCCACCTGGCTGGCCACGTCCACGATGCGGTTGATATAGGGGTCGTGGCGCTGCAGGGCCGCCAAGCTGATGTCGCGCCCCTTTCCCACCAGGCCGCCCGCCGCCACGGCCGCCATCTTCCCTCCCTCCCCGACATCAACCCAGGGTTGTCGGAAGCCACTCTCAATAGATCGCAGAAAGAGCGAGCCGCCTCGCAACCGAAAACAGGCGGCGACCGCAGGGCCGAGGAGGCCTTCCTTCTCCAGCCATGCCCCCGCCCCCACCTCCGGTGACGGACGCAAGACATTACTAATCGATGGCCGCGCTCCCGCCCCCGACAATCGTTGCCGGGGGCAACCGCAAGCCCGGGCTAGAGGTCGGAACCACCATCCCCTTTCCCAAGCGCTGTTTTCTTCTTACGTGAGTCTTGGAGCTGCACGCGCGCTTGGGTGTATCGCTTGGATGTGTTCGACGCCTTGGAGTGTCTTTGGCGTGCAGTGATCAAACCTGTAATAATAAATAAACGTCAAAAACTAGTAACTGAAGAGAAAGGGAACTGTGATTTCTGTATGTACAAACACCCAGTGGTTCTCAAAACACGGAATTCCCCCGGGAATTCCAGAGACCCTTTCAGGGGTCTGCCTTGTGAAAACTATTTTCATGACAATACTAGGATTTCTTTGCCTCTTTCACTGTGTTGATATTTGCACCAGTGGTGCAAAAACAATGGGGAGTAAAGTCAGGCGTCTTAGAGTGATTCAAGGCGGAGCACCGCGGCAAAAGCCAGTGTCGCTTGAGGATGTTCTTCATAAAGCAGTAAAAATTATTAATTTTATTAGAATTCAGCTTTTTGCTTCAGTTTTTAAAGATTTATTTTTTGAGAGCGAGAGAGCGAACGGGTATGCGAGTGGAGGAGGGGCAGAGGGTGAGAATCTGAAGCATGACTCCCGGCTGAGCCCTGATTCCCCGAAAGGAGCATCCCCTTCATCTCCCCACCTTGAGATCAGGACCTCAGCTAAAAAAAAAACCAAGAGCCCCTGGCTCAACCAACTGAGCTACCCAGGCGCTCCACACTTTTTAAATTCTGTGTCAAAACACAAGAAGTATGTGCAAAGCACCTGTGCTGAACACAGGAGTACCACATACTCGTCCCTAGGAAACCACTTCTGTGCTTGACTTGCAAGCTGAACTAATATTTTTATTTTCACGGGACACTATTTTTACTTGAAAGAAAGATGGACTAACTATGGTTATTCAGACAGGTATTCGATAGGCATTTTTTAAAAAGATTTTATTTATTTATTTGACAGAGAAAGATCACAAGTAGGCAGAGAGGCAGGCAGAGAGAGAGGGAAGCAGGCTCCCCGCTGAGCAGAGAGCCCGATGCGGAACTCGATCCCAGGACCCTGAGATCATGACCTGAGCCGAAGGCAGCGGCTCAACCCACTGAACCACCCAGGTGCCGCTCCATAGGCATTTTTTCGAAAATAAATCATGTGCCTCTGTCACTTCCAGGAAAACAAGGACCATTATTGTTACCAGTAATAATTTTTGAGCTTTCAACTGAAAAATAGAAGTTTAGTAAATATGTATCTGCTACCAGGAGTTGGACGGCTTCTCAGTATTTAAAGTCTTTTCTGATGAGGTCAGTGGGCATTTAGAAAGTCTGTGATAAGGGATTTGGTCCTTAAACATTGGGGATGGGAATATTGTCAGTCTAATACAGGCATAACTGATTGTACAATTTTGTTAAAATCTTTTGGCAAGCGTTTAACATTTCTTTTGTAAAGGAATTTACCTTCAAGCCTTGGGGCCTATGAGCAAAGTCTACCTTTCCCAATAACTCAGGGAATATAAATACAACCCAGTTGGCTCCCAAGTAGTTGGTCCAGTGCCTTGTGAATAGAAATTTAGAAATGCTTATTTTATTGCACTCCACCACGAGTTAGTTGCATTTACTCATGTAATGTCTTTTTTTTCTTTTTAAGAGTGCATGACTTATAGAATACTGAAATCCAAGTTGAGATAAAAGAGGATACAATAGTAAGTCCTGATCTTTCAGAGTTTACTCAAGAAGATAGGAAAAAATAGGAAGTTTTTTTTTAAACTTTCTATATTGTAAGAAAAAAAAGAAAAGGGAAAACCCTTGAAGATTATAAGTCATACAGAAAACAAAGATACATAACATCGCAATGACTTCAGCATTGCCATATTGTTCATTTCCTGGCCCACAGAGCTTTGTTCTCTTTTTTAAAAATTCTTTTTTCCCCAAATTCTTAAAGCTCCATCCTTCTAGGATGAAGACAGACTTCTGCCTCCTTTCTTCTTGAATAACCTGTGTAAAATCAGGTCATTGTTACTTACCTAAACATACTAAGTTGCAGGCTCTATGTTAGCAAAAGACCATTTATAATTGGTTAATTATTTAATACACATAACATTAACTTCCATTGGTTTCCACAGTGCTGGCACACTTCCACTGTGTTTCTGGAGGTCTCATTATAATACCTCAAATAGCTATTCATGACTTTGGGTTTTCATGATGATTTTATAATTGTCATTACAAGATAAAATATGTGTTAACACTTGGTATTTAAAGTTGTATACCAGAATTTGAAACAAATTTGTAGTATGAAAAAAAAATAATGTCCAGGTCTATGATTTTTATACCATTGCAATGACTAAGATAAAATTCACCACATAATCCACCAAGATAATTGTGGGAAATTAGTATGCTTCAGTTATTTGAAAATAGGATATAATCATCAAAACATTGAAAATGTTCGGTTTTATAGCTATGTGTGCTTGTATACAAATATAAACTGACTTCTTATGGTATAATAATCTGAAACATAAATATACAGTCTGCTTTTCTACTCTTTTCTTTGTTGTGTAAATGTCCCCTAAGTTTTACATTTCCTACTCTATTCCTAGAGTAGAATGTGTTGGAATAGAGAGGAAAGAGCAGCTTTCAGGATGCCCCCTAAGAGTGTGTGATTGTAAAATGATTTAAACAACCTCTGATGGTTTGCTTGTGCTGCCTGTATGAATCGTCCTTTTTGCTAGGAATTTTGTACTAAAATATGATAGAAATGAAGAATTAAGGAAAGCCTTCTTTCTCCTAGTGGTGGGAAATGGTTTGAAACTTGTTATCAGTTGTTTTCAGGTCATGGTTCATTTCTTTGTTAGGAAACAATATACAATGGGAGAGACACCCCTTGGAAAGGGGAACTACTCTAACCTCTTTTTATCTATATAAATTTCAACAAGTGATCTCACCTTTAATTTGGGGATCCTAACTGATATCTGTCCTACCAATTTTGTGGGATAAATGGAATCAAGTTAGAAAGCATATTCGAAAAAGATTTTCAATTTATCAAATGTTCTGCAAACAAAAAAGCTATTATTATTATTACTACTACTACATCATTATTAGCATTATGTTCAACACTGTTAATATTTTTTTTTAAAGATTTGCTTATTTTTTTTTTTAGAGAAAGAGCACACACACTTGAGCAGGGGGAGGGGCAGAGAGAGAGGGAGACAAGCAGACTCCTATCTGAGTGCAGAGCCCTACCCTAGGACCCAGAGATGATGACCTGAGCTGAAACCAAGATAAGATGCTCAACCAACTGAACCACCGAGGCACTCCTGTTGCTATTATTTCTAACAGAAGTCTAGAAGGATCCTTCGTGTCCAATTACCTCACCAATACTCAGTTCATTTCAACAAAATTCTGCGTGACAAGGAGTTCCCTAATTCCCCAGGCAGTTCATTACCAGGATTTTAATAAGATGGAGAATGTGAGCTAAAACATACTTACCAGAAACTTCACAAACAGAGTAAGAAATAATATAGGAGATAGAAGTCTTGTGTTCCATGAGACTGCAAAGTAGTAAGTATGAAACAGCCATCAGAGAGCCCTGAAACAGAATGAGAAGGGGCAGGCGTGGGGAAGAAAGGGGCCTGTTGGTTGAGATTTTGCTCAACTTGAATTTCTCCAATCTGGACCTAACCACAGTCTGGATTAAGCCTCTGCCAATCCGGCCTGGAGCAGACCTGGGCCATTAGAGCTCTTTGGAGTAGGGAGACCACATTACCCATTCTCTTCTAATCTCGCTTTGCCTCTCTGCCAGTCGCACTAAACCTATTCACTTTACCTCATTTTTAAGGGTCAGGCTTACTGGACATAGAGGACCTCTACATGAAACATGTCTTCCCAGTTGCTTCCTAATGCCTGGAACATACTAAAACATAAGGAAGTGCCTTTAATTCCACATGAAGAGATTATAGGCTTTAAATACCAAGGCCACCGTGGTGACTAACATCTGTGAGTCTCAGCGCCTTAGTGCTAAGAGGGAGGGAGAGCAAGATGTGGAAAGGGCTCATTGAGATAGCAGAAGACAGATCTTCCCATTTTACAAGTGTGCCGTGGAAGTGACCGTAGATGTTGCAGAGACCACCCGCCCAGTCTCTACCAACACAGGCAGCTCTGCATCATATGATTCAGGAAGCTGTTGTTGAATATGGCCGATTTCACATAAGGGAGTTTTGTCCTGGGACAGAACAGGGTGTGGGGAATTGCTGGGTGGATTGCATATTAGGACAGCAAACTGAGTTGCATCTCCCGTTACCTAGCTGTGTGGGGGGCTAGCTGGGTCACCATAGCAGCACCAACACCAAAGAGGGATGATCTTATGATTATTTGATTTGGGTAGAGTCCCACAGTTCTAGGCAAGCCACATGCCTTCTCTGTGGAATAAAGTGGTGAATCAGAAGGATGCTCCCCACTCTAAATTGCATGGCTCTCTATGGAGCCACCTCCATTCATCTCAAATGCAGCTCTCTTTACAAACACGTGGATGAGCCCAGAAACAATAATGACCAGTCTGTTTGATGCACATTGAAATTAGGCCAAGATAGTAGTCCATTAAGGACTTATTAACATTATTTCAAAACTAAGGGCTGAATGTTTAAATCAAGAAAGAGAAAAGGTGTTTTCCTTCATTCATGGTGCTCTTTCGTTCTCAGAAAGAAGCAGTCACTATTGGGAGGAAGGGATGTGTATCCTGACTACCCTTTAGGTGAACCTATTGCCAGCGGTGATCAGCTTTCTCTTCAGATTTTTAATTCAGGTGAAATGCATATTTCAAGTTACCTTGATGATCTACAGGGCAGTCTAGGGGAAGCAATCAGAAAAAAAGTATCAGGGACTGCTAGATGGAATGCATTTGAAGAATTTTCTGATTACTTATTATCGATGCAACCTACCATGTCAGCTCTTCACTTTGTGATTGATTTTTCTCTTTTTAAACTGATGTGTGAAGCCCCAAAGGAAAATGAATGGCAAAATATTGTGCTGAACTAAACTTAAGTCCAAGGTAAGAGGCTGTGGAAAAACACTTGGCTTGGTCAGGAGCTAGGACTGTAAAAATGGGCTGGAGACTTGAGGGGGAGGCAGAGAAGCTGCTGATGGAATGCTGAGATTTCAAAACATCTCCCAACCTAGCCCCTCAAGCCTATCTTATATACTCTCCATTGGGTTGACAAGCCCATAGGCCAAATCTGGCCCTCTGTCCGATTTATAAACAAAGTTTTATTGGGACACAATCAAGCTCAATGCATTGATAGACGCCATCTAAAATAAAACAGCACAGTTGAGTGGCTGCAGTGAGAACCAGATGACCTGCAAAGCCTAAAATATTTACTCTTAGTTCCCTTTCAAAAAGTTTGCTGACCACTGATGTATTTGTTAAACAAATCAATAAGTAACTTATGTCAGTAGGCACCCAGTTTGTGGGTGACAAAGTATGAGACCCAGTTTTATTCTTAAGGAACTTAAAATCTAGTTAAGGAGACAAAGCTTAAGCATATGTGATAAAATGTTGAACAATAAAACATAATATATAATCAAGGGTTAAACTGTGACGGGTAGACAAGTACCAGAATTTGAAGAAAGGCAGGGAGGATCTGTGAGTCCTCTAGGAGTTCGAGCAGGCACTGTTTAATATAATAAAGTTCCAGAATACCATAAGAGCTTGGATGGTCCTTTGAGATCCTCTGTAATTGGATTTGACCTGTATTTCTACTCTAATGTCATTTAAGTCACTGATATTTTTGGCCCTGTACTTTGGGGATGTCTTTAATGACCAGAACTATTTCTGAGTAAGTTTCACTGACTGATTTTTCTGGGATTTGGAATTCCTTCAATATCCCCAAACTACAGAGAATGTAATTCAGTCATAGTGGCATAATGTCTTTCTTTTTTGAAGAAAATATAGTATAATGAGAAGAACGTGAGTTTTGGAGTCAGAGACTCCCTGATCTAGATCTTGGTCTCCTCTCCGCCTTGCTATATAACCTTGGGGGTTCTTTTAAGCTCGGGGCCTCAGTTTCTTCACCCACAAAATAAGGACAATAATAACACACACATCTTCAGGTTGCTGCAAGAACTAAATCAAATAATTCATGAGAAGCGCTTAGAATCTAAAGTGTCTGGTACAAAGATGGAGCTCTATCAATGTTTTTACGGTTGGCCGTTGCTTTTGATAACAGCAAGATTTATGCCCTGGACAAGAGAGTCCCACATCCAGAATGAAAATTAGTGCTTTATCATTTATAAAGGCACTTTGCATATGGTAAACAAATGTACTAATGCAAAGTGTGGAATTACTTCTCCCCCTTCTTAGTTTGCTAATGGTTGTGATTCTTAATTTTTAACATTATCCCCATTGCCAGGCCCCTAATTTATTTCTAGGATGTCCTTGGGAACTTGGGGGCAGGGAGGAGTATATAAAACATGCAAATTCAGATCTACACGCTGGTGTACTAAGGGGTCTTGAGTACTTTTGGGGGTCTGTATTAACTGTCTTTGGAGGTGAGGCTGGCTGGCAGTGGTACTAGCCTTGTGGTTTGGGGATCAGCATCCGTAGGTTTTCTCCTATTTCTGAGACTATGGGAGAAATCATTTGGTAACCAGACCAATGTTTCTTATTTGTAATAGAGAATAATGACATTCAGTTTTGTAACTGGAGTATTCCTGAAAGAGCTCTTTGACACACTTTAAGTATTTTGATGTCATCATAACCTATGAGGCTTTAAAATCAGGACTGTCCAAAGAAAGCTGTGCTTCCTCTGTGGATAAAGCCTGATGAGAGCATTGCTTTTTGTTTCCTTTGAGGTAATTTGAAGATTAAAGGGCAAGGTGTTTTCTACATTTCCTGTTGGTAATAAGCAGCCTTCTACAGCTTTGACCTTCGCTACTGTTACGGACTCCTAGGAGCAGTGCCTGTGACCCCAGCCAGCCTGGTTCACGCCATTCCGGGGATCACTGCCTCCAGGTGCTTTAGTACAGCTTCAGAGAACTGCAAACACTGAATCCATAGTTTGGTTTTGTTGCTTTTGTTAAGAATTATATGGGCTTTATAAGAAAACAAGAAAATGTCAGGAAAACAAACATGTTTATTTAACCCAAATAAGCCACAATTAGTCTAAACTGTGAGAGCTCTTGTAATAAGTAGGGCAGCTCCTGTCTCCCTAGTTCCCTGTGAAGTAGGTAGCAAGTATCGGTGTATTCATTTGTCAGATAGCCTTTATGTGTAATCATTTATTCGCTCATTGAACATTTAGTAGGCTCTTATAAAGGAACAGGCACAGGACTGGGAGCTGAGACTACTACAGTGAACAAGACAAGCATGCCCTGCCCTTCTGGAGAGTAGAGTCAAACCGGGAAGATGGACACCTAAACAGGTAATGACAATCAGGTGGGGTCGGCGCCATGTCAATAGTTTAGGAGCACATGGTGGAAGTACAAGGAAGCCTTCGGTTCCTTTAAATGATTTGCCAAGAATAATAAAATGAAGGTTTGTACATCCTCTCTTTGACCCAGACCAGGGTGGAATGGGCCTAAAAGTCAGAGACTGGGCCCTGGTCATTCTGACACCATGAGTTTTCTTGGGTGGTTTCAGCTTTTTGTCTTAGAGAGGCAGTAGAGATTGTCTAAGTAATGGCACAGACATCGTATCCCAAAGCCATGTTGCTCCTCTCTGGCCTTGGAGCAGAGCAGACTAAGTAAGACCCTCCCAAGGGCAATCCTTCTTCCTTGGGGACTACCGAGTCCTGGCCCCATATTCTTCTGTATGAATAGTAGGTTCTCAAACTACCAGTAGTTTTCATCTGCTCGGCCCTCCCTCATTCTTCTCCTAGGGGTTTCCCTTCTGGAGAGGACACATTGTATTCTCTACTTCTTCACACTTGTCACCCTGAGGCAAGGCAGAGAACCCACTGTCATCTACGAAAGGGCTAGTTTACTAGTCAGTAGAGCCTCCTATACCCTGTCCCTTTCCCCAATGCAAAAATGATCATCTTCAAGTAGGGCTAGCAAGGTGTACTCATTGGGCTACATTTATTCTTTCTTATTCTTCCTAAGGAGTTACACAGTTTTTATTCCTTCACTGCATTTTGTGAAGTAAACTATAGTGCTGGTTTGTCATAGCCCCAATTTCCCTTCAGTAGGGGCTAAAAAATCCAGGAGAATGCTGGCTGGAAGTCCGCATATGGGGATCCCAGGAGACCTTCTTTGCCCTGCCTTAAGTTAAGAGTTGATAAAGGGCAGGGATAATTCCTAGACATTCCAGCTTGAATTATCACCAAGATAAGCAGTTTCAGCCATTTCTTTTTAGGGAAGAAAACTAAAGAAGCAGCTTTTGTGAGGTAACATCAGCTTAGCGGAGAGAGAGTGTAGAGCAGACATTCTCAACCCCGGCTGCACATCATAACTGCTTGAAGGTATTTGAAAAGAAGTACCAATGGCCAAGGCTCATCCAGACAAGTTAATCAAACTCTCCAGTTGGGTCTTGGTAAATTTCCTTAAAATGAGTCTAACTGCTGACTGGTTCAAGAGCCACTGGACAGCCTGGTTGGCAGCCTCTGTGCCAAGGACAAGCTTCCTGGGTTTGAATGTGGCTCAGCCAGTGTGGGTCATTCCTCATCCCATGTCAACCTCAGTTTCCTTCTCTATAAAATGAGGTTCCTAATGAATCTGACTTTGGACAGTTGTGGTTGAGGATTAAATATGAGGAAAGCACCTGAAACCTATCAAGTACTCAATAAAAAACAGTAATGACAAAACAGGACTAGACCAGGCAATGCTCTGTCCACCATGATCATTTATTAAGGCCTGTGGTGATCAATTCTGCAACAAACGGGCTGCTGCATCCTTTAAATGATCCACTTTATTTAAAAATGACATGAATGGCCTTGTTTCTCAAATAAGGAAGAGTATTCCTTATTTTAAGCTTCTTAAACCTCATTCTGTTTAATGTCTCCCGGCTGGTATAATTTATTTATTTGTCCATCCATTTGTTCTTTGATTTGACAAACATTTGTCATGTTTCTATTAGATTGCCAAGTACTATCTAAATATCATCAATATAACAAAAATTAAAAACAGGCCCTATTTTCCAGGGGCTTAAGTTTGATGGAGGGGATACATGGAGACAAATCACCGAACACTGTCTTTACTATGACAATAGATTTATAAAAATAAATAAGTACAGTTCTAAGAAGAGTTTCTGGTCCTCCAGGGAATCTGGGTGACCAAAATACTATTACAATTTTGGTGAAAGGTGTCAGATGCTGGCTTCAGCCCAAGATATTCTGATTTAATTGATAGGTAGGTGACCTAAGCATAAGGAGTTTTAAAAGCTTCCAGCTGATGTTAACGTATGTTCAAGTTTGGGAGCCACTGATTTAGGAACTTCTTACTCATCAAGGATACAACTCTAGATAGACTGGAGCTGCATGCTTAGGAGGCTTATGGACATGCCTTATACTTTGGGATTGGGAGTTTATTCTCTAGGCAACAGGCTGCAATTGAAGAGAGAGGTGACATATGATTTGCAGAAAGATAATTCTGGCTGCAATGTAAAAAATGGCTGGAGACAGGATAACCCACTGGGGAGAAGAGATGACACCAAGGGCCTAAATTAGACTGGGATGGTGGGACTCTGATGCCAGGTATCAAAACCCTGGGCCTATCGGGGAAAGGAACAGGAGTCAGAGCAATGGAAATATTTTGCTTCTGCTGGTTTTCAGCTTTGAAATTGAATTGCCGTCTTGGTAAACATCTAAAGAATTCAGTGGATATTCCATAAGTTGGTCTTTAAATAAAGACAGCCCCTTCAAGAATTCTCAAGCTTTTATGGGTTTCAGAATGACACAGAGGTGGGTTTTTGCCCTTAAAAAATAAAGGGATGCAGATTCTGTAATTATTCAGTTAATTGTGGCAAAGTAGATCATTAAGCTCCCAAATAGACTTTTTGGAGGGAGGGGGCAGGAATGGTCTGGCTACTTACATTGATCCAATTACCTGGATAATTGCCAAATATCCACTTACCATTGTGAAGTGAAGATTTTTCAAAAAATTTTTTGCCTTATCTAATGCTTCGTGTAATCAAAATGTATTTTTATTGTTGTTGGGTTTGTGGAGCTAATGTGACTCTGGTGGCGAGATGACTGGGTTCATTTGTCTCGTGCTCCATGAAATTCAGTTGTCAGTCAAGTCCTAATGCCAGACTCAGAAAAGTCATATGTTTTAAAACATAAAAATCGGGGCACCTTGGTGGCTCAGTGGGTTAAAGCCTCTGCCTTCAGCTCAGGTCATGATCTCAGGGTCCTGGGATCGAGCCCCGCATCGGGCTCTCTGCTCAGCAGGAGCCTGCTTCCTCCTCTCTCTCTCTGCCTGCCTCTCTGCCTACTTGCGATCTCTGTCAAATAAATAAATAAAATCTTTAAAAAAAAAAAACATAAAAATCATTCTTTGCTCAAGAGTCATGCAAAATCAAGCACCCGGCCAGAGTTTGAAGATTCCTGGTCTAAACTTTGCACAAAACAACACATAGAAGGCTGATTTGCAGCATTTGCTGATTTCCCTGCTGTAGCTATCTTACTCTGGCTTGATTTCACATAGCAACGCTAACGTCACCGGCTGCAGAGTAAGGGAGAGGTGCTCAGTAGCCTATGGTTTCCACCGTTTAACAGACGTAATAATGCTAAGAACAAAGATAATGATAAAATGTAGTAAAGAGTTCGGAAGTAATGAGGTTTTGACTATCTCTCCCTTTTGTTTTTGATGCAACTTATTTAGTTGTAAGCTTACATAATTTGATACCTGCTATGTTTAACAATTGGTACACAAAATTTCAGAAAATTCCTAACGATCTTCCCTCACCAGCTGGTACAAGCTGGCTCCAGCACACCACTCATAGGAGAAGGGAAGGGGGAGAAATGGCTGGGGTAAAAGGGAGGGAGGGAGGGAAGATGAAATTCTATGGGCAAACCCTTGATCCTTCAACTGAGAGGTAGCCAAGCTTGGGCATTACATGAGGCAGCAGCTGATTTTACAGAGCTAATTTGGTCTCTCTATCTTAATAAGCATGACTCAACTAATTTGGGAAGAAAACTCAGTTCAGTTTGACCAATACCTGGCAGACACAGAACTCAATTTAATACATGGCAAGTCTGATTTTTAAAACACAGTACGAGAATTTACATGTGAGTAAAACTGTGATGGTAAAACAAAAGATAGAGCTTTTGCTTCACCATCATGTTGGGTTTTCTTTCCCGATCCGGCTCTCTTACAAAAATGCACATAAACTGAAACGAGCAAAAGCAGCAGTCCCGTTCCTAACCGAAAATAATAATAATAATAATAACTCTCCTTTTAACATTGCCTGATGTGGGAGTAAAATTTGTCACTCTCCAGTGAGAGATGGGATTCCCGATTTCTATGGATGTTCTTGAAGGGAGAAGAGTAGACGTCAAATGGGGCGGCTCCCTGAGTCATTTCTTGGGCTCTAAGCTGTGTGAGTCTTTAACTGCTCCAGAATGGTGCAGAATGGATGGTTTGGTAGGAACGAAGGAGGAAGGGGAAAAGCAGAGGTTGAGATGTTTGAGGATGGAAAGTAGAATCCAGATGCCCTCTAACATGTTATTTTTGTGAGGGGCATTGTTAGATTTGCTCACAGATTGATTCAGTTTTGTGCCCATACTATGTTAAATATTATTTGAAATGAACTATGAAACTATACATATTTCATATTTACCACCTTAAGGTATCCTTAAGATATCTATGGTAGATGGTTTTATGTTTCTATTGATTTCTCATGTTCTTTAACTTTCTGTAGGGAGGACGCATTTGGCAAATTCCTCGTATGTTTCTCACTCTACAGCATCATGGCATGAACATGGTGGGCAATCTTGGAAACAGTGCTAAAGACAAACATTAAAAGGTATATGATTCTTTCAGAGGCCCTCTCTTTCTCTTTCTCTCTCTTCTCTTGGAAGCTGAAGGAAAGGAAGGAACAGAATCTCAATAGTAAATGCCCTTTGATGGGCATCAACAAAAATACTTGCTAACTTTCACTGAGGACTCTCTGTATGCTAGATACCATGCTAAGTATTTTATATGCATTGCAGGATTTAAATTTCAGAATAACTCTGTGGAGTGGGTACTAATATTATCCAGATGTTTCAGATAAATTAACAAGGATCAGGAATATTAAATAAGTTGCCCAGAGTCACTCACTGAATTTGGGAGGGCTGGGTGGGGTGCCTTGGACTTTTCTCCAAATCTCTGCTCTGTGCCTTTACTTCCTCATATCTTCCTTCCCAACTCATTAATCAGGGTAGGTTTCCTGATGTCGATTTACATGGAGTTAACTTCAGAATGAAGGAATAAAAATAGAAGGCACTGGGGGATGGGAAAAGGTAGACTTCTTAAGACAGATACAGTAGAAAAGGAGAAGAAAAACTCTAGATGCTTTAAGCTTCCCAAGTCTATAAGTACACTTGGCTGGAATGAAATGGTTGAAGGGGAAAGAAAGGAAGACAGAAGGGCTGATTTGGTGGAAGGCCATGGAGGGAATAAAATTAGACATTGTAGTTACAGAATAGAAACACTGAAACTACACTGAATCTACAGCATCTCAGGAATGAAAGAGAACTTGAATGCCATCTGCCTAATACATACATTTGCTCTGTGTCTTGACAAGATGGTTGTTAAGCCTCCTTGAATGCCCTTGAAGATGGAGAACCCATTAGTAGTGTATTAGAAAGTTTTTCCTTGTGCGAAACCTGTAGATGGCTGCTTTACTGGCCAGGAACTAACTTCATAAGGCCATATACAACAAGTCCCAGGATAGTCCCTAGGGTAAATACGGAATAGTTCCTAGGGTAAATACAGAAATAGCCACACATTGACTATTTTTTTCCCCAGTAGTAAAATTATTCCTAAATACTGAGTTCACAGATCCTCCTTAATAACTGATTGTAATTCAGAACATTTCTCAATCAACTGGCTTCCTCCTAGGTAATAATAATAATAATAATAGCTGATAATAGCTGATTGGGTGTTTATATGCCAGGAACTTTATATGTATCATTTGCTATGCTATTATTATTTCTATCTTAATGAGTTGAGGCTCAGAGAGCCTGAATAATTGGTTCAGGGTCACCCAGCTTATAGACAGAGGAGTTGGGATTTACATATAAGGAGCTTGGATCCGGATCTAGAACACCCAATAAATAAACCACTCTGCCTGGTATAAAAAGAGAATGTTATGGAAGGTGGGGTCTACCCAGGGCTGGCTTCATGGATCTGCAACTTGTACATTTCCCCTTAGAGGGGCTCTGAGCTTGGTTTGATGCTCTGCTGTCCTCATCTTAAAATTTCCAAAATATTGAGGGACATCTGGGTAGCTCAGTGGGTTGAGCCTCTGACTCTTGATTTCAGCTCAGATCATGATCTTTGGGGTCGTGCGATAGAGCCTGCATGGAGATCCCAGCTAGGAGTGCAGCCTGCTTGGGATTCTCTCTCTCTCCTCTGCCCCTTTCCCATTCATGCACTTGCACATGCACACTCTCTCTCTAAAATAAATAAATAAATCCTAAAAACAATCCTAGTATATTGGGAACAGGGAGCCCTGTAATATCATTTTACACTGAGTCCTGAAATTAAACTGGTTCTGAGCCCACCATTGAAATAATCAAGCTGGAAAAAAAAAAAAAAAAAAAAGAATCGAGCTGACAAATAAACCACTTTTGTGTGTGTGTGTGTGTGTGTGTGGTGGTGGTGTGGTGCATCTAGCATTCTATAGTTCTGAAAGTTAAGATATAGAATGTTTTGCAGAAACCTGGAGAACCCATTCCCCATTCTGCCCTGATCTCACTGCCCTGGAGAGCCCCACTGGGCAGCCTCTGTGGTTCTGGTGACTAATGCAGGCATGGGTTCTTTCTTGTAGCTTCAACGCTAGGCAAGGAGGCTGCACTGAATTCCGGCCAGGATGCGTTTACATTTTTGGTTTGGGTTACTTTCTACTCCTTTGACATCGTGTTTTCTGTCAAATGAAATTTATGGGCACATTATAGTAGTTGACAGGAACACCAAGCCTCCAGGGTTTCCCTGGGAGAAACTTCCACCTGCTGAGTGAGAGCTTCGTCCTTTTGGCTCACGTGGGAGCTCTCGACTCTCCTCATCCCTTCCTCGGCTGGCTGTAAATGCCAGGAAGGCAGACTTCACAAGACCGGGCAGAGGTGGGACGTGGAACTGGAGCTGGGTCTTTCAGCAGCTGTTCCAGGAAAGGTCAGCTGGAAGAGGTCACGTCAGCGCTTCTGCTATCTGCTTCTAGTTGTCTTAGTGTATCCAGTTTAACAAAAATGTGGCTAAGTGAATGTGGCTCAGCCCGTGACTGCTGATTAGGAAAAAGGACCAATGCGTAATAACACACATCCGGCCAACACCTTCTTTCTAACATCGGTTGCCTGATGCGATGTTTCATTGCTCGTTAGTCTTCATTTCAACTGAAGTGGCGGGGAGGTACCGAGAGCCCTCACTGAGAGTTATGAAAGCTGGGTTTCTGCCCAGTTTTACCTGTTCCGATTCAGTGAGGGGTTGCTATAAGCTATTGCCAAGTCCGGCTCTTCCTATCCAGCCCAGGACTTTTATAAGGCTTCATGTTTGGGGAATGGACAGACTTTGAGCTTGCATTTTCCTTGTCCTGGCTCAAAGAACATAGACTTCCCACTGACGAAGTCAGTGTCTTTTTCTTCATTGCACTGTGAGTACAGCATCAAAGCAATATGTGGTGGCAAATGGGCTCATCAGGAGAAAATTCCACAGAGGCTGGCCTTCCAGACTTTGCCCTTAGGGCAGTGGAGTCAGGCAGAATCTGGCTGGGCCAGGTATTTATAGAGGATATTCTTAGATGGGATAGAGTTTCAGCAGCTGGAAAAGCAACCCCACATCACGGTGAAATCGGTGGAGGCAGATTTAATTCTCCCTCAAGCAAGCCGGGGTCTCCCAGGGTCAGACACCCAGGTCCCTTATTTTCCGTTGGGTTAACCTCCGCACTTAGACCCCTGCCTTCAGCTGCATGACCCAAGATGCTTCCCTAGCATATACATGGTCCCGGCAACGGATGAAAGAAGGGGAGCTGCAAGTAAGCTGTGGCCGCCACACCCCCTTGCAGCCCCACCAGGAGAACTTCGTCTGTTGGAAGAGGGGAATGTCATCTTTATTCTGGGCAGCCACATGGGATATGGGCCAATGGATATTGGCAGATAAGTAACCGTCTCTGACATGTTGTTTTTATCTTGGGATTTGATTAAGATGAACCAAAATTCTGCCGGGAGCATCTGGTCTTCTGACCTGTCAGGAGATCGCTCTATGCTTTAGTATGTGCTCTTATCTGTGGTGAATTAGGAAGACTAAAGCGGGCACCAGCAGTCCTCCAAGGAGTTGGTGCAAGCCTGCAGCATGGTCTCCTACTGGACTGATCTAGGTCTCCCCAGCATTCCCTGCAGGCTTCTTGTTTAGACTATGCTGGAAAGTCATCTTCCTCCTTTATGATGCATCTTACTAGTGCTTGGGCTTCATTTATGCACCTGTCAAAGTGTAGTCTCTAAGCACTGGTTTCTACAGATGCTCCCTTCTAATGCCCTCTACAAAATGCTGCAGCTTCTAGATGTTCCCGTTTGGAGTCTCTGCATCTCTGTGGGATTTGTGTCTCTCTGTCTGTAGGGAAGGGAAGCAGGTCCCTTTTGGTGGGAAGAGTTACTTCCTACTTACAGAGTGGAAGTATGACATGTTCCGTGGGTTCGTGCTCCGTGTAACACCTGTGAATGCTGACCCCAGACAGCAGGGTCTCAGCAGAGCGGGGGCAGTGCTGTATGCCCCCCCTACCCCGTCCCAGGCCAACAGCTCATAGGCAAGTGACAAGGGGCATTGTGGGGGTGCACAGGGACTCTAGAAGTGAATGTGGCCAGGTGTTCTTCCCATCGCAGCTCTGTACATTCGGCACAGTGGAGGGGCAGGCAATTTCTTGTTGAGGACGAGTTTACTCGAAGCCTCCAAAGTGGTTCTTGGGTTCTTTCTTTTTAGCCTCAGAACAAGGCAGAGCCTTCTTCCTGCTTTTCTTTTTTTCTCTCACATTCCAGCCTCCTAGAATGCAGTCCTGTCTGCTGTATTCTGATTCAAATCCTCTTCTCCATTGGAGACTCAAATACCTCCTCTGTGAAGAAGCCTTCCCAGAAATAATGGCCTCTGAGTTTTTGACACTTGCTGTTTCCCCCTCATATTTCTTGTAACAGTTGACTCACACTACCACCGATCTCTGTTGTGAAGTATTTAAATTTCACATATTTTTGTTTTCCTTTCTCATGTAGGTTGTAAACCTTGAATTCTTTTACTCCTGTATTTAACAGTCATTTATAGTCATTTATTGGGGTCTGCCCTGCACCCTGTACTGTGCAAGGCACAGGTTATGCAAAGACGAACAATCCCCGTCGTAGCACTTACGGAATAAAACTCAGGAGGAGGTATCTGGGTGGTTCAGTCAGTTAAGCATCTGCCTTCTGCTCACATCATGATCCCAGGGTCCTGGGATAGAGTCCCATGTTTGGCTCCTTGCTCAGCAGGGAGCCTGCTGCTCCCTTTGCCTGCTGCTCCTGCTGCTTGAGCTCACTCACTCTCTGTCAGATAAATAGATGAAATCCTTAAAAAAAAAAATGAGAAGGAAAACTCAGGAGGGAAGGCAGTTCCTGGAAACAAAAACAGAACAAATGATTACTAGTAGACATATGTGCAAATGCTTTGAAAGATAAGAAAACCAACTGCCTAGAAATGTTGGAAAGTTTCATGAAGGAGCTGACATTTCTAATGGCCTATCAGATGCGAGAGGAGTTACCAGTTGCTGGCTGACTGACACATGAGTGTAACTGGCTATGTTCCACAGCTTGAAGGAGGTGGGAGTTGGAGGTCTGTGCGTGTTTGTGTGGGCAAAAGAGAAGAGGAGCAGGAGAAAATGCTAAAAAGCTGAGTTGGGCAAGATGATGAAGTACTTAGGGGCTCTGCTAAAGCGTTTGGATTATCCTGTAGGGAATGGGGACCCTTGGAAGCTCTTGAGGAAGGGAGTGGCGTGGTCACATCTGTACACTGGAATGATGATGTTGGATTCCATGTGAAAAATGGATTGGGGTGGGGAGTAAGACCAGGGACAGGTGGATCGATTCAATACAAATTCCTACTGGAGGGTAGCACTGGCAAGAAGGGGTGAGGAGAGGCTAGGAATGAATGAAGGGAACACATCTGGGAGACGTGAGGATGTGGAGGAAGCTACAGGTGCCAGAAGCCTTCACGTCTCTGCCGATGCCATGTCTTACCTCGTAGCTGATAAATATCAACTGACTTTTAAACACTGCACAAGGGATGTGGACTTTGGTGAATATTTAATTTTTGTTGTTAATGCCTAAGATTTAAACGATATTGATATTAACATTTTTGAAAGTTGATTTTAAGGCTTTTGTGTGCGCTTACCGCCCAAGTACAAGATTTTGTGATGTTGATGATCAGCTTGTTTGGTGGTCAGACTATTTTCTCATTAAGTACCCTTTGTGATATTTTGGGGAGGGCACAGTACACATTCTGGGAGTACATAATCAAAATGTGTTCCCTACTATGTTTTAAAAGAAAAACAAAAACTACAAAATATTTCTTTTACTTTAGATTTTATGGGTTAAAAACAAACAAACAGAGAAATAGCCTTCTAATTCTTTCCTGCCATTCCCCAAAGAAAGGTACTGTGGTGTTTCATTAAATTCAAGCAGTGTGGTTTGGGTTGTTTGTTTGTTTCCTGCTGTCAGGCCAGCAATCCGAACCGCGATGTTAGGGAGGAGGGGTTAAGAAGAGGAAAATGTCTCCTGGTATAATCTCTCTTCTGGTGTTGTCCCTGGGGTAGTATATGCCACCCAATGGCAGAACAAGAGGGTTTAGGAACGTGTCTTTTCCTTTTTGTCTGGTGTTGCCCATAACCACATAATTGTTTCTAACTTAATTGGTTCAGATGCTGCATTTTTTCTGAAGGAGATCAATCTTTCTCCTCTCCATCCCTCTCCTGTTTCCCCCCACCCCCCAATTTGTTAAGCTTCTGTGCTCTAATGCCTAAATGCTTAACAGTTTATCTGCTGATCCCCTTAGCTCCCAGATACTGAAAATAAATTAGCTTTATGTTACGACTGCTATTAATGTATTCATGTTTGTCTTGGCCTCTGAGTTATAGGTAGCCGTCTGCCTTGAACACTGCACCAGAACCTCTTATATAACCTCTTCCAGGCACTGCAGCAAACTTGAATTTATAAATTCCTGTGGAGTAAGAGGGGCTGACTTGAGCGGGGATGTTTGCAGCAGAAGTTCCCTTCCCTGGGGGTCTCTGTAGCTGATCTTTCCAGAATGACTATGAGAGGCTCAGACTCTCCTGACATGTCTTGCTGGATTATTCGCTGACCAAGTTTAATTGCAGGGATCCGGCCTGATGTCAGAATCAAGTTTTATGAAGAATGAAGTGCTACTGCCTTGACTGATGTAAAACTCTAACAAATGATCTAGCTTCATCATTTGAGAAATTTAGACAAAACACACAGATTCCGAATTGAACAGCTTGTCTCCCTAGAGGGGTCCGTTGGGCTGGTAACATTTAGCAGTTGGTTAAAAGGGATGCAGAGCTCCTTGGAAAGCTGAGGTTTTGAACATTTTTATATTGGCTTGCACTTCTTACCTGAAATCTTCACCAACTCTGTACGAGGACGCCAATCCAAACAAATATCTTCAAGCAAAGGTTCTAGAGCTTCTACAATATTCTGATTCCCCCCCACCGTGTTAAAGAATGCCTAAGGATGCAGTATTGAAACTAAGATTTTTAGGTTTTATTTTCAAAAGAACCGCATGAGTTTCTATTCAAGTAGATCTCAAAATGTGTCCCACAGGGTCACAGGGGTTCCAAGAAAGTGTCTCAGGAACTGCTTAGGACATGGAGAGAGGCCCTGCAGTCTTCTTCTGCCACGTTCATCCAGAACAGCTCCCCACTTTCATCTGCCTTGTATACTGGCCTTCTAAGTAAGTTTCATTCTAAGAATGAGTTCTGCTGCTTAAATAATTGGAAAGCTTGATCTAGCCCAACTTCTCAGTTTTACAGAAGAGTATACTAAGGGCCAGAGAGATTGTACTAACTGCCCACAGTCACAATGGCAATGACCAAGGTGGATCTAAAGCATTGATCTCTTGTCTAACTGTCCAGTGATCTTTACTTTTCCCAAGGACTCCTGGATGCATCAGCGCAGCCAGGACTAGCATGGGCCTATTAGCACCAACCTTACAGCTAAACCAGAACCTAAAAGAAATTAGATTCTGCCTACTGAGAGGCCATAGAGCACAAAGGTTAAACACATAGGCGCTGGATTTGGACTGTCTGGACTCGCATCTCTTCTCCACCCTTGTTAGCTCTCTGACCTCGCATCAGCTCCTTAACCTCTCTCATGCTCTGCTTCTTCAACTGTGAGACAGCTGTCTTGGGGATGAAGTAAGTCAGGGCCTGCACAAGTACTGTCAACAGCGCGTGGCAAGGAGTTAGTTTTTTTTTTTTTTTTTCGATAAACGTTAGTTTTTATTTAAAAGTTTGTATCACCAGCTCTTTGAATCCTGGGCTTTCTGTAACTTTGCCTTGGATGCCTTGTAACCTGTTGAGCCCATGACATCTGGTGCTGAGGATGACCTCGTTTGTGGGTGTGTGTTCCCTCCTGGCGGGAGGAGTGATACGATTGTAGGATTGTAGGCTATTTGGACTGGAAGCTTGTTTTATGCTATAGATAACTCTGTGAGAGCTGAGGTCTCCTGGGATCAGAAATGACATGCCCAATCTTCCAGGATTTTCCAAATTGTGACATCTGACACAATCTCAGGGAGCCTGCGATCTGCCCTAAAACCACTTCTTATTCTTTGCATCACTATGTTTATGTTGCACTTAGAAAAACTGTTTCTTATTGAGGTGAAATTCACTGAACATAAAATCAAGCAGTTTATAGTGTGCCATTCAATGGTGTTACATACATTCAAAATGTTGAGCCAACAACACTTCTATCTGGACACCAAGCATTTGCTTCGCTCCTGTTGGAAACCCCATACCCTCTGAGAAGTCATTCCCCATTCTTCCCTCCTCCCAGCCCTTGTTAACCACTAATCCACTTTCTGTCTTTACAGATTTTCCTGGTCTGGATTTTTCAGATAAATGGAATCATGTATTATGTGAACTTTTATATCTGGCTGATTTCACTTGCCTAATGCTTTAAAGGTTCATCTACATTGTAGCATGCATCAGTATGTCATTCCTTTCTGTGGTTTTTATGCTGCATTTTGGTGAAAGGATCCCATTCTCCCCTTCATCTCCTAGCATCCCCCTCAAGTGAGGCTAACTGAAGGAAACAGTTTTCTGGTTTTTTTCCCTTCTACTCCAAACCTCCATCATTAATAAGACACTACACTGTGGTCCCTTTTTAACTAACAACCTGTCCCCGGTTTCTCAGGACAGGAGCCCAAGGACAGAGAAAACTCACCAATGGCTAACCTTTTTTTAAAAATTATTTATTTTATTTTAAGATTTTATTTATTTATTTGACAGACACAGATCACAAGTAGGCAGAGAGGGAGGCAGAGAGAGAGAGAGCAGGGAGCCTGATGCACAGTTTGATCCCAGGATCCTGAGATCATGACCTGATTCGAAGGCAGAGGGTTAACCCACTGAGGCACCCAGGTGCCCCTATTTTATTTATTTTTTTTAAGATTTTATTTATTTATTTGCAAAAGAGAGAGAGTGAGAGCAAAAGCCAGGGGAGGGACAGAGAAGCAGACTCCCTGATGAGCAGGGAGCCTGACATGGGACTCGATCCCAGGACCTTGGGATTATGACCTGAGCCAAAAGCAGACGCTTAACCGACTCAGTCACCCAGGTATCCACCAACTGCTATCCTATCTAGAGTCTATCTGTGAGGTGCCCCTGCCTGATATTTAGACACGTGCTTGTGCCCAGGTATTTGTGAATTCTGAGGACCACACTGGCAGCTCTACTGTGAAGAAGGAACAGACTTCAGGGCTTGGACAATTCCAGCCCCCTGATGATACTGAGGTTCTATACGAAACTCGTATGGCTGTGGAGAGTCTCTCCCCGCTGCCCCAACAAGGTCAGCTCTGCCAGCTTTTTGTCCCCGCCTCAAAGGAGAATGAGCTAACATGTGGGTCCATTGGTTCCTGCAACAATGCCATAATGCAGATCACCAGAGCAGTGAGTCAGTGTCATTTCATGATATTGAGGTGTTCTATTTACTAACCAGATGAGTTCCTTGTCTGTAAGGATGAACATCTAAACTCTAGGGGAAAGATATATAAAACAACATCACCATACTAATCAGGCCCAATAATTCTTATTTTAAGGTTGGATCTAATGCGGAAGAATCTCTGGCATGCTTCCTTGGAATCAATTACAGTCAATTTCATCACATTTTACATCAGTTAAAGGAACATTGTCAAGATAAAATCTTGCCCAACATAGATGTCTTTTGTTATAATTTCCTCACTCTTGGGAACCAAGAACTTCATAGATTATTTTGCCAAAAATGTAGTTTTCGAGCCAGATTTTATGGGTTCAGTCTTTATTTGGGCCATGGGGAGGAAAGCAGCAGCCTTTTCCTGATCCCGCGCTAGTTAGCTTTCCTGCTCTGGTCCTTCTCCACGAATCTCAGGTATGCCCTGGGGTCTGCCTTCTGTCTGCGTGCAGGGGCCTGTGTCCTGTTTCCTTAGGTGCTTGGGAAGTTGCGTCTGTCTTGTTGATGGGATGATTTGTGCTCATCTTTCCAGAGGACAGACATGGGCCACAGCAGGGCAGAGCTGCCTGGAAGGGGCCAGGGTGGGCAGCCAGGGATCTGATGAGCATTAGAGCATAAGCAGGCACAAGGCCATGCTCCACAGGTCTGAAGCTGTGTGCAAGCCAACCTGTAGGCCCAGACACCCGTGAGTGTCCACTCAGAGAAGCTGAACTCAGAGTAGCCGAGGCAGAAAGGATCAAATGTGGGCTTTTATGCCATAGGTGAGTTAGGCAGCCAGAAAGAAGACCAACAGCAGGTTGGGACGCTGCCCATGAGTTTAGATTCCAAAGCAGAAGGAAGCTTTGTCCTGACCTCTTTGACCTTCTCGTCTGTTCCCTGTGATGGGCAAGAACCCATAGGTGTGTGCTTGCTGCTGCAAAGCAAGACAGAATAAAAGGTTTTATCCCTGATTAAGGAGGGACAGAGAGGCCTGGACCTTGTCATAGGTCTCCTAACATGAGTCGCTAATGAGACTTTGTTCTGCTGTGGCAAAGACTCTGTTGTGTAACTACCCATGACCATTCCTCGTTCACCCACCGGGCAGACCCTCTCCTCATCATCAAAACTGGAATATCCAAAGGTTCAGACACCTCTTCATTCTCTTAGGGGTCCAACTCGGATTCTTTCTCATCACTATGGTCTCAATAGGGGGATCTCAAGAACTTCTGCATGCTTTCCCTTCCCTGAGTCTTCTGGTGTCCAGCTGAGCTTGAGCTGGCTAAGTGGTGTGCCAGGTTCCTTAACACACAGGGGAATATGGTGTTGAGCTGAGTTCTCCAGGCTAAGCTATTTGGGAGACAATGCTTTCCTACCTCTTATCATTCCTTCCTTTTCCCATGTCTTTGGACAGAAGAGGATAGAAGAATATGTTTCTTTTTATTTCCACCCTTCTTTCCTTTTCTTTCTTTTTTACTTATTTTTTAAAATTTTATTTATTTATTTATTTGAGAGAGAGAGAGGGCATGAGCGGAGTGAGGGGCAGAGGGAGAAGCAGGCTCCCTGCTGAGCAGGAAGCCGGATGTGTGGCTCAGTCCGGAACTCTGAGATCATAACCTGAGCCGAAGGCCGACGCTTAACCTACTGAGTCATGCAGGCCTTCCTCCCACCCTTATTTTCTATGGATGTAAAGTTGGAAAATAAGTCTGCTGGAGTCTCTGCCTCTTATTCTCTTCTGCTTCCCCTATCCCCAGAGCCAAGGTTCTGGATGCACAACAGAATCCCTGGGGGAGACTTACAAATCCCAATGCCCAAGCTGCTCTCCCAGCTGACTAAATCAGCACCTCTGGAGTGGGTTCCAGGCACAAGCTGCTTATGTTCTCCCAGTAGGCAGGCACAGTTGAGAGCCCAAACCCTAGTGGTCTGGCCAGGGCGGTCTTGACCAACCCAGGCATGGCTCTGGTTTCCCTTTCTGGACAGAATCAGCAGGACGCCAGGCTTTACTGCAGTCTCAGCTCAGCATTGGAGGCAGCACAACCAGGAAGAGTGTGCCCTCTAGCCTGAAGTTACCTCGCTCGTGATCCCAGCTGTCACTTCCTACGCAGTTTCCTCACCTACAACCTGGGGCTGGAAGCTGTCCAGGCCCTGCGGGGTGGTGGTGAGGATTCTCTGAGTTGTTGTACATAAAAGGTTTAAAGGAGCATGTCCCATAGAGGTGCTAAGTAAGTATTACTATCTTTATAGAATGATTTGTTTTCATAAAACTTTATTGTTGGACATAAATTTTACCTCTTGGTGGTTTCTCTTTTGTCCTAGTGTCAATTTCCCTACCAAAGACAAAGTGTCCCCCTCTCATCCCCCCTATATCTTTTCTTTTTAAAGATGTATTTATTTTAGGGGCGGGGAGGAGTGAGGGGGAGGAAGAGAATCCTCAAGTGGGCCCTCCACCTCCCTGCTGAGCTGGGAGCCCAATACGGGGCTCCATCCCACAACCCTGAGATCATGACCTGAACTGAAATCAAGAGTCAGAAGCTTGGCTGATAGAGCCATAAGGAAGTCCCTTTTCTCTCCTACATTCTGAAGGTTCCAGAGTATGTGGAAGTTAATTCTGTCTCTGTGGTAAACAAGCTTTAATATCTCCTTAGATTTTCTTACATGGCTAAAAAATTTTTGGTACCGTTTGGAATATAGATGGCTCAGTGGTTTTCTTTTCTTCTGATCTTCTTTTTAAAAATTCCCTTGAAGAGCTCAAGTCCTACTCATCCCTTCCTGAAAGGCCCTGAGAGTGAACAATGGCAGGCTCAGAGGAGAAAAGGCCCTTGTGTTTAGTCTCACCATGAATATGTAATTGTCCTGTTTGTTTGCTATTTCTTTATCCTGGAGCAAATAGTTTCTCTCTCTGTGTATGTGCGTGTGTTTTGTGGGATAAGAAGCTATAACCCCTAACTCCCATCTGGACCCCCCCAGTGAGGAGCACTGTGTGATGGAGTCCTGGTAGTTGGAGTTGGAGGGCATGCTTTGGGCATCACTGGGGGGAAATTCCTGCCATCCCAATCACCCATCCCTCTCTGTGTGGGTGCTTTCCTAGAGTCAGATTTCGTCTGGTGTCTGCATCATAACAACTCCCACTAGCGTCAGTGTCACAGACAGTCCCTAACACAAACATCAGCCTGTCACCTTCCACATCTTGGGCCTCCCCTGGGACAGGAGAAGGCTCAAGTTTGTGCTTATTGGCAGCACACATTGAGAATGGACTCTGATGCTCTTGAAAATGATTTTTTTTTTCAAATGACTTAGCATCTTGGTTTTGCTTCCTTTACCTACTAAACCTACCAAGTGCATCTTTAAATGAAGTCAAAGTTAGGACAATTGATGTTTCAGAATAATTGACAAGCATGCAAACCTGCTGGAAACAGTAAGGTGATTAGGCAGCTGTGTTTGTGGGTGTTCAGATGTGAATTAAACCAATCCATTACATTTGTTTTGGTGTTCATTGGGGCTGCAATATTTTTATGCAGGAGCTGTGAAAGGAGACACAGTTCAGTGATGTTTATTAGTGACCTTGTCTTGTCCTCTGAATTATGGACAGGCAGCTCAGAGCATGAGGAGGTGGTGCTAACAATTACCATGTTTTCTGCGTGTTCTATATCCACGAGATGTTGCTGCCATCTCGGGCTTGGATTTTGAAGTAGTGAAAGTGAATGTGGCTTTTCAAATCAGAAGTATTTATAGAACTAGGTTCTGATTTAACAATAGCTGAAGTCCTTGTGCTGGAAATAATAACACAAATCAGGAAAGGGAGAGAATCTCCCTCCCGATAAAACACCTCCCCCTGCCCCTGCCGACAGTGTTTACTTCTGGGGGAGAGGTCTTATGACAAATGAAGGGTTGGCCAGTCTGATCAAAATGGTTTTAAACTGAAGGTGGGTGTAGTGGAAGAAAATGCCAAGCCAGACCTATGGCACCGAGGTTGGCACAGTGGTGTTGCTAAGCCTTCTCTGAGTGTGTCCCGCTGGTCCAGGCTGCCTCTAGAGAGGGGGTGCATGGGATCCCACCCAGTCTTTGACTTATGAGAAATCCTGGGGCACAGGTGGGCAGCCCCACCCACCAGTGGAGCCTCGTCCTTGTGTCCAGCTGACTCCTCCTTCTGGCTCCTGACACAGGGGCCCCATCGCGCACACTCGCACAAGCAGATGCTGTCTGGGCTGCACATCTGTCCTGGAATTCTGCGTGGGGCTCAGGCCCCTGATACCTCTGGAACCCAGAACATGGATTCCCTTTCCCTTCCAAATATAGGCTACTTTATTCCTTAAAAAATACAAAAGCCTGACTATACCATCTTCCCTGGAAAATAGAGCTTTATTGGCACCATTACGCTAACTGTCTCCAGGAGTCTTACTGTCCTTGAGGGATCAGGGGCATTATCTCCAGGGCCTCAAGTGTTACTCATGCCCTATTTCTAAGGGTAAACCTTTTCTAGCAATCTCATGCTAAAACAGATGGGGAAAGCAACAACAAAATTATAGGTCCCCACCCCACATTGTCTCACAGCCCTCGCCCCCACAGTCAAATCTCCAGTAGTCATCTTGCCACAGATTGGAGAGTGACATGGCTAAAATGCCCAGGAACTATGGAAGATGAGGTTGCCAAAGAAGCTGAAGGAACCATAAGTGCCATGAATAAAAGTATAATGTCCAACATGAAGGTGGTGATGGTTTGTGCTGCCCTTGTTACTGTTCTGGGTGATAGCTCAAGTCTGTAGCCTGTTTGAGAGGAACACTGATAGAGTAAGTGATGAGGATGGCAGAGGACGTGAAAGTAGCTTCTGTTTTGGCTTAGAGAACAAAAGATTGATGGAGGAGGGAGGAAGACTGTATATATTATTTAATATATTATATATATTATCACTCCATATTAAGGATATATATTCTAATGCTTATTAATAATAATAGAATCACATTTGGAAAATCTGCTCTGTCTCAGACCTTTGGAATGTGTTAGTCTTAGTCCTTGTGACAGTCCAGTTGGGTATCGATGAGAAAACTGGAGAGGTTCAACGACTTACCCAGACTCCCACACTAAGTAAGTGGCACAGCTAAGATTCACGTCTGAGTCCTTCCAGCTCCACAGGCCAGGTCCCATCTTTCATTGCTCCCTGGTACTTGGAAGACAGTATCTGCGTGATGCCAGGGCTCCACGAAAGACACCAGAGGAAGAGAGAGTCAACTCAACATTTGGAAGAACTTTCTCAGAGTCAGAGGTGAAATGGATAGCCCAGCTGCACCTGAGTTTCTGGTTGCTGAGAGGTCTTCAGGCTGAGGGGCTGATGTTGAGGGTACCATAAGGGTTATTGAATATTATAAGAAGGAGTCTCCAGATGACTCCTAATGATCCTTCTTATTATATTAGCCTGTGTAAAGTAAACCCCCAAACGTACAAGCTAAAATAAGGTCAGTGTAGTATGCTGGACCAATAGCCATTTACTTAGAAATAATTCAAGGACTAATTGTGTCATTTAATAACACTAATTGTGTTATTAAAGCTTATAGTTTCTCATTCATTCATTCACTTACTCAATAAATATTTTTCTGAGTGCCTACTATGTGCCAGACGCTAGATAGATAATGGTGGTGAATAACATGGAGTCCCTCTCCTCAAGGAGTCTACAGACCAGAAAAGTCAGAGAGATGCGTGAACAGGTGATTTTAAATCTACATGTAAGAATAATTAGAGAATTACAAGATGCTGAGGGATATCAAACGCCGCTAAGTGGAAACAACTCAGGAGCTAGCAAGGGGAAAGGGTGAAGAAGAGAAAGAAGTCTAGGCAGAGAAAACAGCACATGTGAAAGCCTTGGAGGCTTGAGAAAACTGTGGCCTGGATCAGAACACCAACCCCAGTGGTGCACTTCAGGTGCGGGCGCCCCCTGCTGGTCGAGCTGGATCTCTGCGCCCCTGCAGGGTTGGGTCTCCCCTGGCCTTGACTGGTGCTGGTGATAGGCTGGAGATGATGCTCAGGTCTGTTCCAAGACAATGTCCCCTGCAGCTCCAAAACCTACACGTTAAAGTCCTGCAAAGGGGCCGTTTGCCCTGAAATTTTCACTAGGTCCGAACCGTTCTGAATTTTTCCACTGAAATGAGGGGGCCATTCTTTCTTATGCTTTGTCACTGGGAAAAAAATCACGGCTGCTTGTGTCCCTGTGTTTCTTGAAGTCTCTTGGTTCTGCTGGCATCAGCTGCAGCTCATTAGACTCAGATGGTGGGGAGTGGGCAGGGTGGTGTTATAGGGGGTCGGAGCGGAAGAGGGGGAGAAATTGGAAATTGACATCTCTATTTCTCCCAACTCCCTTATTTTCACCCAGAAACCCCAGCACAAATCTCTTCCATGCAGACACTTTCCCACCTCATGCAGACAGAGCACTGTGGACCTTCTACCTTCTCAAAAACTTGGACACATCTGAATCCCAGTGGGGGGCACAGTCCAGATTCAACCTGGGATCCCCATGATGTGTGCCTCTATATCCAGGTGTGACTACAGAACCCCAAAATGTGACAGGTGAGAGGATCATCTCATTATTTTCCTACCTCCAAGGCAGGACTGTACTTAAACCATCTCAGACAGATGGTTAACTGTCCTATTTTAAAAGATCTCTGGGGAGGACGATTTCACAATTCCCTGTGGCTGTCTGTTCTAGTATTTAATCATCTCCATTACCAGCGAGTTCTTCTTTGTGCTGCATCTAAATCTCTTTGGTTGTGATTTAAGTCTTGTTCCTTGAGGGTAGATGCTGTGGATCTTCTACTTTAGGGGAGGGGAGGATTCTGGTCCTAATTTTGCAGCCTTGGGAATCATCCATTCTATTTTAACACCCTTCTTTGGGGTTTATTTATTTTTTATTCCTAAATATGAGTGTTGAGGTAAGGCTGATTCCCAAGGAGTCTTCTGTCTCTAAAAGCTGTGACATCTCAAACTAAAAGTGCTGCACAGGTATCCCATGTGATTTAGTACTCTGTGGAAAAAATAATGCTTTTTTTGCATGAAAAGCTTGTAGCTGAAATTTGAAATGATGCCGCACAGACCAAGTCCAGAAAGCCGCCTTTCCATTAGCGACGTAGAGTGAGACTCTAGGAATGAACGGACAATGGAGGGGCTGCCACCACTCAAAGTTGGACCGTTGAGGGTCACTGCAGGGTAAGCACTCCAGTCATCCAGAGTCACATTCTGTGGGCACTGCACCAGCCTCTGGCCCCTGCCAGCTGAACAAGGGAACACCCAGAGGAGGGCTGTTGTACAATAGGTTAAAAATTCACCTTGCCCACACTTTCCTATCTTTAAAAAGTCAGTGCTCTAGGAAGGATGATACCTTAAGCCATTATCATGTAACTCTTTACAGACCTGAGGAAGGAGCTGTCGCAGACTCACTGTCTGACGCAGAGAGGCGGCGGTTAGTATGGGAGGATTCAGGATGTCTGAGGATGGAGGTTTGCCAAGAACAAAGACAAAGGCTCCCACACAGAAAGCAAGAGGATGCTGAAGACAAAGTTTACTTATTTCACCCCCCCTCCTTTTTTTTTTTTTTTTCAGAATGTTCCTGTCTTCTATCTTTGGTATGCATGTCCAAAGGACAGCTTGCTTAAGGCTGGTAGTAGTTAGCTCACTTTAGGGAAGAGTTGTCAGGTGCAATTTATCCCAGGTAAAGTTCTACTAGCCAAGCTTGCTAAGTTTCCGGTCTCATCTATGCAGATCTTTCTTAAATTATGATGAGACCGTGTCCTGATAAATCAAATGCATTTAATACACCTAACCTCCCAAACACGATAGCTTGACTTAGCCTACCTTAAACATTCTCAGAACACTTACATTAGCCTACAGTTAGGCGAAGTTATCTCATACAAAGCCTACCTTCTAATAAGGTGTTGAATATCTCCTGTAATGTACTGAAAATGGCACTGAACGTGAAAACCAGGATGGTTGTAAGGGTAGAGAATATTTGTAAGTGTATCAGTGGTTGACCCTGTGATCATGAGATTGACTGGGAGCTGAGGCTCACCGTTGCTGCGTCACATCACGAGAGAGAGGATCATACTGCATACTGCTAGCCCATGAAAAGATCCAAAATTCAAAATTCAAAATCCAAAATCAAATTACAGTTTCTACTGAATGCATATCACTTTTGCATCTTCTTAAGTAAAAAAAAAAAAAAAATCTGAAGTTGACCATCTCAAGTTGGGGACTGTCGGTCCATAGGAGTGAATGTGTCTTTAGCCAATGAGTGGATCACATCATGAGGCAGATTAACCAGCGTTCACCAGTATACTCTTACCTCCTCAAGGTCTTTGAAAGGATACAGAAATAAAGAATTCGTTGTTGGGTAGGCATGCGAGGAATCTTAATCTTCTGTAAATGTAAATGTGAGATTGTAGACTTTCTCTTGCTTTTATAAACACAGCCCTGGACTCACTGTCTGCTGACAGCCATTCTTGTATTAGCATTTCAGCTTTAGCTGGGAGTTAAAGTGTATCAGAGACCCAACTCAGTCTTGAAATTGTTTGTTCAAAGTTGTAGGGTACTTAGATGGCTGCACACTGTATGATTCCAACTATGTAACATCTGAAAAGGGCAGAACGATAGAGGCAATAAAAAGATCAGTGGTTGGAGTGGGGAAGAGATGAACAGGTGAACAAAGAGGATTTTTAGGACTGTGGAAATACTCTTATGATATTATAATGATGGATATAGTCATTATACATTTGTCCAAACCCAGTGAATGTATAATACCGAGAATGACCTCCTAGGTAAACTAAGGAGTTGGGGTAATTATGCTGTGTCAATATAGGTTCATCCTTGGTAAAAAAATATACCACTCTGGTGAAGAATGTTGATAATAGTGGTAAGAGTGCATGGGTGAGGGGGTTGGTATATGAGGAAAAAAATATCTCTGTTCCTTCCCCTCAAATTTATAGTAAACCTAAAACTGCTCTAAAAACAAAAAACAAAACAAAGTAAAAGAAAAACAAAATAACAACAAGAAAAGTTAAAAAATTGCACACAAAAAATTGCCTTGGGCCTCTGAAGGGGAGATAAAGGTCAGCATGGTCCTACCTGGATCTGAGTCTCCTGAGACGCAGCGTGTGTGCAGATTACGTGGGAGTGTATTGAAGAACTAGTTCTTACTGTTGTACAGAAAGATCAGGGAAAATTTTAAATTAGCTCAAGATGCTAACCGTTCTTTACCTGATGAACAGCACAAAGTTTTGAAAATACCTGAGCTTTCTGTGTAGCCTTCCATTTCTCCAGGCTCGGGGACTGGCAGCATCAGCTTCCAGGAGCTTGTAAGAGAAATGCAAGCTCTCGGGCTCCACCCCAGAGGTATGTAATCAGGCTGTTTTTTAACAAGATCCCCAGCTGGTTCTTATGTATAGTAAAATTTGAGGAGCACTGGAAAATAAGGTCCTTCCAATGGATTCTCAGTGCATTGATCCCAAGCAAAACTGTGATGCAGTTCTCCTTTGGGTCCGCCAGTCTACTTTTTGATAGTCTTTTTTCTCATTCAAGCCTCCTTCTCCCTTGATTCCCTTCCACTCTCATCCCCTCCTTCTCAGACCCCTCCACCTCCCCCCATAAAAAAACCAGACAGAGAGACAAATAATAACAAGGACTATACACTCAGTATGACCCAGGTCCCTTACATAAAGAACAAAAGAGACATGAGAAAATACTTCATATTAAATAATTAGCTACTTCAAAACTTGAAGAGTTCTTTTTTTTTTTTTTAAGATTTATTTATTTATTTTAGAGGGGAGAGATAAAGGGTGAGGGAGAGAGAGAATACAATTAGACTCTCCTCAGAGTGAAGAGCCTAACATGGGGCTCGATCCCTAGACCCTGAGATCATGATCTGAGCCAAAATCAAGAGTCCATCACTTAATTAACTGAGCCACTCAGGCCCCTGGAAGAGTTCTTTTTAATTGGGATACAGTACTCTAAAATGGGATACTTGGGGTGCCTGGGTGACTCAGTCAATTAAGTGACAGACTTGATTACCACTCTGGTCATGATCTCGGGCTCTGTGCTAGGCTCCGTGCTGGCCCTGCTTAAGATTTTTTCTCTCTCCCTCTCCCTCTGCCCTCCACTCCATGCATGTGGGCATGGGCTCTCTCTCAAAAAAAAAAAAATTAAAATTAAATGGGATATTTAACAAATCACCATTCAACCTAAAAATTATATTTCTGTTCATAGAAATTGAGTCACTGTTGCACTCTGATGGAGACTATAGGTATCTGGGGGACAGGGTGACTTTCTTAATCACTCATTTGACCCTTGTGGGCCACCACTTAACTACATAACAGACTGACCCTTACTGAAAGGATGACCCTTAAGCCTTCTCAGACTGGTAAGTCCTCATTATTGTTCACAGGCGTTATGTTCTTAGTGCCGCATCTCAGATACTTCTTTCTTATCTGTGTTATTTTGATGTACTTGACCACTTAAGATACAAAGTCCAGGTTTAAAAATAAACAATGGATGTTAGGAGGGTTTTGATAAGCCAAAGAAACATAAGAGAATTCTTGGGACACCTGGCTGCCTTAGTCGGTAGAGCATGTGACTCTAGATCTTGGCGTTGTGAGCTTGAGCTCCACAATGGGCCTAGAGCTTACTTATTTAAAAAAAAAATAAAGAAAGAAAAAGAAGAAGAAGAAAGAAAAAAGAAGAGAATTGTTGAGGTACGATTCCTGGAGCTAACTGGACCCATGCTTTACAGCGTGCTGGTGGTTTGTCAGGCAGCTTTGACATGTGATGACTGCTAATATGTTTTTGTGTCCATTTTCTTTCCAGTTGCTGTAGGAACAGATCTGACTTGCATGATATTCTCCCTTTTTATTGCTTGGTCTGATTTTTCTCTCATTTAAGTCACATCCTGGAGATACAATCCAACATCACAGCAACTCCCTGACTGTCCTGGGCCCAAACATTTTCAGAGGTGAAATCCCTAAACATGAATTTTGTCAGTATGTGCTGGTAAAAGACAGATGCTGGGAAAAGGAAATGGATAAGCCCAGGTGTTACAGATGGGACACTGGCAAATGCAGGGATTGCAAATGTTACATAAGTAAACACAGCTTTTATAGGTAGGAAATTGCAAAAGACAGATGCTGCGAGTGATGGTCTTTGGGGTCAATAGTTAGCCCCTTGCATGTAACAGGGGCCTTCTGCTAGAAAAATAAGAGTCCCAGATCCCTAGAAGAGGGTCTTTTTAGCTAGGTAGCCCATTAAACAATGATGAGAGGACAAGTGAAGCAATTTCTCTTTAAACTAATCTCTGTGGGTAACCTACCAGGGAGCTTTGTCGGGAACATTAGCTACCAGCTCAAGGCCAGCCTTTCATGTAGATACTTTTGTGAAATGATTGAGGGAAGTAGGGCAGGTCTCCTGGTCCTAAAATATCTCCTCTACCAGCCTGCATCATGCCTGGAATTGCACCATTAGCAATATATTCCTTTGGATGAACTCCCTCCTGCATCCAGAGATTGATAGAACAATCATTCTTACATTCATCAAATGTTTCTTAAACACTATGAACCAAACACCATTCTTCGGAATGGAAATTTAAAGGCAAGTAAGACATGGTTCTTGCCCTTGCTCTTACTCAAAGTCTAGTCAAAGATACAGGAGGTAAATAAATAATTCAAATAAACAAATAATAATTAACAATATAACTGGTGCTCTGATAGAGATAACTGCAAGGTTTTGTGGGGGGCAAAGGAAGAGGAGTCTCATCCAGCTGAACAGGTCTGGGGAGGCTTCAGGACTTCACTCTTGAGCTGAGTCTTACAGGATGCAAAGGATGCTAGACAGATGCCAGACAGATGCCAAAGATGGGGGATGGCAGCTTGGATGTGGGAGAGAAAGTATAGGGGATGACTCTGGACTATGAGGCCCTGTAAGCAGCAGGGGACATCCCTGTGATCCCTGTGTCTGTATGGAGGAGTACAGACCTTGAATTTCCATAGAATATCATGTAGGTGTTGATGTCCATGTGGTTAAGAGAGTGCTTCTGGAGATGAGGAATGGTGAAATGGCAGGATTTATGCCCAGAGATGGAGAATGGCAGAGACCAATTTGTCTACTTGGTCACTTTGTTGAAAGTATGATAGCACCAGATTTCTCTTTCAAGCCATCCCCTCTTCATTTAACTTTTTGCCACCCATATGCTGCTTTCCTATACAGTGGAGTCTCACCACATGACTTCAGCAAGGAGAGGGCTAACCAGCAGTTTTTGTTTTATTTTGTTCTTGAGGTTGGACACTTAAACTCCATCTTTTTATTTTTTTCCAACATTTATAATTTGGGTATTTGAAAAACTAGACTATGAAAACAGAACTATTGACTATTGCTCAAATGAGTTCTTTGTGTTTGAAGTCCATGCTTACCAAACTTATGTAACCCTGGTCAGTCCCAGGAAATGGAGCTTGCTCTGCCATCTGTGCAAACTCCATCTTGATGGGACCTTAGCTAAATGCATAAACTTGACAGCAAATAACGTAGTTAATCTAACTATTCCCCTTACAGGATTGGCCGTCAGAGTCTTAGGGGAAATTTTCAAGCAGAAAATGGTTATTGGGATAAAACTGTTGAAACTGAATTTGCCTTTCATGAAAAATTTGGCAGAATTTGGTTATCAAAGTCTAAGTGTAGGCTGGGTAGTGTGGAGATATTGAATACTCTTGACTTCTGGTGCTGAAGAATTGGTTTCAAATATCTTCTGTTCAAATAGATAATGAACAAGATCTTACATAAGAGGTAATGGCCAACCGTTTCCTTTTTCCATAAAAGGGTTAAAAGACAAAAAGAAAGAACTGGAATTGTGCTCAATGATACTTAGATTGCACCAGAATTGATTACTTGGTGTCACTAGAAATTGTAAAAAATGATTTAAAATTCCACCTTCCTGGGGCACTGGATGGCTCAGTCAGTTGAGTGTCTGACACTTGATCTCAGCTCAGGTCTTAATCTTTGGGTCTCAAGTTCAAGTCCTGTGCTGGGCTCCACACTGGGCATGGAGCCTGTTTAAAATAAATGAATAAATAAAATAAATCAACTTTCCTAGTAATAAATACCCCATTATTTTTCTACTTTTACTTACCACCCATTTTCATATTAATGTTTTGTTTTATACTGAAACTCCTCTCCTTACGGGTTTCCCAGGTTGTGGTTGAGGGAACTGATACTCAAAGAACATAAGAAACTTGGTGGAAGTTAAACAACCAGGTAGGAATAGATAAAAGTTTCTAACCCAGAGTTCATTCTAATACCTAACCCTCTTGGCTCCTAGGCTGTATATGAAAACATGGCAGATTCAGATGTGTTCAATAAATCCTGACTGCAGGCCAGAACAGAGAGAATTTCTTCTGAGCCTGAGAAAATCCAATCTCAAGTTGTGGAAAGGGTAGAACAGGGAGTGAATTTCCAGGGTCTATTCTGTGGGGTCTTTATGGATTAAAAACACACTTGAAAACTGAACAATTCTGTCATGGAATAAATACAAATAATCTGGGGTCAGGAAGACTCCTTGAGGGTATTTGGGATGTTCTCCGTACTCTCTGGGATAACCAAAGACATGACCACACGACACTTAGCATTTCTTTCTCTAAGCATCTCAAGATTAAAAACCTTGAGAGAGGAGGCAAATTGCTTGAGATCATGTTGGGGATAGAGGATGGAGTGAGAATGAGAAATCAGAGATGCTAATTTGTTTCACAAACATGTGCTTACACATGAGAGCCTGGTGTTGCTAGCCTGCCTCTCCCTCCCGAGAGCTGTGTGTGCCAATGCTCAGAGGCCAGGCCAACCCTTCAACTGGCTGCCCGCTTCGGCCTCCCAGGGTCTCAGCCTGTACTGAACGAGGAGTCTCTACACTGTTTTGTTTGCATATCCCTCAGAAAGTATTTTGAAAAAGTATGTGCCTCATTACACATTTTCAAGTTCAAATCCAAAAATTTTCATGATAAGTTTAAATGGTTGTAAATGATGCAATTTCTGGTGCTTTGTAGATCTTGACAGTTTAAAATAAAATAAAATTGCTACATCCCTCTTTAAAAAGTTTCCAATGGAATATAAACACCATTGCTATTTGAAACTTTCTATTATCCACTCAAAAATATTATATAAAAGATCTTTTTTTAAACAAAGATTTTGCATCATCTCTTTTTCACTTTAGAAACCTATTTCCATTCCATTTCCTGCATAAAAGTTTACCTTGATGCAATATATTTTTTATGCTGAGAAGTCTTTCATTGATGACACAATCATAGTACTCTGCAGCAAAAAGAGGTATATACATTTAAATTTAAATTTTAAAAAATTTCCAGTGACTATAAGTCTTGGTGCTACCAGTTTCTTCTGGGTTGAATTATCATCACAAATATTAATACACAACTGAGCAAAACAATGTAAGTACATTATGAGCTTTTTTAAAAATTTCAAGTGTAATTAACATACAGTGTTACATTAGTTTCAGGGGCATGATATTCAGCAATTCTATACATTTCTCAGGGCTCATCAAGGTAAGTGTACTCTTTATTTCTTCTGTTTATTCCACCCATGCCCCCACCTACCTCCTCTCTGGCAACTACCAGTTGGTTTTCTATATTTAAGAGTCTGTTTTTTTATTTGTCTCTTTTTTCCTTTGTTTGTTCATTTGTTTTGTTTCTTAAATTCCACATATGAGTGAAACAATATGGTGTTTTTCTTTCTCTGACTGACTCACTACACTTAGTATTATATCCTCTAGCTCCATCCACATTGTTGCAAATGGCAAGATTTCATTCTTCCAACAGCTGAGTAATATTCCATCATATATATATATAGATATATATATACACACCACATCTTTATCCATTCATCTACAGATGGACACTTGGCTGGCTTCCATTTCTTGCCTACTGTAAATACTGCTGCAATAAACAGGGGGGCATATATCTTTTCGAACTAGAGCTTTTGTTTTCTTTGGGTAAATACCCAGTAGTGGAATTACTGGATCATATGGTAATTCTAGTTTTAATTTTTTGAGGAACCATCAAAAGCCTCCACAGTGGCTGTATCAGTTTGCATCCCTACTGACAATACAAGAGGGGTCCTTTTTTTCCACATACTCACCAACACTTATTTGTTGTGGTTTTTTATTTTAGCCATTCTGATGCATGTAAAGTGATATCTTATTGTGGCTTTAATTTGCACCTCTCTGATGATTAGTGATGTTGGGCATCTTTTCATGTGTCTGTCAGGCATCTATGTGTCTTCTCTGGAAAAATATCTATTTGGGTCCTCTGCCTATTTTTAATTGGATTATTTAGTTTTTCTGGTGTTTAGTTGTCTAAGTTTGTTTTTTTTTTAATAAATTTTGGCTTTTAACCAATGAAATAATGATGAATAAAGTAATGGTTAATATGAAAATTAAATATTATCCCAAATATATTATCGCCCTCGGCGCACAAGGACAAGATGCCCCAGTTCAGATGCATCTTCTTTCTCTTTATTTCCGCAAGTCTACACACTTATATACGCTTACATGAACAATCAGCGAGCAGGGTACAGGAGGGAGCGAATCAGGCTGTGCACCTAAATGAACAACTTCGCTAGCAACCAGTGCTGTTTACTTCCTCTTTGGGCGTTCAGCTTAGTCTCACGAGGCAATCCTAACCTGGCAACTAGCCAGGCGCCATCTTTTAATGGTGGAGGCTGCCCTGGCCAGGGGCCTGCCTCCGACATCTCCCCCTTTTTTCTTTTATGGCAGGGATCGTGCCTGTCTTAGGTTGTCAGTGGCAGGGAATATCCTTACCCGTTATCAGACGGCAGGTATCAATGATCTGCGTCCTGTCTTAGGTTGGTATATTTCCCCCACCAATCTTACCCGCCCTTGACTACCGATCCAGCATACTTAGCCACACTTGGGGGGATGTTCCAGCCTCGATGGCTAACAAGGCCTGCACCATGGCTTGCTGTTGCCTATGTTGCTGTTGCCTCCAAATTTGCAGTTTCCTTACTAGCAGAATCAAGCCCACTACGAGGATTGTCATCAGACTAATTACGCTAGCCCATTGTTTCATAAAGGTTAACACATCTTGCAATGTTTTGATTATCTCTGGGAGGGTTGCAAGCTCAACTCTGGTGTTATTTATCCTTGTTATTCCTAGTACCAGGTGCTGAGTATAGTTTTGGAATTCTGTGGACTAATTCCCCCGCAAGTATTGGGAGAGCTGTCGGGAGATATTCTGTAAGTCACTCATATTAGTATAGGCTATGGGAGTTACACAAATTGCCGGGAAGGGTACTATACATCCCAGTCCCAATAGGGCCCCCCATATGTCCACTTGTTCTTGAACCAAATCCACTCTCTGGTTAACTATTAGGATTACTGCTTGCAGATGTGCATTGATCTGAGTCTGTGTTTGAAGGGCAGCCGCCGTTCCTTCTGCAAGGGTGTTCACAGCTTCCGCAGTGGGTATAGTTGCAGCAAGCAAGACTGCTGCTGCCGTGGCAGCTGCTGTAGATATAGCCAATGCTGTCACAACGGAGGCTGTGATACCAAAATCTCTCTTCTTTCTGGATCGCACCACCAGTAACTTGTCCTCTGGAATGGAAACTGGGATAGGAACATGAGTAGGGATACGCACAATCACAGCCAGCTTGAAGGCCGTAACATTCCAGCACTGGGAAAGATAGCAATTCTTAGTGCAATTCAACGTATCATTCAGCTCGCTAGCATTTGTTACGAGGAAAAGGAACGGTGGCCAGACGCATATGGGAGTGGGCTGATAAGTAATATTATTGGGACAAGACACATTAACTGTTGTCTCAAAGGTACTAGAGTCATTTTGTTTATAAGAACAGTTGAGGAATTTGCCACCATTTAACATGGACACTGCTGAGATATCAGTACATGCTCCTAGCAAGTTACAGACCTGCCATGCATCAAAGGGAGAGGAAGGAATATGAGAGAAGAGTTAGTCACTGGTAAAGGATATGGCCATGCTTTAACCACTGCTCACAGCTCTCTGGCTTCAGTCTGCCACAGGAGGTGTAGCATCCCCAGAGTTATCATCAGCATCTTCAGCATCATGACTGGTGTTTGGAGGCAAGGCTGCACGCACCAGCCGCTCTGGGATCCAAATTGGAGCCTCCTTTTCCGTGGAAAAACACATACAGACCCCCTACTCCATACTAACACTGGATCTGGTCCATTCCACTTTCCTGTGAGGATGTCCTTACAAAGTACTAAAGGCTTAGGGGAAGCAGCAGCATCACTTGCATGTCTGATTTACCCGTTTTGTCCAACGTAAAAAAATTCAAAATAAAGAGAATGGTGTTGAGCCTATCTTTAGGGGACCTGAAGGTGTCCCCTATTCCCTCTTTTTGTTTATAAAGCGCATTTTATTGTAAGATGTGCATGCTCCACAACACCCTGTCCTTGTGGGTTATAGGGTATTCCATGTATCAAGTGAATGTCAAGTTCTTGTAGGAAGGCTTTAAAGGGTTGTGAGGTGTAGGCTGGACCATTATCTGTCTTTAATTGGCGTGGCTTTCCCCATGCCGCGAAAGCCTGTAGGCAATGGGCGACAACATCTCTGGATTTTTCCCCCGTATGCACTGAGGCGAAAATTATTCCAGAGCAGGTATCTACAGAGCTATGAACATATCTTAACTTTCCAAATTCTGAAACATGTGTGACATCCATATGCCATATGTGATTAGGTAACAAACCCTTAGGATTAACCCCCAAGGACGGTGCAGGTTGTAAGGTCACGCAATTTCTGCAGGAGACTACTGTGTCCTGTGCCTGTGCTTTTGTTATGTTAAAGTTGAGGCGAAGAGTTAAAGCATTCACATGGAACAGCTTGTGATAATGTCTCGCCTGTTGCACCGGGTCCTCAATGGCAAAGACAAATTCTCCTCTGGTTAAGGAGTCTGCTAACCGATTACCTTTTGTCAGGGGTCCTGGTAAGGTTGTATGAGCTTGTATGTGGCCAATATAAAATGGAGCCTTCCTGTCCCAAACTAATGTTTGGATTTCTTGTAATGCCTTAGAGATAGTAGATCGGGCATTAATAGAACCCACATTTTCAATGATAGAGACAGCTTGCACCACATATCTACTATCTGATAAAAGGTTGAAGGGTTCCTGATGAAACATTTGAAATGCTTTTATCACTGTGAGCAGCTTGGTTTCTTGGGGAGAGGAGCTTTGAAATAGGAAGGCCAACTCTATTCTTTGGTAACTATAGCTCCTACAGGTGTCCTGGCTTCTTGCAGTAACAGCAAACTCCAGGAGTACCCCTATGTTTATATTGTTGAGCTCCCTGTAATCCTTGTAAACCTTGAGTGATAGCTGCAGCCATAACCTGCCCTTGAATAACACTGTCGTTGATATCCCTGCAAACTTTAATATATGTACTCAAGTCTTTGCTTTTCCAAGGTCTGATGGCTTCTTTACACCATTATTAGCCTGCTCATAAGCCAGCTGTTTTATCAATGGCATGGCTCTCTCTACCTCCCAAATATTCAACCAGCTGTTTGCATCAGCCTCGCTACAAAATCAGCATATGCTTCATTTGGTCCTTGTATTACCTTGGACAGCTGACCCTATAAATCCCCACTGCCTTGAATTGTCTTCCATGCTTTAGTGGCCGCCACGGCTATTTGCAGATACACTGAAGGGTCGTATTGTATTTGGGCCTGCTTTCCCATATACGGTCCTATTCCCATTAACATTTCTAGGTCCCACTGAGGATTTCCAGCCGCTGCATTACGGCGGGCAGTGTCCTGTGAGTATTCTTGCCAGGCTGTTTTCCATACTAGATATTGCCCTCCCGACAAGGTTGCGTGGGCTAGGTTATCCCAGTCTTCAGGGACTAAGTTCATTCCCGCTATGGTCTCCAACAAAGATACCGTAGAGGCTGCCTGACTGCTTCCTTTAATTGCTTAACTAGTTTAAAATCAAGAGGCTGATGATACCGCTGGTTGTTTTGGTCCTCTAAAACCGGAAAGGCAGAGGCCAGGTTATGATCTCCCCAGCTCGAAACCCTGCCACTACCACATGTGGTGCAGCAGCTACAAGCTCCTTGGCACACCATAGGATTATACGGCGGAGGGGCACTAGGCTTCGCTGGAGTCGATCGACAGTTTCAACTGTTCAAACTTGGAGTGCATTTTACGGTCTAACTCCTCCCCTGACATTTCTTCTTCCTCTTCACTAGAACTACCCCCCCTCTGAGGCACGAGAAGACCGGTCCTCTTTCAGTTCCTCCAATGCCTCTGCTCCCTCTTGTAGAGCTGATTCACATTTGGTTTAGGCCCCACCAGGCATCCCCGGGCTAAGGTCCATATTGCCAGGGTCCCGAGTGGCAAAGGCGTTTTATTGTCCTGTTTCTTCAAATCCTCCCCTAAGTGGTCCCATTGAGGTATGTTTGGCAAGCCTTCATCTAGGAACCATGGAGCCGCCTTTTCCACTGTATTCAAAAAGGCCCGAGCAGTTTTTGCTTTTAGTGGAGTTCCATTGGCTTTCAGCAGGTCTTCTAAAGACCCTTCCAACCACACTTTAGATACTTCAGATCCCATTATGAACACACAGACAACAGACGTGGACGTTAAAGACTCGCCGCTAAATTCCGGCTCTAAGGCCGCCCCGCTTCTTATTAAGGACTTGTACAAGATTCCCACCACTTTAATCGTGGTCCCTTCCCCGCTCATATCCCGGCTCTATGGCCGCCCAGCTTCTTGTTGCGGTCTTGTACAAGTTTCCCACCACCTTTGTCGTGGTTTTACCCCGCTTACCTGCGGACTTCTCCCTTGCAAGGTTTTTCTATTTTTACTCCCCGCTTTACCACGGAATTCCCACTTTTGAACGTGGCCTTTACTCCCCGCTTTACCGCCGAATTCCCACTTTTGAATGTCCGCTTACCTGCGGACCTTTACTCCCCGCTTTCCTGCGGATTACCTTGCAAGATTCCTTTATTTAGTTCCCGGGTGCCGGCGCCATTTATCGCCCTCGGCGCACAAGGACGACAAGACGCCCCAGTTGAGATGCATCTTCTTTCTCTTGATTTCCGCAAGTCTACACACTTATATACGCTTACATGACCAATCAGCGAGCAGGGTACAGGAGGGAGCGAATCAGGCTGTGCACCTAAACGAACAACTTCGCTAGCAACCAATGCTGTTTACTTCCTCTTTGGGCGTTCTGCTCAGTCTCAGGAGGCAATCCTAACCTGGCAACTAGCCAGGCGCCATCTTTTAATGGCGGAGGCTGCCCTGGCCAGGGGCCTGCCTCCGACACTATATCTCTTACAAAGGTGGATGGCTGCAGGGGTATGATGTCCAATTAAAGGAGGCTTTCTGGACACCAGTATTTCAAATATCTCCTTTAGTTACCTGGTGGTACTCACCTCTCAGGGAAATGGACCATGGAAGATGTGTGCATGGTGTGTGTGTGTGTGTGTGTGTGTGTGTGTGAGAGAGAGAGAGAGAGAGAGAGAGAAAGTGTGCCTTTCTTCTGTGGCATGGGAAAAGAACGGCTGTGAAAGATCAGAAGAGAAAGGGAAAGTGGCAGGAAGCCTCCAGCCTCTGCCCCACACTGTCCTCCAACCAGTGTTAAGATTGAGTGTCTATGGAAGTTGGGGATCTGGAAACTGATTCCATTAAAACAATACATGGTACCATGAGAGTAAGCCATACATCATTTTGAAGATACCATAAACTACTCCAAATACTTTTCAACCCACTTAGGAAATTGCTAACATGTTCTTGATTCATCTAGACAAGAGTAGTTTACATAAACTATTCAATATAAGTGTAAGCATAAATATACTTTTACTTTCAGCAGATTCAGCAGAGAGAAATGTGTTTTGGGGGTATTTTGTCTACAGAATCAGTTGAAACAGATACCATCATTGATTTATCTAGAACAAATAAAAGCTATTATATGCTACATAAATTATAAATGCTCTCAATATTACTCCATCACAAGATCATTTCGGTTATAACCTACCCTCATATGAATTAGAATCATTGACTGACTTTATGCTAATTGGGATGGAAACCAACTCAACTAATCAGAACTTGGCAAAACCCTAACACATATGGGTCACACACACTCACTCACACATACACACACACGGATGTTGATTCATACTAGTCATCCACAATGTATGACGGGCAATGTCATACATTGTGGATGACTTCCTAATTTGGGGGGCTTAAACAATAAAGGTTTATTTCTTGCTTATACTACATGTCCAGAGGGGTTTGTGCAAGAGATTGTGCACAAAGTCACTCAGGGATCTTGGCTGATGGATGCTTCTCCATCTTGTAGCTGTACCATCTGCATTATGTGTCAGAAGAGAGAAACAGGAACATCAAAATGGGCCTTTCATCACCTCAACCTTGAAATGACACATGTTATTTCTGCTTACGTTCATCGGTCAGAACTAGTCCGACAGTGTGTTCAAATACAGAAGGGGAGGAAAACAGAGTATTATTTGAATTAAATGATCATAGAAGTTGATACAGGTGTCATTTCATAAGCAGCATTGTCATCTTAGGAAAACAATGTCACCAACTGAGGGTTGGTGGCAAATAGTAAAACCATACAGTTATATTCATTGCAAAAAATGATTATAGAAACCGGACTGAACATGAGAAGAACTGAAAATCTGAATCTGTTATGGAAAAAGGCTAAACTGACAAACTGTGAAAGAATGAAACTTATCTTCAAATAAGACTTTGTCCTAAGACCTCTCTAGTAGGTGAAGTTAGTTCTTCAGAGTCTTACAAAGAGATGGTTGTGAGTGCCCTGTCTCACTTGAAAGCTCTGCCAAATTCTTGATTCTACATGGCTCCACCTGGTTGCTAAATGAAGTCATCTGGCAAGTTCATGATAGTCCACACTAAGAAGATATCCTTTTTGTGGGCCACAAAACCCCTTCAACTTTGTTTTGTCTAAGTTGTTACCTAGGTGTGTTATGAGGCATTGACCTCATATAATGGTTATAATGTTCAGCTATAACTTCTCCATCTACTGGGACTGGGAAAATCACTTTTCAAGAATTTAGAGGATAGAGTGGCTAAGCCAGACCAACTATCAAATAATTAGTTATAGGGAATTTGGGTATACTTTCTGAGAATGTAAATATTTGGAATTACTCCTATCTGTATAACTTACATGAGTATTCTTTCAGATTTAGTTCAGGGATGGGATTGCCATGGGTTGACCCAAGTGTATACCTACAAAAGATCCCTAGATTCTTTTTTTTAAGGGTTTAATTTATTTATTTGACAGAGAGAGATCACAAGTAGAAAGGCAGGCAGGGAGAGAGAGGGAAGCAGGCTCCCTGCTGAGCAGAGAGCCCGATGCAGGACTCGATCCCAGGACCCTGAGATCACGACCTGAGCTGAAGGCAGCGGCTTAACCCACTGAGCCACCCAGGCACCCCAAGATCCCTAGCTTCTGTAGTCACAATAGAAGGTCATCTTCAATAAAGAGGTCTTAGGGAACAAACATCTTTTTTATTTATTTATTTATTTTTTTTTGGTGTAATAAGTTACCTTTCCCCCAAATGTCAGGCAAAGGGTTACCTATGTCAGATCAAGAACCAAAAATATTCAGGACTTTGAGAACTCTAGTTTAACAGATTTCTGGTATTATGGGAAATCAAGGTGGAAATCAATGCCATGAATTACAAGAGGGATAGATGAAAAGTTAAAAATAGAACTATGCTATGATCCAGTAATTGCACTACGGGGTATTTATCCAAAACCCACAAAACCACTAATTCAAAGGGATACATGCACCTCTATGTTTACAGCAGCATTATTTACAATGGCCAAGATATGAAAGCAGCCCAAGTGTCCATTGATTGATGAATGGATAAAGAGGATGTTGTATTTATCTATATAATGGAATATTATTCAGCCATAAAAAAGGATGAAGTCTTGCTGTTTGTGGAGACATGGGTGAAACTAGAGAGTATTAAGCTAAGTGAAGTAAGTCAGAGAATGACAAATACCATATGATTTTACTCAGACATAGCATTTAAGAAGCAAAACAAACTAGCACAGGGAAAAGAGAGAGAGAGACAAAATGAGAAACAGACTCTTTTTTAAAAATTTAATTTAATTTTTTCAGTGTTCCAAGATTCATTGTTATGCACCACACCCAGTGCTCCATGCAATACATGCCCTTCTTAATACACACCACCAGGCTCACCCATCCCCCATCCCCTCCCCTCCAAACCCTCAGTTTATTTCTCAGAGTCCACAGTCTGTCATGGTTCATATCCCCATCTGATTTTCCCCACTTCACTTTTACTTTCCTTCTCCTAATGTCCTCCATGTTATTCCTTATGCTTCACAAGTAAGTGAAACCATATGATAATTGACTTTCTCTGTTTGACTTATTTCTCTCAGCATAATCTCCAGTCCTGTCCATGTTGAAATAAAAGTTGGGTTTTCATCCTTTCAAAGGTGTAATATTCCATTGTATATATGGGCCATATCTTCTTCATCCATTCTTCTGTTGAAGGGCATCTTGACTCTTTCAACAGTTTGGTGATTGTGGCCATTGCTGCTATGAACAAAGGTACATATGGCCCTTCTTTTCACTACATCTGTATCTTTGGGGTAAATACTCAATAACGCAATGCAGGGTCATAGGGTAGCTCTATTTTTAAATTTCTTAAGGAATCTCCACACTGTTTTCCAAAGTGGCTGCACCAGCTTGCACTCCCACCAACAGTGTAAGAGGGTTCTCCTTTCTCCACATCCTCTCCAACACTTGTTCCTTCGTATCTTGTTAATTTTGGCCATTCTAACTGGTGTAAGATGGTTATCTCAATGTGGTTTTGATTTGAATTTCCCTGATGGCTAGTGATGATGAACATTTTTTCATGTGTCTGTTGGCCATTTGTATGTCTTCTTTGGAGAAGTGTCTGTTCATGACTTCTGCCCATTTTTTTGACATGATTTTCTGTTTTGTGTGTGTTGAGTTTGAGGAGTTCTTTATAGATCTTGGATATCAGCCCTTTGCCTTTAGTGTCATTTGTGAATATCTTCTCCCGTTCGTGGGTTGCCTCTTTGTTTTGTTGTCTGTTTCCTTTGCTGTGCAGAAGCTTTTTATCTTGGTGAAGTCCCAAAAGTTCATTTTCACTTTTGTTTCTTTTGCCTTTGGAGACATGTCTTGAAAGAAGTTGGTATGGCTGATGTTGAAGAGGTTACTCCCTATGTTCTCCTCTAGGATTTTGAGAGAGTCCTGCCTCAAGTTGAGGTCTTTTATTCATAAGAAACAGACTCTTAACTACAGAGAACAAACTGATGGTTACACAGGAGAGGTGGGCAGGGGGATGGGTGAAATAGATGTTGGGGATAAAGGAGTGCAATTGTTGTGATGAGTACCCAGGTGATGTATGGAAGTATTGAAAGACTGTATTTTTTTATTAACATATAATGTATTATTTGCTTCAGGGGTACAGGTCTGTGAATCATCAGTGAAAGACTATATTGTACACCTGAAACTAATACTACACTATATGTTAACTAACTGGAATTAAAATGAAAAGAAGATTAAATTTCAAAAAATTAAAGAGGAAAAGGAAAACATTTTATATCTAGCACCAGGGAATACTTTTGGAGTTGGCCTGGAACAGTTAAGAAGGTAGAGAGGTAGGGAGGCTGTGTAGCAGAATGAGCTATGGGGTTTAAAGTCAGGTCCACTCCTACCCAGATGAGTTGGTGTGGCCAAGTTACTTCTCCAAGCATTCAATGTCTTTAATATAAAAATTGGGGCTAGTATTTAACCCATACAATTGTTGTAAGTGTGAGGTTGAATATTAAGGGAAAGGAGTGCCGTCTGTCATCCAGCAACTGTGCTGGATTTATTTGTCACTTGTTTAATTCTTAACATATGCCCATAATTTTCATTTTATAAATGAAGAACTGAGTGGGGTGGGAGGTGAGAGAGGATTGCCCAAGTTTCAGTAAGTACTAATTATTGGACTTGAGACTGAAATGAGAATGGGTGATGGGACTTAGTCTAAATTAAGGTAGTATGAGTTGAATGGTGGTCCCTCAAAATATAAATATATGTCCACATCTTAATCCCCAGAACCTGTGAATGTTACCTTATTTGCAAAAATGGTCTTTGTTGATGTAATTAACGGAAGGGTCTTGAGATGAAGACATTATCCTGGATTACCCAGTGAGTCAAGGACAAATGTCCTCATAAGTGTGAGGCAAAAAATAATGTGCTGCCAGGAGAGAGGGAGGCAACGTGACCACAGAGACAGAGATTGGAGTGACGTGACTTGTTGGCATCCAAGTCAGGGAATGCCAACAATCACCAGAAGCTGAAAGAAGCAAAGAATGGATGACCCCCTGGAAACCCTAAAGGGAGAATGACTCTGTTGGATATATATATATATATTTTACTTCTAGCCTTCAAATGCAATAGAATAAATTGCTGTTGCATTAAACCATCCATCTAGTGCTAATTTTTTATGGCAGCCCTAGGACATTAATGTATGTGGGAATGACTTTCACCTTGTGATGGCCCGTGATGTCCACCTCAAATGCAGACACAATATTGGACTCATTCTGAGACTTGACTCAGGGGGGATTCTTCTGAGGGTCAGCAGGTCATCCACGTGAAACTAACTTCCTCAGGGCCTTGATAAGTAATTAAGAAAATCATTTTAATAACTTCACTTTTCCTTTTTTTCCTTTCTCTGTCTACTTTATTTCACTTAGCTTATTTATTTGTTTTATTTTATTTGTTTATTTTTATTTTATTAATTAGTTTATTTATTTATATTGACACATAATGTATTATTTGCTTCAGGGGTACAGGTCTGTGAATCATTCACAACACTCACCATAGCACATACCTGCTCCAATGTACATAACCCAGCCACCATATCCCTCCCCCCCCCCCCCTCCCCCCCGGCCCCCCCCCCCCCCCCCAGCAAACTTCAGTTTGTTTCTTGAGATTAAGAGTCTCTTATGGTTTGTCTCCCTCCCCGGTCCCATCTTGTTCCATTTTTCCCCTCCCTTCCCCCCATAAACCCCCGCCCTGCCTCTCAAATTCCTTATATCAGAGAAATCATATGATAATTGTCTTTCTCTGATTGACTTATTTCACTTAGCATAATACCCTCTAGTTCCATCCACGTTATTGCAAATGGAGGATCTCACTTTTTTGATGGCTGCATAGTATATATATACACACACACCACACACATATCCATATATATCTATATCTATATATACATATAGATATATATGTATGTATATATATATGTATGTATAGATATATATATATGTATATATATATACATATGTATATATATAATATCTTCTTTATCCATTCATCTGTTGATGGACATCTAGGTTCTTTCCATAGTTTGGCTATTGTGGACATTGCTGCTATAAACATTGGGGTGCATGTGCCCCTTCAGATCACTACATTTGTATCCTTAGGGTAGATACCCAGTAGTGTGATTGCTGGGTCATAGGGTAACTCTATTTTCAATTTTTTGAGGAACCTCCATACTGTTTTCAGAGTAGCTGCACCAACTTGCATTCCCACCAACAGTGTAGGATGGTTCCCCTTTCTCCACATCCTCGCCAACACCTGTTGTTCCCTGACTGATTAATTTTAGCCATTCTGACTGGTGTGAGGTGGTCTCTCACTGTGGTTTTGAACTGTATTTCCCTGATGCCAAGTGATGTCGAGCACCTTTTCATGTATCTCTTGGCCATTTGGATGTCTTCTTTGCAGAAATGTTATTCATTCTGTTCATGTTATTTGCCCATTTCTTTATTGGATTATTTGTTCTTTGGTGTTGAGTTTGATAAGTTCTTTATAGATTTTAGATACTAGCCTTTTATCTGATATGTCTTTTGCAAATATTATCTCCCATTCTGTTGGTTGTCTTTTGGTTTTGCTCACTGTTTCCTTTGCTGTGCAAAAGTTTTTCATCTTGATGGAGTCCCAATAGTTCATTTTTGGCCTTGCTCCCTTGCCTTTGGCAATGTTTCTAGGAAGAAGAGGTCGAAGAGGTTGCTGCCTGTGTTCTCCTCAAGGATTTTCATGGATTCCTGTCTCACGTTGAGGTCTTTCAACCATTTTGAGTCTATTTTTGTGTTTGGTGTAAGGAAATGCTCCAGTTTCATTCTTCTGCATGTAGCTGGTCAATGTTCTGAACACCATTTGTTGAAGAGACTATCTTTTTTCCATTGGACATTCTTTCCTGCTTTGCTGAAGATTAGTTGACCATAGAGTTGAGGGTCCATTTCTGGGCTCTCTATTCTGTTCCATTGATCTGTGTGTCCATTTTTGTGCCAGTGCCACACTGTCTTGGTAATCTGGAATTGTGATGCTGCCAACTATGGCTTTCTTTTTCAACCTTCTTCTGGCTGTTTGGGGTCCTTTCTGGTTCCATATAAATTTTAGGATTCTTTGTTCCATTTCATGAAAAAAACTGATGGTATTTTGATGGGAATTGCATTAAATACGTAGATCGATCTAGGTAGCATAGATATTTTCACAATATTTGTTCTTCCCATCCATGAGCATGGAACGTTTTTCCATGCCTTTGTGTCTTCCTCAATTTCTTTCATGAGTACTCTATAGTTCTCTGAGTACAGATTCTTTACCTCTTTGGTTAGATTTATTCCTAGGTATCTAATGGTTTTGGGTGCAATTGCAAATGGGATTGACTCTTTAATTTCTCTTTCTTCTGTCTTGCTCTTGGTGTATAGAAATGCAACTGATTTCTGTGCTTTGATTTTATATCCTAACACTCTACTAAATTCCTGTATGAGTTCTAGCAGTTTTGGAGTGGAGTCTTCTGGGTTTTCCACATAAACCATCAGATCATCTGTAAAGAGTAAGAGTTTGACTTCTTCTTTGCCAATTAGGATGCATTTTATTTCTTTTTGTTGTCTGATTACTGAGGCTAGGACTTCTAGTACTATAGCAGTGGTGATAGTGGACAGTCCTGCCATGTTGCTGACCTTAGGAGAAAAGCTCTCAGTTTTTCCCCATTGAGAATGATATCGCTGTGGGTTTCTCATAGATGGCTTTTATGATATCGAGGTATGTACCCTTTATCCCTACCCTGTGAAGAGTTTTGATCAAGAAAGGATGCTGTACTTTGTCAAATTTTTTTCAGCATTGGTTGAGAGTATCATATGGTTCTTGTCCTTTCTTTTGTTAATGTATTGTATCACATTGATTGATTTGCAGATGTTGAACCGTGGAATAAATCCCATGGTGAATAATCCTTTTAATGTAATGTGGATCCTATTGGCTAGTATTTTGATGAGAAGTTTTGCATCCATGTTCATCAAGGATGTTGGCCTGTAATTCTCCTTTATGTTGCGGTCTTTGGTTTTGGGATCAAGGTAATGCTCGTCTCATAAAATGAGTTTGTAAGTTTTCCTTCCATTTCTACTTTTTGGAAAAGTTTCAGGAGAATAGGTACTAATTATTCTTTAAATGTTTGGTAGAATTCTCCTGGGAAGCCATCTGGCCCTGGGCTCTTGTTTTTTTGGGAGATTTTTGATGACTGCTTCAATATCCTTACTGTTTATGGATCTGTTCAGGCTTTCTATTTCTTCCTGGTTCAGTTTGGTTGTTTATATGTCTCTAGGAATGCACCCATTTCTTCCAGATTGTCCAATTTGCTGGTATATAATTGCTCATAATATGTTCTTATAATTGTTTGTATTTATTTGGTGTTGGTTGTGATCTCGCCTCTTTCATTCATGTTTTATTAATTTGGTTCCTTTCTCTTTTCTATTTGATAATTCTGGCTAGGGGTTTATCAATCTTAACAATTCTTTCAAAGAACAAGCTCCTAGTTTTTTTTTATTAGAGTAATTTCTTTTTATTTTTTTTTAAGATTTTATTTATTTATTTGACAGAGAGAAATCACAAGTAGACTGAGAGGCAGGCAGAGAGAGAGAGGGAGGCAGGCTCCCTGCCGAGCAGAGAGCCTGATTCGGGACTCAATCCCAGGACCCTGAGATCATGACCTGAGCCGAAGGCAGTGGCTTAAACCACTGAGCCACCCAGGTGCCCCGAATAAGCTCCTAGTTTTGCTGATTTGTTCTACTGTTCTTTTGGTTTCTATTTCATTGATTTCTGCTCTTATCTTTATTATTTCTCTTCTCCTGCTGGATTTAGGCTTCCTTTGATGTTCTTTCTCCAGCTCCTTCTGGTGTAGGGTTAGGCTGTGTACTTGAGACTTGTCTTGTTTCTTAAGAAAGGCTTGTATTGCTATATACGTTCCTCTCAGGACCACTTTTGCTGTGTCCCAAAGATTTTGAATAGTTGTGTTTTCACTTTCATTTGTTTCTATGATTTTAAAAAATTCTTCTTTAATTTCCTGTTTGACCCATTCATTCTTTAGTAAGATGGTCTTTAGTCTCCATATATTTGAGTTCTTCCAACTTTCCTCTTGTGGTTGAGTTCTAGTTTCAAAGCATTGTGGTCTGAAATTATGTCCATTTTATTATTGTTGATGTAAATACATGTATTTACATGTATGTGAATGTATTTATTGTTGATGTATTTACATCAACAATTAATGACCTATCCATTATATTATTGTTAATGTATTTCTTTGATTTTGTTATTAATTGGTTCATATAATTGGCTGCTCCCATGTTAGGGGCATAGATATTTAAAACTGTTAGATCTTCTAGTTGGACAGACCCTTTGAGTATGATATAGAGCCCTTCTTCATCTCTTATTATTGTCTTTGGTTTAAAGTCTAATTTATCTGATAGAAGGATTGCCACCCTAGCTTTCTTTTGATGTCCTTTAGCATGGCAAATTGTTTTCCACCCCCTCACTTTAAATATGGAGGTGTCTTTGGGTCTAAAATGAGTTTCTTGCAGGTAGCATATCAATGGGTCTAGGTTTTTTTTTTTTTTTTATACCCTGTGTCTTTTGATTCAGGCATTTAGCCCATTTACATTCATGGTAACTATTGAAAGATATGAATTTAGTGTCATTGTATTGTCTGTAAGGTGACTGTTACTGTGTAATGTCTCTGTTCCTTTTTGGTCTATGTTACTTTTAGTCTCTCTTTGCTTAGAGGACCCCTTTCAATATTTCCTGTAGGGCTGGTTTGGTGTTTGCAAATTCTTTTAGTTTTTGTTTGTCCTGGAAGCTTTTTATGTCTCCTTCTATTTTCAATGACAGCCTAGCTGGATATAGTATTCTCGTCTGCATATTTTTCTTATTTAGTGCTTTCAATTTATCATGCCAGTCCTTTTTGGCCTGCCAGATCTCTGTGGATAGGTCTACTGCCAATCTAATATTTCTACCATTGTAGGTTACTGCCCTCTTGTACCAAGCTGCTTTCAGGATTTTCTCTTTGTCTCTGAGACTTGTAAGTTTTATTTTTAGATGCCGGGGTGTGGACCTATGTTTTTTGATTTTGGGGGGGGCGGTTCTCTGTGCCTCCTGGATTTTGATGCTTGTTCCCTTTGCCAAATTAAGGAACTTCTCTGCCATAATTTGCTCCAATATACCTTCTGTCCCTCTCTCTTTTTCTTCTTCTGGGATCCTAATTATCCTACTATTGTTTCATCTTATAGTAACACTTATCTCTCAAATTTGCCCCTCATGGTCCAGTAGTTGTTTGTCTCTCTTTTTCTCAGCTTCTTTATTCTCCATCATTTGGTCTTCTATATCACTAATTTTCTCTTCTGTCTCATTTATCCTAGCACTAAGAGCCTCCATTTTTGATTGCACCTCATTAGTAGCTTTTTTGATTTCAAGTTGGTTAGATTTTAGTTCTTTTATTTGTTCAGAAAGGGTTTTTATTTCTCCAGAAAGGGATTCTCTAGTATCTTTCATGCTTTTTTTTTGAGCCCAGCTAGCACCTTGATAATCGTCATTCTGAACTTTAGTTCTGACATATTACTGATGTCCATATTGATTAGGTCCCTAGCCACCAGTACTGCTTCTTGTTCTTTTTATTTGAGGTGAGCTTTTCCACCTTGACATTTTATCCAGATAAGAATAGATGAATGAGAGAACAACATACTAAAAGTGTAGCAACGACCCCCCAAAAATATACACTAACTAAATCAGAAAGGACCTGAAACCAGGAACCAGGAGGAGAAAAAAGGAGGAAAAAAAGTATATATATATATATAATATATATATAAGTTTTTCTTTCTTTAAAGTTTTTGGAGGTAGTTTCTTCAAACA
>NC_081562.1:106342398-106349616 GCF_022355385.1 Mustela nigripes
ACTGGGAAAGATAGCAATTCTTAGTGCAATTCAACGTATCATTCAGCTCGCTAGCATTTGTTACGAGGAAAAGGAACGGTGGCCAGACGCATATGGGAGTGGGCTGATAAGTAATATTATTGGGACAAGACACATTAACTGTTGTCTCAAAGGTACTAGAGTCATTTTGTTTATAAGAACAGTTGAGGAATTTGCAACCATTTAACATGGACACTGCTGAGATATCAGTACATGCTCCTAGCAAGTTACAGACCTGCCATGCATCAAAGGGAGAGGAAGGAATATGAGAGAAGAGTTAGTCACTGGTAAAGGATATGGCCATGCTTTAACCACTGCTCACAGCTCTCTGGCTTCAGTCTGCCACAGGAGGTGTAGCATCCCCAGAGTTATCATCAGCATCTTCAGCATCATGACTGGTGTTTGGAGGCAAGGCTGCACGCACCAGCCGCTCTGGGATCCAAATTGGAGCCTCCTTTTCCGTGGAAAAACACATACAGACCCCCTACTCCATACTAACACTGGATCTGGTCCATTCCACTTTCCTGTGAGGATGTCCTTACAAAGTACTAAAGGCTTAGGGGAAGCAGCAGCATCACTTGCATGTCTGATTTACCCGTTTTGTCCAACGTAAAAAAATTCAAAATAAAGAGAATGGTGTTGAGCCTATCTTTAGGGGACCTGAAGGTGTCCCCTATTCCCTCTTTTTGTTTATAAAGCGCATTTTATTGTAAGATGTGCATGCTCCACAACACCCTGTCCTTGTGGGTTATAGGGTATTCCATGTATCAAGTGAATGTCAAGTTCTTGTAGGAAGGCTTTAAAGGGTTGTGAGGTGTAGGCTGGACCATTATCTGTCTTTAATTGGCGTGGCTTTCCCCATGCCGCGAAAGCCTGTAGGCAATGGGCGACAACATCTCTGGATTTTTCCCCCGTATGCACTGAGGCGAAAATTATTCCAGAGCAGGTATCTACAGAGCTATGAACATATCTTAACTTTCCAAATTCTGAAACATGTGTGACATCCATATGCCATATGTGATTAGGTAACAAACCCTTAGGATTAACCCCCAAGGACGGTGCAGGTTGTAAGGTCACGCAATTTCTGCAGGAGACTACTGTGTCCTGTGCCTGTGCTTTTGTTATGTTAAAGTTGAGGCGAAGAGTTAAAGCATTCACATGGAACAGCTTGTGATAATGTCTCGCCTGTTGCACCGGGTCCTCAATGGCAAAGACAAATTCTCCTCTGGTTAAGGAGTCTGCTAACCGATTACCTTTTGTCAGGGGTCCTGGTAAGGTTGTATGAGCTTGTATGTGGCCAATATAAAATGGAGCCTTCCTGTCCCAAACTAATGTTTGGATTTCTTGTAATGCCTTAGAGATAGTAGATCGGGCATTAATAGAACCCACATTTTCAATGATAGAGACAGCTTGCACCACATATCTACTATCTGATAAAAGGTTGAAGGGTTCCTGATGAAACATTTGAAATGCTTTTATCACTGTGAGCAGCTTGGTTTCTTGGGGAGAGGAGCTTTGAAATAGGAAGGCCAACTCTATTCTTTGGTAACTATAGCTCCTACAGGTGTCCTGGCTTCTTGCAGTAACAGCAAACTCCAGGAGTACCCCTATGTTTATATTGTTGAGCTCCCTGTAATCCTTGTAAACCTTGAGTGATAGCTGCAGCCATAACCTGCCCTTGAATAACACTGTCGTTGATATCCCTGCAAACTTTAATATATGTACTCAAGTCTTTGCTTTTCCAAGGTCTGATGGCTTCTTTACACCATTATTAGCCTGCTCATAAGCCAGCTGTTTTATCAATGGCATGGCTCTCTCTACCTCCCAAATATTCAACCAGCTGTTTGCATCAGCCTCGCTACAAAATCAGCATATGCTTCATTTGGTCCTTGTATTACCTTGGACAGCTGACCCTATAAATCCCCACTGCCTTGAATTGTCTTCCATGCTTTAGTGGCCGCCACGGCTATTTGCAGATACACTGAAGGGTCGTATTGTATTTGGGCCTGCTTTCCCATATACGGTCCTATTCCCATTAACATTTCTAGGTCCCACTGAGGATTTCCAGCCGCTGCATTACGGCGGGCAGTGTCCTGTGAGTATTCTTGCCAGGCTGTTTTCCATACTAGATATTGCCCTCCCGACAAGGTTGCGTGGGCTAGGTTATCCCAGTCTTCAGGGACTAAGTTCATTCCCGCTATGGTCTCCAACAAAGATACCGTAGAGGCTGCCTGACTGCTTCCTTTAATTGCTTAACTAGTTTAAAATCAAGAGGCTGATGATACCGCTGGTTGTTTTGGTCCTCTAAAACCGGAAAGGCAGAGGCCAGGTTATGATCTCCCCAGCTCGAAACCCTGCCACTACCACATGTGGTGCAGCAGCTACAAGCTCCTTGGCACACCATAGGATTATACGGCGGAGGGGCACTAGGCTTCGCTGGAGTCGATCGACAGTTTCAACTGTTCAAACTTGGAGTGCATTTTACGGTCTAACTCCTCCCCTGACATTTCTTCTTCCTCTTCACTAGAACTACCCCCCCTCTGAGGCACGAGAAGACCGGTCCTCTTTCAGTTCCTCCAATGCCTCTGCTCCCTCTTGTAGAGCTGATTCACATTTGGTTTAGGCCCCACCAGGCATCCCCGGGCTAAGGTCCATATTGCCAGGGTCCCGAGTGGCAAAGGCGTTTTATTGTCCTGTTTCTTCAAATCCTCCCCTAAGTGGTCCCATTGAGGTATGTTTGGCAAGCCTTCATCTAGGAACCATGGAGCCGCCTTTTCCACTGTATTCAAAAAGGCCCGAGCAGTTTTTGCTTTTAGTGGAGTTCCATTGGCTTTCAGCAGGTCTTCTAAAGACCCTTCCAACCACACTTTAGATACTTCAGATCCCATTATGAACACACAGACAACAGACGTGGACGTTAAAGACTCGCCGCTAAATTCCGGCTCTAAGGCCGCCCCGCTTCTTATTAAGGACTTGTACAAGATTCCCACCACTTTAATCGTGGTCCCTTCCCCGCTCATATCCCGGCTCTATGGCCGCCCAGCTTCTTGTTGCGGTCTTGTACAAGTTTCCCACCACCTTTGTCGTGGTTTTACCCCGCTTACCTGCGGACTTCTCCCTTGCAAGGTTTTTCTATTTTTACTCCCCGCTTTACCACGGAATTCCCACTTTTGAACGTGGCCTTTACTCCCCGCTTTACCGCCGAATTCCCACTTTTGAATGTCCGCTTACCTGCGGACCTTTACTCCCCGCTTTCCTGCGGATTACCTTGCAAGATTCCTTTATTTAGTTCCCGGGTGCCGGCGCCATTTATCGCCCTCGGCGCACAAGGACGACAAGACGCCCCAGTTGAGATGCATCTTCTTTCTCTTGATTTCCGCAAGTCTACACACTTATATACGCTTACATGACCAATCAGCGAGCAGGGTACAGGAGGGAGCGAATCAGGCTGTGCACCTAAACGAACAACTTCGCTAGCAACCAATGCTGTTTACTTCCTCTTTGGGCGTTCTGCTCAGTCTCAGGAGGCAATCCTAACCTGGCAACTAGCCAGGCGCCATCTTTTAATGGCGGAGGCTGCCCTGGCCAGGGGCCTGCCTCCGACACTATATCTCTTACAAAGGTGGATGGCTGCAGGGGTATGATGTCCAATTAAAGGAGGCTTTCTGGACACCAGTATTTCAAATATCTCCTTTAGTTACCTGGTGGTACTCACCTCTCAGGGAAATGGACCATGGAAGATGTGTGCATGGTGTGTGTGTGTGTGTGTGTGTGTGTGTGTGAGAGAGAGAGAGAGAGAGAGAGAGAAAGTGTGCCTTTCTTCTGTGGCATGGGAAAAGAACGGCTGTGAAAGATCAGAAGAGAAAGGGAAAGTGGCAGGAAGCCTCCAGCCTCTGCCCCACACTGTCCTCCAACCAGTGTTAAGATTGAGTGTCTATGGAAGTTGGGGATCTGGAAACTGATTCCATTAAAACAATACATGGTACCATGAGAGTAAGCCATACATCATTTTGAAGATACCATAAACTACTCCAAATACTTTTCAACCCACTTAGGAAATTGCTAACATGTTCTTGATTCATCTAGACAAGAGTAGTTTACATAAACTATTCAATATAAGTGTAAGCATAAATATACTTTTACTTTCAGCAGATTCAGCAGAGAGAAATGTGTTTTGGGGGTATTTTGTCTACAGAATCAGTTGAAACAGATACCATCATTGATTTATCTAGAACAAATAAAAGCTATTATATGCTACATAAATTATAAATGCTCTCAATATTACTCCATCACAAGATCATTTCGGTTATAACCTACCCTCATATGAATTAGAATCATTGACTGACTTTATGCTAATTGGGATGGAAACCAACTCAACTAATCAGAACTTGGCAAAACCCTAACACATATGGGTCACACACACTCACTCACACATACACACACACGGATGTTGATTCATACTAGTCATCCACAATGTATGACGGGCAATGTCATACATTGTGGATGACTTCCTAATTTGGGGGGCTTAAACAATAAAGGTTTATTTCTTGCTTATACTACATGTCCAGAGGGGTTTGTGCAAGAGATTGTGCACAAAGTCACTCAGGGATCTTGGCTGATGGATGCTTCTCCATCTTGTAGCTGTACCATCTGCATTATGTGTCAGAAGAGAGAAACAGGAACATCAAAATGGGCCTTTCATCACCTCAACCTTGAAATGACACATGTTATTTCTGCTTACGTTCATCGGTCAGAACTAGTCCGACAGTGTGTTCAAATACAGAAGGGGAGGAAAACAGAGTATTATTTGAATTAAATGATCATAGAAGTTGATACAGGTGTCATTTCATAAGCAGCATTGTCATCTTAGGAAAACAATGTCACCAACTGAGGGTTGGTGGCAAATAGTAAAACCATACAGTTATATTCATTGCAAAAAATGATTATAGAAACCGGACTGAACATGAGAAGAACTGAAAATCTGAATCTGTTATGGAAAAAGGCTAAACTGACAAACTGTGAAAGAATGAAACTTATCTTCAAATAAGACTTTGTCCTAAGACCTCTCTAGTAGGTGAAGTTAGTTCTTCAGAGTCTTACAAAGAGATGGTTGTGAGTGCCCTGTCTCACTTGAAAGCTCTGCCAAATTCTTGATTCTACATGGCTCCACCTGGTTGCTAAATGAAGTCATCTGGCAAGTTCATGATAGTCCACACTAAGAAGATATCCTTTTTGTGGGCCACAAAACCCCTTCAACTTTGTTTTGTCTAAGTTGTTACCTAGGTGTGTTATGAGGCATTGACCTCATATAATGGTTATAATGTTCAGCTATAACTTCTCCATCTACTGGGACTGGGAAAATCACTTTTCAAGAATTTAGAGGATAGAGTGGCTAAGCCAGACCAACTATCAAATAATTAGTTATAGGGAATTTGGGTATACTTTCTGAGAATGTAAATATTTGGAATTACTCCTATCTGTATAACTTACATGAGTATTCTTTCAGATTTAGTTCAGGGATGGGATTGCCATGGGTTGACCCAAGTGTATACCTACAAAAGATCCCTAGATTCTTTTTTTTAAGGGTTTAATTTATTTATTTGACAGAGAGAGATCACAAGTAGAAAGGCAGGCAGGGAGAGAGAGGGAAGCAGGCTCCCTGCTGAGCAGAGAGCCCGATGCAGGACTCGATCCCAGGACCCTGAGATCACGACCTGAGCTGAAGGCAGCGGCTTAACCCACTGAGCCACCCAGGCACCCCAAGATCCCTAGCTTCTGTAGTCACAATAGAAGGTCATCTTCAATAAAGAGGTCTTAGGGAACAAACATCTTTTTTATTTATTTATTTATTTTTTTTTGGTGTAATAAGTTACCTTTCCCCCAAATGTCAGGCAAAGGGTTACCTATGTCAGATCAAGAACCAAAAATATTCAGGACTTTGAGAACTCTAGTTTAACAGATTTCTGGTATTATGGGAAATCAAGGTGGAAATCAATGCCATGAATTACAAGAGGGATAGATGAAAAGTTAAAAATAGAACTATGCTATGATCCAGTAATTGCACTACGGGGTATTTATCCAAAACCCACAAAACCACTAATTCAAAGGGATACATGCACCTCTATGTTTACAGCAGCATTATTTACAATGGCCAAGATATGAAAGCAGCCCAAGTGTCCATTGATTGATGAATGGATAAAGAGGATGTTGTATTTATCTATATAATGGAATATTATTCAGCCATAAAAAAGGATGAAGTCTTGCTGTTTGTGGAGACATGGGTGAAACTAGAGAGTATTAAGCTAAGTGAAGTAAGTCAGAGAATGACAAATACCATATGATTTTACTCAGACATAGCATTTAAGAAGCAAAACAAACTAGCACAGGGAAAAGAGAGAGAGAGACAAAATGAGAAACAGACTCTTTTTTAAAAATTTAATTTAATTTTTTCAGTGTTCCAAGATTCATTGTTATGCACCACACCCAGTGCTCCATGCAATACATGCCCTTCTTAATACACACCACCAGGCTCACCCATCCCCCATCCCCTCCCCTCCAAACCCTCAGTTTATTTCTCAGAGTCCACAGTCTGTCATGGTTCATATCCCCATCTGATTTTCCCCACTTCACTTTTACTTTCCTTCTCCTAATGTCCTCCATGTTATTCCTTATGCTTCACAAGTAAGTGAAACCATATGATAATTGACTTTCTCTGTTTGACTTATTTCTCTCAGCATAATCTCCAGTCCTGTCCATGTTGAAATAAAAGTTGGGTTTTCATCCTTTCAAAGGTGTAATATTCCATTGTATATATGGGCCATATCTTCTTCATCCATTCTTCTGTTGAAGGGCATCTTGACTCTTTCAACAGTTTGGTGATTGTGGCCATTGCTGCTATGAACAAAGGTACATATGGCCCTTCTTTTCACTACATCTGTATCTTTGGGGTAAATACTCAATAACGCAATGCAGGGTCATAGGGTAGCTCTATTTTTAAATTTCTTAAGGAATCTCCACACTGTTTTCCAAAGTGGCTGCACCAGCTTGCACTCCCACCAACAGTGTAAGAGGGTTCTCCTTTCTCCACATCCTCTCCAACACTTGTTCCTTCGTATCTTGTTAATTTTGGCCATTCTAACTGGTGTAAGATGGTTATCTCAATGTGGTTTTGATTTGAATTTCCCTGATGGCTAGTGATGA
>NC_081562.1:106349716-106364816 GCF_022355385.1 Mustela nigripes
TTTGATTTGAATTTCCCTGATGGCTAGTGATGATGAACATTTTTTCATGTGTCTGTTGGCCATTTGTATGTCTTCTTTGGAGAAGTGTCTGTTCATGACTTCTGCCCATTTTTTTGACATGATTTTCTGTTTTGTGTGTGTTGAGTTTGAGGAGTTCTTTATAGATCTTGGATATCAGCCCTTTGCCTTTAGTGTCATTTGTGAATATCTTCTCCCGTTCGTGGGTTGCCTCTTTGTTTTGTTGTCTGTTTCCTTTGCTGTGCAGAAGCTTTTTATCTTGGTGAAGTCCCAAAAGTTCATTTTCACTTTTGTTTCTTTTGCCTTTGGAGACATGTCTTGAAAGAAGTTGGTATGGCTGATGTTGAAGAGGTTACTCCCTATGTTCTCCTCTAGGATTTTGAGAGAGTCCTGCCTCAAGTTGAGGTCTTTTATTCATAAGAAACAGACTCTTAACTACAGAGAACAAACTGATGGTTACACAGGAGAGGTGGGCAGGGGGATGGGTGAAATAGATGTTGGGGATAAAGGAGTGCAATTGTTGTGATGAGTACCCAGGTGATGTATGGAAGTATTGAAAGACTGTATTTTTTTATTAACATATAATGTATTATTTGCTTCAGGGGTACAGGTCTGTGAATCATCAGTGAAAGACTATATTGTACACCTGAAACTAATACTACACTATATGTTAACTAACTGGAATTAAAATGAAAAGAAGATTAAATTTCAAAAAATTAAAGAGGAAAAGGAAAACATTTTATATCTAGCACCAGGGAATACTTTTGGAGTTGGCCTGGAACAGTTAAGAAGGTAGAGAGGTAGGGAGGCTGTGTAGCAGAATGAGCTATGGGGTTTAAAGTCAGGTCCACTCCTACCCAGATGAGTTGGTGTGGCCAAGTTACTTCTCCAAGCATTCAATGTCTTTAATATAAAAATTGGGGCTAGTATTTAACCCATACAATTGTTGTAAGTGTGAGGTTGAATATTAAGGGAAAGGAGTGCCGTCTGTCATCCAGCAACTGTGCTGGATTTATTTGTCACTTGTTTAATTCTTAACATATGCCCATAATTTTCATTTTATAAATGAAGAACTGAGTGGGGTGGGAGGTGAGAGAGGATTGCCCAAGTTTCAGTAAGTACTAATTATTGGACTTGAGACTGAAATGAGAATGGGTGATGGGACTTAGTCTAAATTAAGGTAGTATGAGTTGAATGGTGGTCCCTCAAAATATAAATATATGTCCACATCTTAATCCCCAGAACCTGTGAATGTTACCTTATTTGCAAAAATGGTCTTTGTTGATGTAATTAACGGAAGGGTCTTGAGATGAAGACATTATCCTGGATTACCCAGTGAGTCAAGGACAAATGTCCTCATAAGTGTGAGGCAAAAAATAATGTGCTGCCAGGAGAGAGGGAGGCAACGTGACCACAGAGACAGAGATTGGAGTGACGTGACTTGTTGGCATCCAAGTCAGGGAATGCCAACAATCACCAGAAGCTGAAAGAAGCAAAGAATGGATGACCCCCTGGAAACCCTAAAGGGAGAATGACTCTGTTGGATATATATATATATATTTTACTTCTAGCCTTCAAATGCAATAGAATAAATTGCTGTTGCATTAAACCATCCATCTAGTGCTAATTTTTTATGGCAGCCCTAGGACATTAATGTATGTGGGAATGACTTTCACCTTGTGATGGCCCGTGATGTCCACCTCAAATGCAGACACAATATTGGACTCATTCTGAGACTTGACTCAGGGGGGATTCTTCTGAGGGTCAGCAGGTCATCCACGTGAAACTAACTTCCTCAGGGCCTTGATAAGTAATTAAGAAAATCATTTTAATAACTTCACTTTTCCTTTTTTTCCTTTCTCTGTCTACTTTATTTCACTTAGCTTATTTATTTGTTTTATTTTATTTGTTTATTTTTATTTTATTAATTAGTTTATTTATTTATATTGACACATAATGTATTATTTGCTTCAGGGGTACAGGTCTGTGAATCATTCACAACACTCACCATAGCACATACCTGCTCCAATGTACATAACCCAGCCACCATATCCCTCCCCCCCCCCCCGCCCCCCCCCCCCCCCCCCCCCCCCCCCAGCAAACTTCAGTTTGTTTCTTGAGATTAAGAGTCTCTTATGGTTTGTCTCCCTCCCCGGTCCCATCTTGTTCCATTTTTCCCCTCCCTTCCCCCCATAAACCCCCGCCCTGCCTCTCAAATTCCTTATATCAGAGAAATCATATGATAATTGTCTTTCTCTGATTGACTTATTTCACTTAGCATAATACCCTCTAGTTCCATCCACGTTATTGCAAATGGAGGATCTCACTTTTTTGATGGCTGCATAGTATATATATACACACACACCACACACATATCCATATATATCTATATCTATATATACATATAGATATATATGTATGTATATATATATGTATGTATAGATATATATATATGTATATATATATACATATGTATATATATAATATCTTCTTTATCCATTCATCTGTTGATGGACATCTAGGTTCTTTCCATAGTTTGGCTATTGTGGACATTGCTGCTATAAACATTGGGGTGCATGTGCCCCTTCAGATCACTACATTTGTATCCTTAGGGTAGATACCCAGTAGTGTGATTGCTGGGTCATAGGGTAACTCTATTTTCAATTTTTTGAGGAACCTCCATACTGTTTTCAGAGTAGCTGCACCAACTTGCATTCCCACCAACAGTGTAGGATGGTTCCCCTTTCTCCACATCCTCGCCAACACCTGTTGTTCCCTGACTGATTAATTTTAGCCATTCTGACTGGTGTGAGGTGGTCTCTCACTGTGGTTTTGAACTGTATTTCCCTGATGCCAAGTGATGTCGAGCACCTTTTCATGTATCTCTTGGCCATTTGGATGTCTTCTTTGCAGAAATGTTATTCATTCTGTTCATGTTATTTGCCCATTTCTTTATTGGATTATTTGTTCTTTGGTGTTGAGTTTGATAAGTTCTTTATAGATTTTAGATACTAGCCTTTTATCTGATATGTCTTTTGCAAATATTATCTCCCATTCTGTTGGTTGTCTTTTGGTTTTGCTCACTGTTTCCTTTGCTGTGCAAAAGTTTTTCATCTTGATGGAGTCCCAATAGTTCATTTTTGGCCTTGCTCCCTTGCCTTTGGCAATGTTTCTAGGAAGAAGAGGTCGAAGAGGTTGCTGCCTGTGTTCTCCTCAAGGATTTTCATGGATTCCTGTCTCACGTTGAGGTCTTTCAACCATTTTGAGTCTATTTTTGTGTTTGGTGTAAGGAAATGCTCCAGTTTCATTCTTCTGCATGTAGCTGGTCAATGTTCTGAACACCATTTGTTGAAGAGACTATCTTTTTTCCATTGGACATTCTTTCCTGCTTTGCTGAAGATTAGTTGACCATAGAGTTGAGGGTCCATTTCTGGGCTCTCTATTCTGTTCCATTGATCTGTGTGTCCATTTTTGTGCCAGTGCCACACTGTCTTGGTAATCTGGAATTGTGATGCTGCCAACTATGGCTTTCTTTTTCAACCTTCTTCTGGCTGTTTGGGGTCCTTTCTGGTTCCATATAAATTTTAGGATTCTTTGTTCCATTTCATGAAAAAAACTGATGGTATTTTGATGGGAATTGCATTAAATACGTAGATCGATCTAGGTAGCATAGATATTTTCACAATATTTGTTCTTCCCATCCATGAGCATGGAACGTTTTTCCATGCCTTTGTGTCTTCCTCAATTTCTTTCATGAGTACTCTATAGTTCTCTGAGTACAGATTCTTTACCTCTTTGGTTAGATTTATTCCTAGGTATCTAATGGTTTTGGGTGCAATTGCAAATGGGATTGACTCTTTAATTTCTCTTTCTTCTGTCTTGCTCTTGGTGTATAGAAATGCAACTGATTTCTGTGCTTTGATTTTATATCCTAACACTCTACTAAATTCCTGTATGAGTTCTAGCAGTTTTGGAGTGGAGTCTTCTGGGTTTTCCACATAAACCATCAGATCATCTGTAAAGAGTAAGAGTTTGACTTCTTCTTTGCCAATTAGGATGCATTTTATTTCTTTTTGTTGTCTGATTACTGAGGCTAGGACTTCTAGTACTATAGCAGTGGTGATAGTGGACAGTCCTGCCATGTTGCTGACCTTAGGAGAAAAGCTCTCAGTTTTTCCCCATTGAGAATGATATCGCTGTGGGTTTCTCATAGATGGCTTTTATGATATCGAGGTATGTACCCTTTATCCCTACCCTGTGAAGAGTTTTGATCAAGAAAGGATGCTGTACTTTGTCAAATTTTTTTCAGCATTGGTTGAGAGTATCATATGGTTCTTGTCCTTTCTTTTGTTAATGTATTGTATCACATTGATTGATTTGCAGATGTTGAACCGTGGAATAAATCCCATGGTGAATAATCCTTTTAATGTAATGTGGATCCTATTGGCTAGTATTTTGATGAGAAGTTTTGCATCCATGTTCATCAAGGATGTTGGCCTGTAATTCTCCTTTATGTTGCGGTCTTTGGTTTTGGGATCAAGGTAATGCTCGTCTCATAAAATGAGTTTGTAAGTTTTCCTTCCATTTCTACTTTTTGGAAAAGTTTCAGGAGAATAGGTACTAATTATTCTTTAAATGTTTGGTAGAATTCTCCTGGGAAGCCATCTGGCCCTGGGCTCTTGTTTTTTTGGGAGATTTTTGATGACTGCTTCAATATCCTTACTGTTTATGGATCTGTTCAGGCTTTCTATTTCTTCCTGGTTCAGTTTGGTTGTTTATATGTCTCTAGGAATGCACCCATTTCTTCCAGATTGTCCAATTTGCTGGTATATAATTGCTCATAATATGTTCTTATAATTGTTTGTATTTATTTGGTGTTGGTTGTGATCTCGCCTCTTTCATTCATGTTTTATTAATTTGGTTCCTTTCTCTTTTCTATTTGATAATTCTGGCTAGGGGTTTATCAATCTTAACAATTCTTTCAAAGAACAAGCTCCTAGTTTTTTTTTATTAGAGTAATTTCTTTTTATTTTTTTTTAAGATTTTATTTATTTATTTGACAGAGAGAAATCACAAGTAGACTGAGAGGCAGGCAGAGAGAGAGAGGGAGGCAGGCTCCCTGCCGAGCAGAGAGCCTGATTCGGGACTCAATCCCAGGACCCTGAGATCATGACCTGAGCCGAAGGCAGTGGCTTAAACCACTGAGCCACCCAGGTGCCCCGAATAAGCTCCTAGTTTTGCTGATTTGTTCTACTGTTCTTTTGGTTTCTATTTCATTGATTTCTGCTCTTATCTTTATTATTTCTCTTCTCCTGCTGGATTTAGGCTTCCTTTGATGTTCTTTCTCCAGCTCCTTCTGGTGTAGGGTTAGGCTGTGTACTTGAGACTTGTCTTGTTTCTTAAGAAAGGCTTGTATTGCTATATACGTTCCTCTCAGGACCACTTTTGCTGTGTCCCAAAGATTTTGAATAGTTGTGTTTTCACTTTCATTTGTTTCTATGATTTTAAAAAATTCTTCTTTAATTTCCTGTTTGACCCATTCATTCTTTAGTAAGATGGTCTTTAGTCTCCATATATTTGAGTTCTTCCAACTTTCCTCTTGTGGTTGAGTTCTAGTTTCAAAGCATTGTGGTCTGAAATTATGTCCATTTTATTATTGTTGATGTAAATACATGTATTTACATGTATGTGAATGTATTTATTGTTGATGTATTTACATCAACAATTAATGACCTATCCATTATATTATTGTTAATGTATTTCTTTGATTTTGTTATTAATTGGTTCATATAATTGGCTGCTCCCATGTTAGGGGCATAGATATTTAAAACTGTTAGATCTTCTAGTTGGACAGACCCTTTGAGTATGATATAGAGCCCTTCTTCATCTCTTATTATTGTCTTTGGTTTAAAGTCTAATTTATCTGATAGAAGGATTGCCACCCTAGCTTTCTTTTGATGTCCTTTAGCATGGCAAATTGTTTTCCACCCCCTCACTTTAAATATGGAGGTGTCTTTGGGTCTAAAATGAGTTTCTTGCAGGTAGCATATCAATGGGTCTAGGTTTTTTTTTTTTTTTTTATACCCTGTGTCTTTTGATTCAGGCATTTAGCCCATTTACATTCATGGTAACTATTGAAAGATATGAATTTAGTGTCATTGTATTGTCTGTAAGGTGACTGTTACTGTGTAATGTCTCTGTTCCTTTTTGGTCTATGTTACTTTTAGTCTCTCTTTGCTTAGAGGACCCCTTTCAATATTTCCTGTAGGGCTGGTTTGGTGTTTGCAAATTCTTTTAGTTTTTGTTTGTCCTGGAAGCTTTTTATGTCTCCTTCTATTTTCAATGACAGCCTAGCTGGATATAGTATTCTCGTCTGCATATTTTTCTTATTTAGTGCTTTCAATTTATCATGCCAGTCCTTTTTGGCCTGCCAGATCTCTGTGGATAGGTCTACTGCCAATCTAATATTTCTACCATTGTAGGTTACTGCCCTCTTGTACCAAGCTGCTTTCAGGATTTTCTCTTTGTCTCTGAGACTTGTAAGTTTTATTTTTAGATGCCGGGGTGTGGACCTATGTTTTTTGATTTTGGGGGGGGCGGTTCTCTGTGCCTCCTGGATTTTGATGCTTGTTCCCTTTGCCAAATTAAGGAACTTCTCTGCCATAATTTGCTCCAATATACCTTCTGTCCCTCTCTCTTTTTCTTCTTCTGGGATCCTAATTATCCTACTATTGTTTCATCTTATAGTAACACTTATCTCTCAAATTTGCCCCTCATGGTCCAGTAGTTGTTTGTCTCTCTTTTTCTCAGCTTCTTTATTCTCCATCATTTGGTCTTCTATATCACTAATTTTCTCTTCTGTCTCATTTATCCTAGCACTAAGAGCCTCCATTTTTGATTGCACCTCATTAGTAGCTTTTTTGATTTCAAGTTGGTTAGATTTTAGTTCTTTTATTTGTTCAGAAAGGGTTTTTATTTCTCCAGAAAGGGATTCTCTAGTATCTTTCATGCTTTTTTTTTGAGCCCAGCTAGCACCTTGATAATCGTCATTCTGAACTTTAGTTCTGACATATTACTGATGTCCATATTGATTAGGTCCCTAGCCACCAGTACTGCTTCTTGTTCTTTTTATTTGAGGTGAGCTTTTCCACCTTGACATTTTATCCAGATAAGAATAGATGAATGAGAGAACAACATACTAAAAGTGTAGCAACGACCCCCCAAAAATATACACTAACTAAATCAGAAAGGACCTGAAACCAGGAACCAGGAGGAGAAAAAAGGAGGAAAAAAAGTATATATATATATATAATATATATATAAGTTTTTCTTTCTTTAAAGTTTTTGGAGGTAGTTTCTTCAAACAGACCAAAATACACCCAAAATCAAGTGTGTGGCTCTGTTCTATTCACCAATCTAATATATAAAATATATATATATATGTGTGTGTGTGTATGTATATGTATATATAATATATACATTTATATATATTTTATAAAATGTACAAAATATATACATTTATGTATATATTATAAAATATATACATTTATATATATTTTATAAAATGTATAAAATATATACATTTATATATATTTTATATATATATATACATACACACACACATATATATATATTTTTATATATTAGATTGGTGAATAGAACAGAGCCACACACTTGATTTTGGGTGTATTTTGGTCTGTTTGAAGAAACTACCTCCAAAAACTTTAAAGAAAGAAAAACTTATGTATATATAAAAATAATAGCAAACACGATGAAGGGATGAAATATGACTGTAAAGATGAAAATTAAAAAGGATTCTTAAAAAGGAATTGATAAGTTAAGAGGTTGGTTGAGAAAGAAAAAAAAAGGAGGAAAGAATGTGATCAGGCTGTAGACTAGAAGAAAGTCATGCCCTAGATTTAGGGTATATTTTGATCTATTAGAAGAAATTGTGTCCCAAAATTTGAAAGAAAGAAAAACTTACATGTATACAAAAAATAAGTTAAATACAATGAAAGGATAGATTATGACTATAACAATGAAAATTAATAAAGATTTTTTTAAAAGTATTGATAAGATAGAGTAGTTAAAAATGTTAAAATAAGAAAGAGAAAAAATTTTAAAAAATAGAATAGGAAAAAATAAAATGAAAAAAAATTTAACTTTGTAAGAGTAAAGGATCATGGGAAAAACACCAAGAATTCTGTGAATTGCTTTCCCTTAGCTTTGGAGATCCACAGTTCTTGTTGATCAGTGAACTTGGTCTAGGCTGGATGTTCTTGCTGATCTTCTCAGGGAGGGACACTTGTAGTGATTCTCAGATGTTTTTGCCTGAGGTGAAATTGCACTGCCCTTGCCAAGGGCCAGGTTAAGCAATCTGCTTGGGTTCATTCTCAGGAGCTTTTGTTTCCTGAATGCTTTTTATACAGCTTTGGAGGATGGGAATGAAAATGGTGGCCTCCCATTCTCCAGCCCAGGGGAGCTGAGAGCTCAGGGCCCCACTCCTTAGTGTGCCCTCAGAGAAAATTAGTCAATCCTCACTCCCAACTCCCCCAACCCCTGTCTCCCTGGTCTCCAGTCGCACTCTGATCACTCACCCAGCCTGTGACTGAGCGTTTCTATCTCTGGTGCATGATCCCATTTGGAGTTTCCAAACCTAGCTGATTCTTGCAGTACACTCTTGTGCCACTCCTCCCAGAGGAGGAAGGAGGGGGTCTCCCCAGATCTGCCACTTATGGGGTCCCTGCTTGGAGAGCAGTGGTCTGACTGTGCCTTGGATCATGGTTTAAGGTAACCGTGAACTGAGAGCCACTTCCTTGTCTCTGTCTTTGCAGCAGAGACAAGGTTTCCCCTGGAAACCTGGTTTTCCCACTCTGATATCTGGGAGCTCTGCCACACTCAGGCACCCCCAGTCTTCCTGTGACCCCGCGGGTCCTGAGACAACACTGTCCCTGCGAGAGCTCCACCACTGCTTAGGCTCTGGAGCAACGTCCCTCAGTGGAGCCAACTTCTAAAAGTTCCGATGTTCCTCTGCTCTACCACTTGCTGGGAATCGTCCCCCACCCCCGCAGTCTCTCTTCCCGTGTATCGCCTCGGATTCACTTCTCCGTACATTCTACCTTCCAGAAGGTGGTTGATTTTCTGTTCCTAGAATTGCAGCTCTTCTTCTCTTTGATATCCTGTTGAGTTTGTAGGTGCTCAGAATGGTTTGATAACTATTTGGGTGATCTCCTGGGACTCCATGATATTTAGGTCTCCTACTTCTCTTGCCATCTTGCTCCTCCCCTCATGAATTAGCTGTTCTTTTGGTATTGGCTTTTTATATCAAAGAGTCATGAGAGAGGAGGGCACTGGACCCCATTTTGCAGATGGGGCAAACAGGGGAACCGTCTGTTGTTGTGACTTGCTGAGGTAGAAAGAAAGTGCCATAATTTGAACTCACGTGTGGTGTATAAGCTCTCTGCCAAGGATAGCTAGTCCTCAGGGTCAGGCCATCAACCATCTTGCTGCTTTCTGCCTTTGGGTTTTTTTGAAAGTCTCAAGGATGAGTATGTTTCCACAATGTTTTCCCTGCTACATGAGGCTGCTGTAGGATGAGGTTAGAATTTCCCCCATACTCCATATAGTCTGGCCTCACCTTGGGATTGAAATTTTGGGCAGAGTTGCTAGGGAGCTCTCCTTAAATGCAATATATAAAGACACCACATTGGGTTAGCAAGGATCTGTTTTGTCCTGTGGTTTCTAGACAAATAGGTGAGGAGGAGAGATTTCAATGTGATATAAGGAAGAACTCTCCCAGAAGAGTTTCTTCAATACTGACATGGGTTGGGAAGACAGCAGGGTTGTTACAGGTGTCTCAGAAGGAAGGAAAGGGTCACTCTATACCCTCTTCAACTCTGTTCTCTGAATTGTGAGCGGGGTGAGTTTTCCTGAAGCCTTGTGCTCACCACCATTTTAGTTCCAGTACCTGAATTGTATTGTGTAGTAGAGTGGACTGTTCATAGCCTCTCGATTTACATAGACGTGGGTTCAAATCTCAGTTTTGCCATTTAATGACCAAGCAATCTTGGGGAAGAAAGTTAATCTCTTAGCTATTGTTTTATATTTTTAAATGAGGGTGGTTAAGTCTCTTTGGCAGGGCTGTGGTAAAGTCACATATTGAACACCTGGCAAGTCTTTCTTATGGGGATAGAGGATGATAACGGAAAACATGAAATGAGCACATTGCATACACCTTACCTGGATTTTTAATTCTCCCAAGCGCCCTAGAGAGGTAGGTACCATTGTTAGTTCCATTTTGTAAAAACTGAGCATTAGGAGGTAAACCAGGTGTCCACATTCCCACAGCTTATACATCTCCAAAGACCAAGTACTTAACTGTGGTTGAAGTACCTGCCATAGTACCTGACACTCACTAAGTGTTATTAAATGATGGTAGTTAGTATGAACTCAATAATATATGTCAAGGGCACCTATGTGCCAGGTACTATCTATTATTTGCCCATGGAAACATCCAGACAAGTGATGTGGGACATGCCAAGATGCATGAGTTAGGTTTGACTGAGGAAGAAGTACCACCATGAGTGACAGGAGGCAAGGGATTGGTTTTTGGGCTGAGACCTTACCCAGTGACAGGTCTGAAGTCGCTATAGATCAGCAGGACCAGAGTCTGGAAGAAAAGCTAGATGTGAGGTGGGAGAGAGTGAGGCCAAGATAAAACCCCTAAAAACAACTGCAATTTTTATTTTTATTTTTCTTTCACCACTTCCAACCTTGACTTTGAAACCAAAAGCTGGTATCCTTAACTGCAGGCCCAGACATAGCTTTGCTCTGGCTCAGAATAGCTGAAAAGGGGAGGATCTAGCAGGATCTGGAGAAGCTGTGGGCCCACACTAACAGGGGAAATTGCCCAGATGGGTCACTAGGTGTTGCAAGTTTGAAGCAGCCATCATAGCCATGTGCCGACTTTGACTGCACAAGAGCTGCTGTTTCACTTCTACCTTCTAAATGCTCCACAAATATCTGTTGTGGGCAATCCTGACCTGGAACCACACAGGGAAGGTAATTCTGTGAAATAGTTTCAGCTTGGTCAAGTTGGGCCAATATAAAGCCACCATGCTTATAGTCGTGGTTCCACTACTCGGCCCTGTCGAGGGAAAGAGGATAACTTTGGAAGGCACATTGAAGGAGAGCCTTCTGACTCCCCTCTTCCCTGGCAACCTGGCTTTTGAAGTCTTGGGTCAGACAGAAAACAAGAGAAATCTACCTGTGATCCTGTCTCCCAAAGACAGCTTTTGTGAACATTTTGGTGTGAACTCTATGTTGTCTTTTTCTTAGTTCAAATATAGACCTGTTTTTAAAAGAAAAAGGGAATCATAGCATCCACAATATTTTGTAACCTGTTTTTCTTTTAGTGTAAATAGTCTTTTCTCAAGTCACTAGCATTATACCTTAATATTATTCACATGTATGTAAGGATTCCATGGCATGAATGTATCTAGTTTATCTCTAAAGTGGTTAATAGCATAGACTCAGAAGACAGACTGCTGGAGTTCAAATCCCCAGTCTTCCAACCTTTACTAGCTCTGAAAATGGGCAAGAGAGTTGGGCCTCTGTGCTCTTGGTTTCCTCACCTGTAAAAGGGGGCCAAAAGGACTGCCCTCATAGGGTTGTTCTGAAGAACATGACTTTATATGTGGATAACCTCTCAAAGATACTATTTAACCAAATTTAAAATGGATATTTAGATTGTTTCCAAGCTTTTTTACTTTTACACAAACACCACAATTAACAAATTTAGTGCATTCTGAATTCCTTCCAAAGGAAATATTTGTGGTTGCATTAGAAAATCTTTTCCAGAGTAAATCAATGCACTCAATGTGCATTGAGTGTCCGTATGTACAACACATTATGCTATACCAAAGAAAAACGTACACAGTTCTCTTCCTTAAGACATTTAAAAGGTAGTGGGGGTTAGAGCAAAGCACATTCATATACAAATATAATACTATGTAGAAACATATCAGCGCATAGACTGGGTGGCACAAATAAAGAACTCTTGCAGAGGAGAGCACCTTTTGCTGGAGAATCAGATCATGCAATCAAAGAGAAAGAAAGACTTCATCGGCTCCTCCCACCGCCTCCCAAATCCCCAAATCAGAATTCAGAATGGTTTCTGTTTGTCATGTTGAGAATTTGTTACCTCGAAAGAGATCACCAAGGGCTGTGTTCCAAAGTTAGAAGCCGAGATATGGGTGTACAATGCAAGACCAAATATTTAGGAAATATCTTTTTCTGGAAAGGAAAGAACACATTTCACAGCTGAAAAGAGAAGTGAAAAATGAAACTAAAGAAGCATGAAGGTAATATTTACTTGCTAGATTTATACAGTGTCTACCTTTAGAAAAGCCTGGCTAAATCCAGCATGTGCCCCCCGTAACACCCATACACTTTGTTCTGTTATCTGAATTCCCTGAAGCACATTTTGCAGTCATTTTACTGTCATTTTAAACTCTTCATCCTTCTACCCACCCCAGATCACCCACAAACATCCCTTCCAGGAGATAGTGTTTTTGGAGTCAGACACTCCTGGACTAAACCCAGGCTCCACAGTTTTCCTGCTGGATGACCCTGGACATAAAACTTAAGTCTTTTAGTCTCAATGTCCATATTTATAAAATGGGGATGCTAATAATAACAGCTACTTTATGGGGCTGCAGTGAGGATGGCATGAGTAAGGCCTGTGAAGCATACTATAGTACACATCGCTCAATGGTGTTAGCTATTAGTATTTCTGTAATACAGTGTGTATAGTATTATTACACACTGTGTATAGTGTGTATAGTGTATAGTGTGTAGACACACTGTGTATAGTGTGTATTGCATATACAGTGTGTATATGCAAACCAATTTCAATATTAAACAAATAACCAGGTACGTAGGTGTCTGAAACACAGGACTATAATGCATCTGAAAGCTAAACCGAGGAGATATTTGGCTTTGTGTCATTTATAATCTTCTGTATTAGATTGAAAATTGAGTATGAAAACACCAGAATGGTAAAGAAGTCAGATTTCTCTTGTAACCAACAAAATCTAACTGTTTCTAAATCGAGACTGCTTTTCTAAAGGTAGGCACTTGTATAATCCAGACTATTCACTGTAGGATGAAGATCACTGATAAAGCTTAATGCCTTTCCCAGTGACATTGGCATTTTCACCTGGGACCAAAAACTTTGGCCAGAGGACGGAAGCTGGAGTGGTGAGGTTTCTGTTATCAAGCAGGTGACAGAGGGAGGCATTTTGGTACAGTGAATAGTAGCACTGCTAGACCATCTCGGCTGCTCATTCATTCATTCATTTGGTCCCTATTTATTAAGTAACTGCTGTCTGCCAGACATTGTTCTATGCACTTGAGATACAACAGTGAACAGAATATACAAAAATTCCTGTCCTCATGGGTTTCACATTTTAGTGGGGGCATACAGACAATGAACAATACAATTAATGAAAAAGTAGGCTACACAATTTGTTAGACAGGGATTAAATACCATGGAAAAAGCAGAGAAAAGGGGATATTGGCCGTGGGGAGGCGGTGTTCGGCTGGTTGCAATACTAAATATGGTGGTTAGGATGAGCCTCATTGAGAAAGTGACATTTGCCCAAAGTCTGGAAGGAAATAAGGGAGTTCACCAAGAGGACATCTGCGGAAAGAGTGTTCCTCAGTGGGGCAGCTGGAGCAAAGGGCTCAGGGTGTGTGTGTGTGAGAGAGAGAGAGGCGCACAGAGAGACACAGAGAGAGAAGACACGGGGGTGGTAGGAGGTACGAGAGATCATTCCTGCAGTGCTTGGTGAATACCAAGGAGGCCAGTATGGAGAGCAGAAGGAGCTGAAAGGTGTACACTGTTGTTTATAGGGGTCCTGTAGGCTACTCAAAGGAACTTGGCTTTCACTAAGTGCAATAGGAACCACTGGGGGGTTTTGAACAGAGGAGGGCAGTGATTTGACTACTGTATCAGGAATATTCCAAAGGGGAGAGGAGGGGAGATCAGCTACAGCAGAAACTCAGGTGAAGGATGGTGTTGGCTCAGACCCGGGGGGGGGGGGGGGGGGCGGGGGGGGGGGGGGGCAGCAGGAGAGAAACTGAGACCTGGTCACATTCTCTACCTATCTGAAGGTAGAACGAAAGGGATGTAAAAAATGACTCCAGGTGTTTGGCCTCATCAACCAAGATGGGGAAGGCTGTGGGAGGAGCAGGTTTTGCACAGAATATAAGGAATTCAGTGCTTGAGTATGTCAGGTTTGAGATGTCTATCAGACTCCCAAGTGGATACTGAGGTGGGCCGTGTGGCCTGGCACTCAGGAAGAGAGGTCTCTGCAGGAGATTCAAATTTGATATAGGTAGTTGCTTGAGGGCACGGGGAAGATGGGATCCCCAACGAAGGAGAGTGAATGGGAGGCGAGGCGGTCTGAGGACAGGAAGGTACAGGTCTTCCCCGAGGGACCTGTAGGCTCCAGGGCTAGGGCTGACGAAGGCCCACTCTAGAGCCGCCCGGGCCTGTAGGGGGTGCCCTGGAACTTGCTGTGGTTGCCGAGTGGTGGAGAGAAATGTTTGCTTCTCTGGGAAGGAGAGGCGCTCAATAGATTCCTTCGGGAGTGGCAGAAATAATTAAGAGAAGTAGGTAAGGATATCCTAGTAGCGCACGTGCTCGGCTGCCTCCAAGGAATTAGAAAACCTGGGTCTATTAATCTGTTCAGACATCTGGGCACCACCGCCTAGCCTACGAGGCCCCGCCTCTCCAGCCCTTCCTCTCTCTCTCCCCTCCCCTCTTCCCATCCTCGCGTCTCCATGTCACTTCTACAACCGCTCTGATTATAATTGATCAAACAGAATCACGGAATCACGGCTCATTTTGCTGTTTTGTTCGGTGGCCCGATCTGCAAAGAGACTCTGGTAGTTGGGCAGATTGTATTCCCCCCTCTTGGAATTCCGCTCACAGAGGCCTTCCCGTCCTGGTCGGCCGCGCAGGGACGCACGGGTGCCGCCGAGGATAACGAGGGCCGGGGGCCGGGAGCGGGCAGGG
>NC_081562.1:106364916-106404488 GCF_022355385.1 Mustela nigripes
GGGGGTGTGTCCGCACCCCGGCCCGCCCGCGCCCCTCGTCCCTCCCCCCGGGGCGCCCCGCGCGGCCCCACACCCCCGCCCCTCAGCCCGCCGGCCGCCTCGCCTGGCTCCCCTTGACGTCATGTGGGTAGCAGGCTGGCTCGCGCGGCGCGGCCGAGGGCCCGAGCGGGTGCTCAACTTCGGGCTCAAGTCCGCGCCGTGCGCCCTGCGCCGTGCGCCCGGCTCCCCGCGCGCCGCCGCCGCCGCCGCCACATCTGGAAGCGTTCAGCGCGTCTGCTTCCAGCGCGCCGGGCGGGCGGGCGCGGGCAGGGGAGGGCGCGGGCGCGGCGCGGCGGGGCTGGGCTGGGCGGCAGTGAGCGCGGCGCTCTCTCGCGCGCCCGGTGTCTCCCTCTCCCTGCCTCTGCAGAAACAGCTCCCTGCCAGAACGGCGCTCGGCGCGGCGCGGCCCGGAGCGGCGGCGGCGGCGCCTCTTCCTGCCTGCTCGCCCTCAGGAGTTGCTGGATCTTTTTGACAGAGAAAAGCCGACGGGGGGCCTCGGGGAGGACTTGGCACGAGCGGGCGGAGACGTTTCAGCCCCCTGCTGGCCCGGGCGGACCCCTCTCCCCTGTCCGGGGGTCCGCCGCTCCCCCACTCCCCTCCTTTCCGCCTCTTCTTGCTCTGCCTCTCTCGATTGATTTTTTTCAAATGGTGTAGCCGCCAGAGGTGCGGTGCTAAATTCTTGGAAGGGGCCCGGATGTACTGAGGATGCATTACAATTTCACAAAAGGAGGCAGTAGTGGAAAGGAGCAGTTTTTGGTGTTTGATGCAATAATGGGAATCAGGTAATCATCAGAAAGGAAGAAGAAATACTGCAGATCCACGGCTTCCTTGAATTTTGCACGAAAGCCGACCTCGGAGGAGGGATTTAATCCAGACCCGCTTGGGGGTGTTTTGCCATTTCTTCCTCTTCGTGGCTTCTTTTCCTTTTAAAACAATTTTTGGTCCATGGTCAATGAGAACACGAGGATGTACATTCCAGAGGAAAATCATCAAGGTAAGGCTGGACCCCGCCGCCTCGCCGGGGCTCCAGCCCGGTCTCCCTGCCCTCTCCACCCCTCTCCCGCTCTCCCCCGCGCGCTCCCCGCGGCCCCCCGGCCGGTCCCTGCGGAGTTGCCCCGGGCTGCGGCCGCGAGGGGCGCCCGGCGGCGGGGCGCCTCGGTCTCGCCCTAGCGGCCGGGAGCCCGGCGGGACCCGGGCGGGAGCGGGAGCGGAAAATTCCCGCCCCTCCCCCTCCCCGTGCCCGGCTTCTCCCGAGCATGTGTTTCCTATGAATTTCCAGGCGAGGGGGAAAAGTTCCCCAAGTGTCTGCTCTGCCTCGCTTTCTCGCGTTTGCCTGGAGAGCCCAACTGCCCGGCCAGCGGGGCGGGAGTGGGGAGAGGGGGATGGGGGCTCCCGCGCCAGCGCCGCGGGGCCCGGGGGGCTGGGGTCCTTCTCCTCGCTCGGGGCGCGGCTGGGAGCGCGCGCGCGCACCCCGCACCAGGTCGGCCTCGCGCCCCGGGCCGCCGCCGGGCATCCCGCTCGCTGCCGGCGCCCCTTCTCTCCCGCAGCGCGCTCCAGGTGGCGGGGTGGGGGCCCGGGATGCAGATGTGAGTCTCGGCGCCTCTCTCCCTCTTTCCCGTCTCCCTCGCTCCCTCTCTCTCTTCCTCTCTCCCGGCTGCCTTTCTCCTTTCTCCCTCCCTCTTTCCCTGGGTCTCCCTCTCCCCATCTCCCTCTCTCCCTCGGCTCACCTACACTCACCCACCTCTCCTGCCATTGACCCCAAATGCACCCACGCCCCGTGTATTCTGATTCGTACCCACATGTGGGCTAGCACCTGAGGGTGTAAGCAGTTAGAATTCGGGCTGTGTGTGGGCTTTGCTTTTTCATGTTTTAAGGAAATAATGAAAGGGTGTGCCGAGCTCACGCGGCTCCACACTATTGCCCAGTGTTTTCCCAGCATCTCCATCCTTGGCATCAAGTGTCACCAGCTCCCCCCAGTGAGGGGGAAAGGCTTTCAGGTAACTCCCCACTTCTTGGAAACTTTCTCTCCCCCCCCCCCCCCCATTAACAAGTTATTATGTTTTGGCATTGCTCAGCAGCTCAGGTTATGATGGAGTGTGGAGGGATGGTCTTGCTGGAGTGTGGCAGCCTCCAGCTTCATCTCTGTCTTGTCTCCATGGCTTTCTCTGCCTCTTTTGGGTGTAGTCTTCCCTTTTTCTCTCCCAGTCTCCCAAGCCTCCCTGTTTACACTCTTCCTGTCAATTGAATCCTCCTGATTACCTGTCGCTGTTGGTCCTGTTACTTCCTGGGGTACTTTTAGTGATTCTCTGAGGACCCCAGCCTGGTGCAGGGGTTGCCTCCATATCTCTTCTTTCCGGCCTCCTCCTCCTTATGCCCCCATCTCCACCATTTGGGGACAGAGCCCCCGTCCTTTAGAGCTACCTGCCTGGTCTCTGTCCAACCTGAAACTGATTTTGGAGCTAGCTGCCCCTCTGCTTTCCAGCTGGGGTGGCAGTGTGTGGATTTTGACCCACCGGTAGAAATAATTTTGTCAAGGGCCATGGGTTCTTTGGTGAGCCAGGGCTTTGTCATAAGGGCAGCTTCTGTCCCTGGATTTCTCTGTGCCATGACCCCATCTGTCACCTGTCCTCTGTCCCCTTCCTAGCAGATGGAGCAGTGGATGCATTAGGAGCTTGAGGGTGAGAAACACAAAGGAAAGGGTGATATTTGTGAAGAGTGGGGATGGATATCTCCCTTCCAGGTTCTCAACTCAGCATGAGCAGCCTTGAGGAGAGCTCAGTAGTATTGTCCTTACTGTCACTAACAATGGCAGTATACTGTGGTAAGCATTGTTATTCACCTAACGATAATCTTCACTAGTTTACCAGGTCCCCCTCTTAGTGCAGGAGAAACCCCCTCTTAGTGCCTTTCCTTTCTTTTGCCCCTTTGTCCCCCTGCATCCCCTCCCCCCACCTCACACATATGCAGGGATCACACGTTAAAAGTAGGAGCAGTGACCCTGGAGAGGTTTGTGAGAAAGATGGAGGGATAGGAGCCAGAGAGCCGTGGCCAGGAGCTCTGCTTTTCCAGCAACAAGCCAACAAACACTATGGCAACCTGAATTCCAGTTCTCTCCCTTGAAGCTGCAGTGATTATATAATTCACGGGAGCAATTTTGCCTCCATTCCTGGATGCAGTTTTCAGGTGAAAAAGCACAGGATTCCTGTCTCCCCTCCATTCCCCATCCCCCTTTCCTTGGTGGCCGGTACTGGTTTTTTGCAGGAGGAGAGAAGGAGGGTGATGGAGGTAGGGAAGGCTGACCTGGAAAAGCACGAATATTTACGAGGAAGGGGTTGCTGTGGTTTAATAACGGAAGGGGTGATGAGACATAAATGGGGCCTCGAGTTTCAGGAGAGAGAAAGAGAGAGAGAGAGAGAAGAGAAGCCAAATGATTACCTCAGATCAGTGATGGTGACGAACCAAAGAGTGGAGAACTGAAAAAGTTGCCAGTGCGGGCTTTACATTCTTCTCCTCCTGACAGATTTGAAGGCACTGAATGCATTGGCCCTTTCTCCCCAGCTTTTTGGTGGTGTGTGTGTGTGTGTGTGTGTGTGTGTGTGTTGAAGGATGGGGTATGGAGACCAGTGATGAATGCACAGGAATATCTTGAAGATTCGCTGACGGACTGGCTGTCGACCCTGGGTTTCAGGCTGGGAGTGGCTCATGTGGGCCTTGCCTCACCTCTCGTGCCCCATCTGCTCTGGTCCCACGCCAACCTCCCACTTTTCTGGGCTGATTTTCCATTGCAGGCTCCAGCTAGCAAATGAGTTTCTTAATAGTCAACCATTTAGCAAATAAAACATCAGAATGTCCCTTATCTGCTGGAGACAAGGCAGAGGGGAGAAACATGTGTTCTGGGAGTGGAAGACACACTGTGCTTTTCTTTTAACTACTTAGCAATACAGTGGAATAGTAATCATCATAATAAAGTAATAATAATGGTGATCACCGTTAACTCTTTTTTTTTTTAAAAATATTTTATTTATTTATTTGACAGAGAGAAATCACAAGTAGATGGAGAGGCAGGCAGAGAGAGAGAGGGAAGCAGGCTCCCTGCTGAGCAGAGAGCCCGATGCGGGACTCGATCCCAGGACCCTGAGATCATGACCCGAGCTGAAGGCAGCGGCTCAACCCACTGAGCCACCCAGGCGCCCCCACAGTTAACTCTTTACAAATGGTCATAGAACAATGTCACTTGTCCCTCAGCTTGTGTAGGTTATAGAAAGCATGACATTAGCTTCTCTTTCTCTGGATACTGCATGGAGGAAACCGGAGTAAAAGGGCTATTGAGGCTCTGAATATCATGCTAGTATTGCTCTGATACTTTCCAGTGTAGCAGGATAATACATAATAGACTATATCACAAGAACCAATTAGTCATTATTTCCATCAAACACACAGTAAAAGTATTGAAGTGGGTACACGTGTGCGTGTACATACACACACACACACACACACACAGCATAAAGAAAATATATTTTAGATTACACAAAAGATTAATGCAGTTTGGGGACCCAGCAAGTTGTGGAGAGGAATAAAGTCCCCTGAGACTGTTTGGACATTTTACCTCATGTGAAGTGAGGTAAACATCTACAGGTAGATGTTCTAGATATAGTACTTTGCAAATGAAGTGGTGAACCCTTAGCCCCATCACCAAGTCATCAAGTCTTGGTGATGACTTGAACTCTTCCTGCAATTTTTTCTTTGACTTAAAAAAGCCCTAGGTGGGTTCTTCTATGTATATAAGACCTTGGACTTATACCGAAGTACGCTGAATGGGGATTTCGAGGCCCTGCTGATTTTTGTGTCCTCACTCCTAGCACCGGTCCCCGCTCATTCCAAACCCATAATACATGACGGGTGAGTGCATGTCCCCATGAAGGAATGAGTGCAGATGCAGGAAGACCCAAGGTGGATGTGCTTTCTGCCTCTCCCAGTAGGTGGCGCTCCAGGGCTTAGGAGTCAGGAAAGGGGCATTCCCATTGGGTTTGGTGGGGAAAGTTACTGGGAGGGTTTGTAGAGAATTTCGTGTGCTGTGATGCTTTGATTACGCTCATCCCTGTTCCAGTGCAGAGAACCCCAAAGACCAGTGTGTGTTTCCATGCTACCACATACACCAGAGCGCCCCCCCACCCCCCGCCGCAACCAGGTGACTTGAGCCCCTCAGTGACCTTGCCACCCTCTGGCAATGCAAACCCACTTTGGATTTCTCCCACTCTTACACACTCTTACCTGTCAGACTCCTGTTTACCTCTTGCACAGACAGCATTCTACTGAGTCTTGAGGGAGCCTTTTGGGCGATTATCCCAACTTGCTATGGCCATATATTAATTTTCTCCCTGATTTACCATAGACGGTTTAGTCACCAGAGGGGCTATTACTTCCCAAGCCCAGTGGAGCATGAGGTGACCAGAAATTTGGGATTTGGAAACCCTAACCTATAGGGTTACAAAGCTTGCCGGCTCAAAGGCAAGAAGACATTTTTCTAACTTTATTAGGGAAAAAAACACAAAAACAACTGGGTACACTTCACAGCTGATTTCTGTTTATGAGTCTGGCTGGGCTCCTGCTGGGTAATGGCAGAAAAGCTCCGGAGACCCAGGTTAGGCAGTAACTGAGATTCGTTCTAATTTTCAGTGATGTTTTCTAGCTCCTGGTGTTTCCAGCCCTTACTTCACTTGGCTTTCTTAGTTGTTGTGGCAAACTCTCTGAGGTTTGAGGAGCCCTTGCCACCATGTTAAGAAGGGGTGACTCAGTGCCCCATAGGGTCTTCTTCTTTTTCAGTAATTCCCGCTGCCCAGTGAGGCAGCCGTTTGTGAGGTGGTCGGGACAGGTCAGCCTGTGTCATCCCTCTGCCCCCTTGCCAGACTCTGAAACCCTTGCTCAGCATTCAAAAGCAGGAGACGGTTTTATTTTCCAACACAGACTAAAGAAAGTGGATAGATTGTTTGGGGAAACACCTGAAGACTTAACGACAAGACAAACCAGCAAAAATAATCACACTGATTTAGTCTGTTTTGAGATCCCGTCCTCACTGTTGCCTCAGTGAACGTTGGGCACGAGAGGAGAACAGAAGACTGATGAAAAAAAAAAAAAAAAAGGCCCGGGGAATTGTTTTGCAAAATATCAGGGGCTAAATATTTAGCAACATGAGTGCTAAACATTCTGATAATGAAACAACACTCCAAACCATGGCTGTCATTATTAAAATAATTTAGTAAACACCTGTTTACATGTACCTCAGGGTTGGATACTGTATAAAACAAGTAAAAGTGACAGGATCCCTCTGGGAAAATGGGATGATTTTCAGTGCTGTTTCAAAGCCGGTCCATAGGCTTTCACTGAACCCCTGGCAGGAAAAGCAAAATGGAGGGCTGAAGCAATGAACGTGATTGTTGGAACGTAAAGGGCAGGTACCATGGGAGAGGTCTTCTGTGTGTCTTAATTCCCAGATGGGTGCTCGTGCATTCATTGTGGCACTGACCCAATGGAGATGCCTGCCTGAAATGCTGCAGCGACACTTGCTTCTTTCCGTCTATGGTTTAGGAGCCCTTGGAGGCAGCAAGAAGGGAACTGGAGTGGAGTCTCAGGTTCCCAGGAGCCTTGGAACCCCTGAGAGCCTTTAGCCTGTGTGCCGTGTGGGTGAAAGCCCAGGAGGGCCTCTTAAACAGAGCTGTGAAATGGCTGGGAGCTTCAGGGAGCCAGGCTGGCGGGAGAAGGATGCAGAAAGAGACTCAGATGACTGGGGGGAGGGTGTCTGGGGAGAGGGTGGGAATTTGGGGAACATGGTTATTACTTGTGGAGCTGAATTAAATTTAAGTGGTGATCTAAGGGACATAAGGAGAACCGCTTGGGCTTGGAGCTCAGGAGTCAAAGAGAGATTGAAAATAGACCCTAACTTTCCCAGAGACCAAGGGAATGGAAGGAATAGTAAATCTGGCTTGGAGCAGAGGATGAGGAAAGGGTGGGTTGACTGGCAAGAAACCAGAACTCTTCAGTTCCTCCCCTTCCAAAAGCCCCACCAAACCATTGCTCTCCGTAACACGTTCACTTAAAAACGTCTTCTGGCACCACGCGCGTGTGAGAGAGACAGAGAGAGAGAGGGTGGGGAGGGGGTGGTTCTAGATTCATGAACTTTGAAGTGCTTGTCAAACAGACATCGAATAAATGTAATGTCTCTTTGAGAATTTACTTTCTAGGATCAGAGCATTTTAAGGAACCTTAGGACAAACTCTGTTTCCAGTTGAGAAAATAGAGGCTCCTAGAGTCAGTTGCTCAGGCAGGGATGTGACAAAGAACAAGATCTTCAGGCTCTTTTTCTGCCTGCTTTCTTGTGACCACACTTGGTAGGTGTTAAACCCCGTAAGAGGGTACTGCTTAGTGTTTCTGGAAAAATTTTGCTTGCTCAACCTTTCACCCTCTTCCTATTCTACTTCTCTCCAATCCTGCCTTTGTACTGGCCTTGAGATCATCCCTGAGATGTTAGAGGTGGAAGCAGAGTGGGGATGGGGTGGGGATATCTATTACTGGGAAGATTTAAAAATAAATTGCTCAGACCATAGAGTAAAAGTTCATACCCGTCCAAGAGGAGCTCTGACAAAATTCAGATCACTATGCCGTCTGCTGACGGATATAGCTCTGAGCTGTTTTTATTTGCGTGCTCCCTTTCTGTCCCACTCTAGGCTCATTGTAGCTCCCAAGAAAGAGCAGGGGGATGAGAGGCGAGGCTGTGCTGTAGGACTCCCCTTGACGAATTGTTGGCAGCTTTGCAGTTGGCCAGGCCAGGGACACACAGTAACTGCAGGGTAGAGACCATGGCACATGTGGGTAGCAGCTGGCCAGGGGACAGACTGCCACGGATGCCACCTGAGTTGAAAGAACAAAAGCTTCTCCATGCTTCCTTGTTGGGATTGGTCTCATAGGACCCTTGTCCCTCTTCCCAGGAGACATTTAAATAAGGACCAGGGGTTTAAATTCAACCCATGGAAAGGAGTTCATCTAGGACCTGCCTCTGTCATTCCCATCATCCCTAAAGTGCTTGTTGGCTGCCTTGATGATTGTATACATGAACAACTGGAAGGCCTTGGAGGCTGACTTGGTTTCTAGCTCTAAGATGGAGGCGTGAGCTAGACTTGTCCTTAGAGATGTGGCCTTTGAGATCCCTGGAGGAAACCACCCTTTCAGAACATAGTGTTGTGATAATCTCATGAAATATTCATGCTGCCAAAGTGCCAAGGGGGAGAGGGTTCTTTTAATCCACTTGGCTATGCTCAGTATTGCCTGCTTGAACCTAGCTAAAAAGAAAATAAAATAATCTTGTGTCCTGTCCTTTAGAGAACCACGCCAAAATCAGGCAGCAAATGAATGTTCTCCCCATATAGCCTGCAGGCAGAAATGTTGGCTTGATTACTCAATTAAGCTGTGTTTACTTTGTGACCATTGTGTCATGTTCAGTCACTTGCATTGTTTGTGTCCTTCCAAAATAATCCATGTTGGACTGAAACCTTTCAAAGATGTTGGTTAGCAAAAGTAAGAAAAATAAATAAAAATAAAGAAGGCTACAGCTAGAAAAATGATCGGGGTCACATTCTTTGACTTGCTCTTTTTCTTGGAGAGTTTTGAAGGAATCAAGGCTGATGTTTTTTCATCTCTAAAATGGAGATAAGAATCCTTAGCTGGTCAGCTTCACAGGGTGGCTGCGAGGTTCCGTATGGGAGAAAGTGTAAATCACGCTGTAGATATCAGTCATTCTTATCAGAGGGCAGACCACTATGGTTTGAAAAAGCAGGGCCATGAAACAACTTTCAGAGCGATTCAGACAACTTTGTAGGTGCTGCTGGATGGCTGACATGATTTAGAATTTCAAGGATGGAAATGTAAAACAAAACGAAATAGGCTGAGGTAGTCTGGCTGATAACCAGAATAATCAAGGAAGTGAAAAATCAGCTCTGATAAGCCTGGTGTTTCAGTGTTCTTCACAACCATGGACCAACGTGAGGCCCATAGGATGCCAGGATGGGGGACCACTGGACTGCTGTTTCCAACCAGAGGGTCAAGACCTGGGGACACAGGGCTTCCTTAGGCCCAGCAGCTGTCTGCCTGCTGTCCTCTTCTCTCACCCACAGCACAGGGCGCCCTGCCTTCAGCCTAAGGTCCAAAGCCAAACTTGTCGGAAGTCCTCTGATGGTCCAAATGTCTGGAAATAGGGCCACTGAGAGCAGGAAGGACACCACCTGGACAAACAAACATCTCCTTGCTTTGTGGCACAAATTCCCCAAACCTAAACACAATGCCTCAGTACAGAAGGACAGACTGCCTAGAAAATAAAACTTTGCTTCTAATATAAACCTTGGGTTTAGAAAACAACAACAACAACACAACAATGAGGTTTTTTTTTTGATATAATAAAAGTGCTAGAGGTTTGTAGAGAGAGGGAACCAAAGAGCACTGAGACACATCACAATAGGAAAGGGCTTTACTTTCACATCTTAAGTGAGAGATTAGCTTTTTGTTTCCTAAACAAAAATAATCTCATCATTAAAAAGTGTGCTGGAAAATTTGCATTTAAGTGTGCCCAGGCAGAAACCATGGGCACAAACGAATAGCTAGAGGATGGGATTGTGAGGAGGGGTGTGCCGAGGGACCACAAAGCAGCCACCGAAGAGGAAAAAATGTTCAGCTGTTTATCCACTCCACGTGACCAGCCAAAGCCAGAGCTTCCACGGAGCTGAGTCCCTTCCAGCCTCAGGTCTTGGATCTGTGGAATCATCCATGCTTTCATTTTTATTTTAAAAGATTAGTTATATTGAAGTATCACTCCTTCCTTTGTATATTTTAGAATGGGGCAGGAGTGATAACTACCATTTAATGTCTCATGTGTCTCCAGCAATGTCCTTTAGGCTTCGTGCACTGAGTATCATTTTGTCCTTGTATCAGTCCTGTGGGGGCAGGTACTGATATTTTTCAGGTAGGAAAACTGAGGACCAAAGGTCTTGTGTATCGTGGTCAAGATCACCCAGACAATATTGAAGCCTGGCATCAAATCCAGGTCTGTTTGACTTTCAAAGCCTTTGTTCTTTCTTTCTCCATATGGGGAAGAGGAGAAAGAAGAACCCTACCCAGCCATTTTGGGGAAAACTACCTTGGGCTAGCCTAATGGCACTTTGCCTGCATTTGCTCCGTGGAAGCTCTGGCTTTGGCTGGTCACGTGGAGTGGATAAACAAATCAACATTTTTTCTTCTTTGGTGGCTGCTTCGTGTTCCCTTGGCACACCCCTCCTCACAATCCCATCCTCTAGCTATTCGTTTGTGCCCATGGTTTCTGCCTGGGCACACTTTGGCTCTTTGGCTCCCTCTCTAGACCTTCATGGAAGACCTAGACCGGTCAGTCTCGGCTTTGGGATGACCACTTCTTGGCGTGGCCTCACTTCATCACGCGTTCTTGGAATGTCTTCGTAGTAGTTCCCACTTGGGAAAGTCTCCATCCTCAAACAAGATTCTGAGGAGTTCAGGGGACCATCCTTGCAAGCTGAACTCCCTGGACTTCACACATAATTTATTTGTTTCTTTATTTTTAAATCACATCTTTGTGGAGCTATAACTCAGGTGCCGTGAAATTCACCCTTTAAAGTATATACAACTCAGTGGTGGTTAGTATTTTTACAGAGTTGTGCAGCTGTCCCCACAGTCTAATTCCTGCACATTTCATCCCCGTAAAGAGAAGCCCCCACCCACTGGCAGTCATTCTCCACCCTCCCCATCCTCCTCCCACTGTCGGTCCCTGGCTGTCATGCATTTCCTTTCTTTCTGTATGGATTTTTCATGCATTATTGTGAGCAATAATAATTCTATAATTGGAGCTCATCTGTGTAGTCTAGCTGTCGGCAGCACATCTCACGCATTTCAGGACTAGGTGTGTCGTGACAATCTGTATGATAGATGATTCAGTTAAAAGGAAGCATGAGATTAGTTAAGGACTTTAGGTGTCATTTGGAGGTGAGATTAAGCACTTTCAGTTGCGGAAAGAATGGCTTTCAGATTTATTTCTTTTAACTGTCTCACTAAAGCTAAGTCTACGAGTCATATCTATTGATAGTTGAAGAAGATGTGAATGATGACCTTTACATTTTTTTTATTATGGTAAAATAAATGTAACCAAATTTGCCATTTTAACCATTCTCAAGCGTTACAGTTCAGTGGCATTAATTTACAGTGTTGTACAACATGGGCCCTACCTACTTCCAAAACCTTTTCATCACTCCAAACAGAAACTCTGTAATCACGAAGCAAGGGCTCCCCATTTCTCCCCCTTCTCAGCCTCTGGTAACATCTGATCTACTTTCTGTCTCTATGAATGTGCCTACTGTAGGTATTTCATATAAGGGGAATTGTACAACACTTGGCCTTTTGTGCCTGGCTTACTTCACTGAGTATGTTTTCAAGGTTAATCCCTGTTGTTGTAGGTGTCGGAACATCCTTCCTTTTCACAACTGAATAATAGTCCATTTTTAGTATATACCTCATTTTGTTTATTGGTTCATCAGAGGATGGACACTTGGCTTGTGAAAACCCTCTCGTGCACAATGCTGCAAAGGACATAGGGATATACGTATGTGCTTGAATCCTCATTTTCACTTCTTCCGGGTGTGTACCTGGGAGCGAAATTGCTGGGTCTGAATTATGACTTTTTCACTCTAAGAGTCCATTTCTTGTGTGGCTCCCCAAGTTTGAATCCTGTGCAGAGGAGAATATAGTATTAGTGAGTTCCCTTGTGTCAGTAATGAGAATCCAGTATTTTCTCTGGGCGGCTGGTGCCTATATCAGAAATTCTACTCTAATTAGGTATTTAACAATCTAGCAGCTGTCTTTTGATCCCGCCTCCGTTCCAAAAAAATAATGAAGGTCTCTCCATCCAGTTCAGCTTTTACCTCTGTGCCGACTGGGCTTTGTGACTTGACGGGAAATGGTTGTTTGACAAGACAAAGCTATTTAGTCTGTCTCCATCTCTCCGTCTGTTTGTCTGGTCCAGGGGCACCCATGCCTGTGGAGAGCGGGATCCAGTTGACAACCTTGAGGACCCTGGGAGAGGATGCCTCCCCCTGCTGTGTGGGTGGGTTGCATCCTCCTGGTGGGAAGGCCATTCAGCTTGGCTGATGTGGTCTCTGTCTCCCAGCTTTGGAGCTGCCTGGAGGCTCTTGGCTAGACCTCACACCATTTGAAGTCTAGGCAAGGAAGGAAAAAAAGTGTGATGCAAAAGAAGCAAGGGAGAGAATCAGGAAAAGCAAGAGGGGAGTGTGATGGAAAAGAAGCAAGGGAGAGAATCAGGAAAAGCAAGAGGGGAGTAAGAGAGAAAGGAGTGGTTAAGCAAAGGGAAATTTTTAACACTTGATGGCTCTGTGCTGGGGGTAATGGCCCAATTAATGATTAGGATGCTTCTTTCCAATCTTGGGGTGGCTTTTGTTTTGGGGAATTGTTTTGCCTAAAATTCACAATATCCCCTTACATTTTGATTGTTTAAAATACTCTTTTAAGTCCTTTTCATGTCTTCTACTTTATCTAAAAAAAAAAAAAAAAAAATCCATTGAAGTCGTGGGACAAGTTTTATGATTCCCAGATTTTCAGATAAAGAAAGATGGACTCAGAATTTCAACAACCTGCCAGTTAGAGATGGAAAAAAAAAAACTCATCAGTTTTAATTTTTTTGAAAGAATATGTTATGTTAGACTTTGAGCCTGTGCATCTTTTGCCTCATACTAAGCTCTCTAGTGGGTTCAGCCTGGCCATAAATATATATCTCCGTGTGAGTGTGTGTGTGTGTGTGTGTGTGTGTGTGTCTTTCTCAGATTAGCAGAGCTCAGTATGCTAAGATGAAGAAGCAGGTCACTTTGAAGACCAATACCCTTGGTTTACTCTAACTATGAGTGCATTCTTCCCTATTAGCCTCTGCCTTCACATCCCTTCCCTGATCCTGTTTACAGGTGTGTTTTGGCCACTGTCCAGAGCTAAAGTGTTACCTTGTGTTTCTCAAGGTTAGAGCCTCTGCTGTCATGTCTGGGTGGCCAGGTCAGCTTGGGGTTCCAAGTTCTAATCCGAGGGGATTATAGTGACTCAGATCTCATATTTGGTCTGCATTGGATAGGATCTTGTGGCTTTGTTTTTTCAATTATTTAATAGGGAAAATTTTTGACCTATGCTCAGCTGTCTGAAAGATCAGGAGATAAGAAACCTTTTCCTAAGATAAGTTGACTGTGACATGTCCCTGAAATGGGATGTTTCATGCCAATTGTGATGAAAATAATTTTAAGTTGTTTTTTTCCCCTTTCCAGAATTTGGATGGTTGGTCATTCACAGAAAGTTATGACAACTGTTATCTGTAAGGCAATTTGCTCTTGGGATCTCTAGATTCAAGGAGACCTTCAAGATTGCAGGCTCTCGACTATCCCTTCCTTTAGGGAGTATATAGTCTAGTAGGAGGTAAGATACACACCCAAGTTTACAGATACACCTATAAGATACAAGGCAGAAAGTTTGACGTTACAGGGAGGTAAAGATGAAAAGCTTACAGGTTTAAAGGAGAGCGACACAGTTAGATGGAGTAAGTGGAGAAAGAAAGCATATATAAATGTGATGACAAAGCTGTCTTGGAGGGTGGACATAAATAGTGTAGAGAGAAGGGGTGTACATTCCCAACAGAAAGAACAGTATAGTCAATAATATGTTGAAAGGCATATTCATTGGATTTTATGAGACTGACGCGCTACCTACTGTGCTAACGAGGCACCTTATTCATTGGATTTTAAAGGAAGAGTGAGTTGAATTGGATTAGAGTACAGGTTATGTACTGGGAGATGTGAGAGAATGTGGGGATGGCAGCAAAAGAGTAACATGTGGAGAGCCCTTGTGTCAGGCTGTAGGGCTTGCATCCCATTTGGTAGGCAGTGGAAGGCCATTTATAGTGTTTGAGTGAGGAGTGGTGTGGTCAGAGCTCCTCTTCCAGAAGACTAGGGAGATAGTGGGGTAAAGGATGAGGTGGGGGTGCTTAGACTGCTAGTGGGATACAATTCTGAGGCCATAGTCCAGGTGTGAGAGGGAAGAAGGGCTTTTCTTAACAGAAGCCAGAGGGCAAGGGAACCCTTTGCTGTTGTCTAGGTGGGAAAGGTAGAGGGGGGATTTGGAGGGTAAGTGGAAGATAGCCAGCATATGTGCAGAACTAGAGTTCATTTAAAGGTGATATTTAAGATGTGGAAATGGATAAAATTATTTAGGAGAGGGAACAGAGAGAAGAAAATGATGAAGGGGCTGGAGATTGAGTCCTTACATTCAAGGACAAGAGTGGCATACAATGGAGCAGATGGAGCCAGAATGGTCAGGGGGGTGGAAGAAAGCCATTGCTACCAGTAGGGAGTGGAGAAGTGGGTAGGGAAGATGGGAATTGAGAAAACCTGACTAGATTTGATGATTTGGGTGGCAGCAGTGGACTTTGAGAATGGGCTCAGAGTGATCACTGCAGTCAGTGAGACTCTATAGGCATGGCGGGGTGTGATGGGAGACACATGTGGACCACTCAAGAGTTTTGACTACAAAGGAGAAAAGAAGAGATGGATTTGTTGGCCCATGAGAGACTGCACATGGAAGTGGGGGCTGTTGATGAAGCAGATCTGGAAGAAGGCAGTAGGTAGTGGGGTGAGGGGCAGGAGCAGGAGGTTAAACCCTAGCCAAGGAGGTACAGTTCAGAGGTAGACCAACAGTGAGCAGAGGATGAGACAATATAGAGTGGTGTTGGGGGAGTTGAAAAAGGAGATATTATGGGTCTCAGAGATGGCAATGCTGGATCCTGACACAGGTGAGGGCAGTTGTAGTATAGTCAGAGCTTGAAGACACAGTCGAAAATATGATGGGACATCCCAAAGATACCAGGAAGGGTTCTTAAGTCTCAAAGGGAATGTGGTTGAGGTCAGGAAACATGAGTTAGGGGTCAGCAGTCCTAGAGAAATGTTCCCCAGAACCGAGTTTGCTAAAGTGAGATAGGCACTAACTAGGTCAAGGTGCCAGAGATAAGTGAAGGTCGAGTTGGTGTGGAAGAATGGAGGTGCTTGCCTCTGACAATCGAGGTGGCATAGAAGTTCTAGGACACATAATTTTCATAGGATACATGAGTCTGAATCTTCTAGCCTGCTTCTGTTCACATAGATCATTTGTCTGGATAGCTGGTTGGCCTCTTGAGTGCTGAGTGAATGTACAGAGGAGCAGGTGGACTTTTTCTGGGGAACATAAGAACATGAAGAAGTTGGGAAGCCAGGGTGGAGGGGATGATGGCAGTGTAAGAAGGGTTGGTAGAAGGTGGTGGGCTAGGATGCATGTGTGTGGAAGGTAGGTGAATGGCGACAAAATATACTGAAGCATTCACAATTTGGCTTGCTGAGAACCTTGTGGGCATTGACACAAAAGAGAGTGCATGTTCCAGAGTACAGAGGTCATGTTCAACACAAGGATGGAAGGGAGTGGGTGACATCAGGACTGGTGTGGAGGAGGATCTCAAACATTAGGTTGTGACACACTGTCTTAGGCATCATGGACAAGGAGCTTGACCTGCTGGCCTCAGTCATGCTCAACAGTGGATAGGAGTGTTCTGGACAATTCAGATGAGAAGAGCCAGCCTAAGGATGGTTACATAGAGAATGACCTGACTGTGGGACCTGCCCACTCCTGTCTTCTCATGTTTCCTTTCCACACCAGATAAGCTTCCCAGCCTATGATACTGGTTCTCTGGAGAACTGGTTAGCCTTTGTGGAGTATTAAACTCTATGATTTTATATCATTATAATTATGTCAGTATATCAAATTCCTGAGAACGGAACATTTTATTATTTTTTCTTTATCCCCTCCCTCTCATAACCTCACAACAAAAATGTTATAAACCACTGTTACAAACCAAATCTCAGGTTGGATCCTATTTGAGCGTGCAATGCCTAGATTTGCCTGCAGTCAAGAAAATTATGATATTCTGAATGTTTAAGAAAGGATTTAAATTCTGGTGCCAAGAACAGTAACACTCTTTGAATGCCATGGAATAATGTTCTGCTGCGTTGTGCTTGGTCCAAGAAAGAGTTAATGATCAGGAGGTACCCTCAGGCTCTATCCCAGTCCTTCTCAGCATGCAGGGACTCTAGTAAGAGGTCTGAAAGGCACCATCTGTGAATGGGAAAGACTTACCCAGGGGCAGTGAAAGCGGCAGCGGCTGCAAAGGCCTGGTGATTTGAGGAGGGGAAGCTAAGCCCCTGCACTTCCATTCAGGTTCTCTTCACTGACCACTATGGTGAAATGTATAGAGAGTCCAGTGGTCCCAAGTTCTGTCCTTTTTCTCTAGCTCCCTGTACCCATCCTGTACCCCACCTCTTCACAGACCTGACCATATTGTGGGAGAGCCCCAGGGACAAGGATGAAGTCTTTACTGGGAAGCACATTTTTCTCTGCCTTTCTTAGCCACAGAAGTGGCACCAGTTGCTTGTCTGCCTGTCCAGAAACCTCTGGGAATTGGCCTGACCCGTCCTCTGGCCACTGTTTCACCCAGTCTGGCCTTGTCTGGGAAACCATTTGCTGAATTTGGCCTTCTTCTGGAGAACCTCAGGATGACATTGACCACCGCCCACCCCCCCACCCCTCACCGCCGCCCCGAACCCTTGCTCTCTTGCTTGATCTGGGCAGCAAGGCTTGGGATTTTCCCTTTTCCACCTCAGGGAAACTTGGGCAGAATGCACAACTTTCCTCTGAGGGTATCAGTTGTGGAATGGGCTGGGTCTGGATGGACAGGTTTCCTCAGTGCCTATTGCACTTTCTAGACAACTTGTCCTAAGATATTTCCTTAGACTTTGACTTGACTCAACTAGAATGAAGGAGAAAAGAAGAACCTGAAGAAGAAAATGACCATAAAAAATATTCTTGAGTTGGATGGAGGGATGGAACAGGCCTGCTGTCCCTGAGAGGTAGGCACAGCTCTTGGAGACATCCACAGATAGCACCGTGTGTAGTCATGTTTATGCCCACTTGGCCCAGGGACAGGCACACTTTGGTGCCTTCTGAGAGTTACAATTAGTTCATGGTCCATTTGAAAGAGGGAGGATAAAAAGGCAATAAAGGTCATCTAACTTGTGTTTTTAAGGCCCAGAAGTAAATGAACAGAAATTCTAAAGCAGAGAGTCTTAAGGAAATGTTCCTCCAACCCTTGGGGGCCAAATACTTGCAACTTCTTTGACAAAGATCTCCATGTGGTATGTGTATGTGTGTAAGTGCATGCATGTGTGACAGAGAAGAGGCAGAGGGGAGGAAAGAGTGGTGTGCCTTTGTTAGAAACCTCTGAAAGATACCATATCATCACAGGGTGCAGACATATCTGGGCACAAGGACACCTTGGGTTTTGATGGACTTCAACCTCTTGCTTTGGAACTTTGTTGGATCATTTAACTTCCCTATGTCTGAGAATCTGCTTCTGTTACCACCCTGACCCTCCCTCCCCCATTAAGAATCTGTTTATTCTTAAGATGTCTAGGTGGCTCAGTCAAGTGTTGCCTTTGGGTGAGGTTGTGATCTCTGGGTCCTGGGATCGAGTTCTGAGTCTGCTTCTCCCTCTCTCTCTGCCCCTTCTCCCTGCTTGTGTACTCTCTCCCTCAAATAAATTAATAAAATATTTTTTAAAAAGAATCCATTTATTCTTTTAGCCTCACTGATAAATGACATAGTTGAATATTTCATGGGGATTAATTAAAGTACAGAAGGAGAAAACTTTTTGTGTCTAGTCCTTTATGTACTGTCAGGTGCACAGGGAAATTGTGGGTAGGCTCAAATGCATAAAGAATATTTCTGAGCCAGATTTTCTCTAAGAAAGGATGTCTTGGGGTGGTGAAGGAAGAATGTAAGACAACTCTGCTCTGTGAGTTCAGAAATAGTACCAGAGAGAAAGGGCTTTGGACTTTAAAGGCATGGGGATGTCCTGTGTTTTCTTGGCCTTGAGGGGGGTCTTGAATTGGGGATGCTGTATTTTACATATTATAGATGTGACAAAGTATTCAGACCTGCTCCCAAGGAGGTCTTTGTGAGGGAGCTCTATTTCATCTCTCACTCTCTTCTTCCTTCTAGGTTTCTTTCCTTAGTATGGAAGCAAGTATTTTGTAGTTCTTTCAGCAGTGGTCTATGCTGGTAGATTTCAAACCTCTTCAGTCTTTGTTTGACATTGTCTTTTTTTCTTTTGAGTTCACTCATGAATAATGGCAGGTACAAAATTCTGTGTTAGCAGTTCTATTTCTTCAGCAATTTGAAGATAATTCCATTTTCTTCTGGACTCTGTTGTTGCTCATGAAAAATCTGCTGTAAGTCTGAATTACTCTTCTGACTTTTAAAAAAAGATACTCTTTGACTTTAGTGTTATGCTGTTTTACAATGTTGAGTTAATACATAATCTTTAAAAATCTTGCTTGAGACTTGGTGGGATGCTTCAGTCTACAGATGCATATTGTTCTCCAGCCTGGAAAATTCTCAGTCATTTTCAGATATTGCCTCTCTCCCAGTCTTTCTATTTTATTCTTCTGGAACTCTACTATTAAAATATATTGATCTTTGTCATTGGACCTTTTTTCTTAAGTGCACTTTCGTATCTTATATTTCATTATCTCTTTCTGTTACATTCTGGGTAATTTCTTCAGCTCAATCTTCCAATTCACCAGTTTTTTTTCTTCATTTCATTCTAAATTGCTGTTTAACCTTTATTTATTATTTTTTTTAAGACTTATTTATTTGAGAGAGCAAGCAGGGGGAGGGGCAGAGGAAGAGGGAGAGAATCCTTAGTCAGATTCCCTGCTGATCAGGGAGCCTAGGGTGGGGCTCGATCCCTGGACCCCAAGATCATGACCTGAGCTGAGATCAAGAGTTGGATGCTTAATTGACTGAGCCACCCATGCACCCCTGTTTAACTTTTTTTTTTTTTTCTTTTCTAATTTTTTATTTTTTATAAACATATATTATTATCCCCAGGGGTACAGGTCTGTGAATCACCAGGTTTACACACTTCACAGCACTCACCAAATCACATACCCTCCCCAATGTCCATAATCCCACCCCCTTCTCCCAAACCCCCTCCCCCCGGCAACCCTCAGTTTGTTTTGTGAGATTAAGAGTCACTTATGGTTTGTCTCCCTCCCAATCCCATCTTGTTTCATTTATTCTTCTACCCACTTAAGCCTCCATGTTGCATCACCACTTCCTCATATCAGGGAGATCATATGATAGTTGTCTTTCTCTGCTTGACTTATTTCGCTAAGCATGATACGCTCTAGTTCCATCCATGTTGTTGCAAATGGCAAGATTTCATTTCTTTTGATGGCTGCATAGTATTCCATTGTGTATATATACCACATCTTCTTGATCCATTCATCTGTTGATGGACATCTAGGTTCTTTCCATAGTTTGGCTATTGTGGACATTGCTGCTATAAACATTCGGGTGCATGTGTCCCTTTGGATCACTACATTTGTATCTTTAGGGTAAATACCCAATAGTGCAATTGCTGGGTCATAGGGCAGTTCTATTTTCAACATTTTGAGGAACCTCCATGCTGTTTTCCAGAGTGGCTGCACCAGCTTGCATTCCCACCAACAGTGTAGGAGGGTTCCCCTTTCTCCGCATCCTCGCCAGCATCTGTCATTTCCTGACTTGTTGATTTTAGCCATTCTGACTGGTGTGAGGTGATATCTCATTGTGGTTTTGATTTGTATTTCCCTGATGCCGAGTGATATGGAGCACTTTTTCATGTGTCTGTTGGCCATCTGGATGTCTTCTTTGCAGAAATGTCTGTTCATGTCCTCTGCCCATTTCTTGATTGGATTATTTGTTCTTTGGGTGTTGAGTTTGCTAAGTTCTTTATAGATTTTGGACACTAGTCCTTTATCTGATATGTCGTTTGCAAATATCTTCTCCCATTCTGTCAGTTGTCTTTTGATTTTGTTAACTGTTTCCTTTGCTGTGCAAAAGCTTTTGATCTTGATGAAATCCCAATAGTTCATTTTTGCCCTTGCTTCCCTTGCCTTTTGCGTTGTTCCTAGGAAGATGTTGCTGCGGCAGAGGTCGAAGAGGTTGCTGCCCGTGTTCTCCTCAAGGATTTTGATGGATTCCTTTCGTACATTGAGGTCCTTCATCCATTTTGAGTCTATTTTTGTGTGTGCACCCCTGTTTAACTTTAAATGCGTTTTTATTTTTAATTCCTGTTTTATTTCTAAAAGTTCTATTTTCTTTCTCAAAGTTTGTTTGTTTTTTTTTTTTCCATAGTGTATTTTTCCCCTTTTGGTTTCTATTCCATATTTTAGATTGTTAATAATTTAAAAATACATAACTACTATAAATATTATATATAGTTCATAAATATAAAATGTTTAAAGTCTATTTAAAATTATTTTATCTACTTCAGCCCTTGTGGAATGATTATCCCAATTCCTGTATCTACTGATTTTCACTGGTGGTGGATCATTTCCTTTTGTGGCATATAAATATTAAGTGTGAGTCCATCTTCTTTGTGAATTTTTTCCCATAAGGTTCTAAGTACTCTGAGTTATGGAGGTATTGCAATACTACTGTTTTGCTTTTGCCACTGGTGGGTAATCTTGGTGGTTTCAGTTGTCCAGAAACAGTTTTTGATATTTGCTTCTTGACTTGAAGTGCCCACAGCATACCGGTGCTTTAATTATCATGAGAAAAAAGTATTCAGACCCAGAATCTCAGTCAGAGATCAGTGGAATATGCATATATAATGAACTGACTCATACAAACAGGAAACATTTTAATTTTTCTACCATTGCTGCTTTCAGACCCTCTCAGTTGGATCTCCCTTCCCTGTTCTTTCACATTTTCTCAGGCTTGTCTTTGCTTTCCACTCACATTCAGTTATTAGAATAGTCTCATTTCAATAATTAGGACTCATGTTGTAAATATTAAAAAAGTCCATAGACTATTTCAGGCCTTACCCCTGGCTTTCAGATTTGTATGGAGAAGTGTCATGACCTAGTTTTTCCCTTTCTTCTTCTGGTTCTTCCACTTCTCCCCTACTTCTGGACTTCCAGGATTAGGACAGAGGAGAGGAACTTAGAGGAGATGGGGGTCAAGTTTCTCTCCTTGGTGCTGTTTTGTACCTGACATTGGCTGGCTGTCATGTTCTCTGCTATGGTGGTCATCCCAACACCAGCTCTTTCTTTTTGTGGGTTATTTGATGGTCCCTTTGGGGTCCTTTAGAGCACACAGTCCCCTGATGTGGGTGAGATGGCATCTCCCAGACCCCTTGTGACTCTCACAGCCTCTCTACGCTGATGCAGCCCTCGTGGGTGAGTCTTTTACAGAGGCTTGCATCCAGTCAGTTCATGCCACATCAGGGTCATCAATTCCGCTCAGTAAAGGCTGTTGTATTTAGTTAAAATTTAGAGTTGCAGGCTCCTTCCCATTGTTACCCTTTTTCCTTACCCTGTCTATTGAAGTGCTCCAGTTCTGGAGAATTCTTGAAGCAGGAGGGAGGCCCTGTCCCTTGGTTTTTGAGTGCACCCCCAGATTCTAAAAGACACAGGTTAGTGCTTTCCTGAGAGTAGCCCTCTGCTCTGTACATGTGGGTGGGTACATAGGTCCTGTCCCTTAGTAGACATTGGCCTGGGGGGGTGACAGGATGGTTTCTTTTTATTGCAGGCACTCCCATCTCAAGAGATGCTCCTTTTGGTTCTCACCGCCCTTGGCACTGTGGGGAGGGTTGGGGAAGCACACTCTGCCACAGCCCGCACCTTGCTACCTCTAGGACTCCGGTTTCTAGTCCTCTGCTTATATAGGCTGGATGGGGTGGTGAAGGGGGAAGGTTGAAAGAGGAGTTTGATTACCTCTTAGTTTTGCAGCAAGATATCTATCCAGTGTCTTTGTTGTCTGAGGGGTACTTCTCATTGATTGCTCTTTGGTTTGGGGCCTTACCTGGGATTTTAAGACAATAGGAAAAGTGCCAATCAATACCTCCTTATCTTTTCCTCAGGAGGGTGGGCAGAGGTTTTAGCCTGGATTTTTTCCCACGTTCTTGGCTTTTGGCCAAGGCCTCAGTTTCCATTCTTGGCTTTGTGGGGTCCCTAGCTCCATCTCCTTCCATGCAGATGTTGAAGCCCCAGCCCTGGGCCTGCAGCCTCCAGGGCCAGCCCAGCCGCAGTGCCTCGGCTCAGTACTTGGCTTCATGTTCTTTCTTCCTTCCTGGGACTAAGGACTCCCCTTTCTTTGTGTCAGCTGATATTGTTCAGCATTCCTCTGCCTCGTAGAAACAGTGAATTTGGGTCTGCCTTATTGCCAGTACTGGAAATTTGCATCTATGTTTTATAGACCACCAATAATGATTCTTGCTTCCATCCCAAAGATGTGAGGGCAAATGAAATCATGGATGTGAACATGCTTGGAAAGTTTTGACCCATTTATGAGAAAGGGATTATTATAAATATACCTCTGCCTGGTTTGTTAAATCATTCTCCCTTGAGCTGGTCCTTTAGTAAAACTATTAAGTGAAACTCTCAGAAACCAAAGTGACATGATGATATTTAATAGTTTACCTCCTTTAACTGTCACCTCCCACTTATGGCACCTATTGATTTCTAGTCTGCCCTTTGTGGGACTTACTCAGGTAGAGTATTTTAAACTTTCTGGATGTTGGTGCATTATTTCTTCTTTTTAATATCATAAAGTATAAGAGGCATATATTAAGTGCACATTAGCATATATGTTTGGTACCTTAGTTTTCTGTAAGGTGTATTTGGTATATACCAGATATATCAAGCAGACTCATTGTGCTTTCTTCACTTAGGGAACCAAAGACAGGTCGGACTATCAATCGTCAATCATTGATCAGTCAATTAATGTTAAGTGAGTGCGTATTCTGAGTTTGGCACCATAAGAGCCACTTGGCAGAGGGCACAAATAAGCATAGCCGATTTTGACAGCCACGTATGAACTGTCTAGCAGATACCAGATAGACAACAGTGCTCGATATATTGAATAAAACAGATGGGCATCTGCCCTCCTGGAGCTTACAGTGGAGCCACTGGCTGAATCGTGTTAGAATTTCTCAGAGGCAGCAACGTGGTACATTGTGGTAGCCATGCTTGTTTGGTGAATGAGGGAATCCTTCAGAGTCTGGAAGTCTTGTTCCATTTTTTTTTTTTTTTTAAATTAACAGAGCTCTAGTATACAGACTGATACCATAATCCTATCAGGGATAAACTGAAACAAAACAAAACAAAAGCCTAGTCCAGGAGTTGAGCAACTTCTGGTATAAAGAGGCAAAACATAGTATGAAAGATGATTTTATGGCAGTTTAGTTGTGACCTCTGTGTCATGGAGGTTTATCTCTGGTTGCTGTCTCCCCTTTCTTTGCTCTTTCCATTGCACATCCCTTAGTATCCAGAGCTCTTTGCTTTCTACTTCTCTTTCCCTCTGCAAAACACGTTTAGAGAAGGGTTCGGGTACCCAGCAGAGCGGTGTGGCACGGTCCACGTTCATCCTGGCCCTTGTGGGTGTGTCTCGGGTGAGCTCTGCTGTCCCTGGAGGCCAGCTTCAACCAGAGGGTGGGAGGAGAGTGGTTTCTTCAAAAACGCAGTGAAGAACTGTTCCAGAGAGAACAGGGACACAAGGACCTGCTCAGAGGGAGACTGGAATCAAATGTTTCTATTTCTCTATACATTTAAGTCATTTTTATATCCTTTTGGATGTATTTGCTGTCCAGCCTTTTGTCTAATTGGGAGAAGTGAAAGATTTTGTCTCTTTTGCGGGAATTCTAGACATCAGCCAATTAAGCTCAGGAGGAATTAGTTAAGACTAAAGTCATCATATAGGTGATTTTACTGAGCCTATGGTTTCAGATTAAATCAGGTAAAGGATATAGGTATGAAGACAAATAGATTTCAGGTCCTTTCCCTGTTCAGGACTGGTTACGGTTTGGGCTGGACTGCCGTGTGTTAAAGAGGAGTCTAACTGTTGCCCACGCTGGGGGGAAAAGAGTGCAACAATTGATTTGTGATGTCTGCCACAGCCTTAGCATGGAGGGAATGCGTACAGCACACCTGCTGTTTTGGCTATTCCTGGTAGAGATGGACAGATGCTTAGGTTGTATTTTAATAGCCAGCTGATGCAGTCACTTTTGTCAAACAAATAGTTCAACAACAATGACAAAAAAATCCCTTGAAATACATATTTGGTATAATGAAGAAAAAAAGACAAAAGTTACCCATTTTATAAAATCTGTTTTTCATTTTTTATTCAGGTAGGTTGGTAAATCATAGACAAATTTTGAAAGGTGAATTAAATGTGAGAGCTTCTAATTTCTGGTTTAACTTTCCTGGAGGAGTCACTAGATAGTATTCTATGGTTTTTATTATACTGTCTTTCTAAATATTTTTCAAAGCATTTTTGCACACATTATTTCATTTTATTCTCACTTGATTCCTGTGACAGATTTGTTTCTAGTGCATAGACTGGGAAACTGGTGCTCAGAGATGATCTGGCTTGCCAAAGGTGGCCACGAACAGTTGAGGGGTTGTCCTTGATCCCTGGCCCCCTTTGCTCAGACCATAAAATTTCTGTGACCCCTCCACTCCCCCACTAGGAGATTATACCCAGCTGATTATTGTGGATACCCTCTCTCAGGGACAGGAGACTGTATGCTGGGGTAGTGACTCAAAATAGCATCTATTTCCTGCTTAAGAGGTTGTCCTGTCAGTAGTAGGCTGATGAACTAGACACCACTGCTTTGGTAAAATACTTTGGGGTTTATAGGATGGAAAATTTTGTTTGGAAATGAAAATAGCCTGTAGCCATTTGTACCCTGAAGTTGTCAGCTGCTGCTGTCTGAGTCACCCCTCACCGTCTTCTGGCACCCTTGGGGGGCCTCCCTGTAGTCTACCTAGAGTGGTCTGAGCGTGGCCATATTTGGCTTTCTAGAGCTTGTTGGCTTTGGAAGTGCCTTTCAACCTGCCAACACCCAAGTGGGGACCCGGATCAAGTCATGCATTTAAATGGCCAGGCAGCAGAGAGAGCTCAAGTGGAGACATCCAAGGGATGTGGGGCCATTTACTTAACATAAATCAGCTCTCTGAGCGGGAGTGTCTTAATGCATTCCTCCAGTTATAAACAGTTTAGCGTCATGACAGCCAACATCTTCTCGCCCCCGCTTTCCCTCACTCAGACCTCTGTTTGGATTGTTTCTGCAACCAGGGACTTTGATGATTGCAAGGCATGGTAAGGAGGCCCTTCTGAAGAATAATAAGCTATTGTTTACCAGAACCTTCCTCCTGGAGCGTTTGCACTCAGTGGGTACAGGCGGCCTCCCTCTGCCCTTGCTCATGGCTCCCAGTGAGCACTTTGCTGGGGGCATTGCACCACCTCATTTCATCCTCACTTCCCATTTATGAGGTAGGGACTCCTGTTATCCCCGTTTAGCAGAAGAGAAAACCGATGTCTCAAGAGCCTAAGTCGTTTACCTAAGGTCGCACAGCTGGTAAGCGGTGGAGCTGCAATTTGAACCTGGGCAGGCCTGTTTTGTGAGCCCTTTGGTCTTCAAAGGTCCTGCCATGATCATCATGTTTCTTTTCTAATTTGGCTGGTTTATTGTTGGGTTTTGAGACTTCACTTGGTAGCTCAAAGAGCAGCCTGTATGCTGGCAGACGGAGCCCTGGGATCTGCTCAGGCCTCCCACAGCAGGAGCAGGAATTGTGTTGCAAGCGGTGTCAGCCTAGGGGCCTTGCCCACACCTCGGATTTAGGAGAGCAGAGCCAGGGTGCGCGAGTCCTGGTTTGTGCCCCGGGCTTGAGAGTCTGTCTGTACCCACGGAACACAACCAGGCAGGGAGTCCACTGTGGTATAAACAGGGGTTGGTATATTTAGAAAGAATCTCCAGGGACAGTCGTCTGTGTTTATCTGCATGCTTGGAGATAAAAGTCAGGGAGGTGGGTCAGTAAGAAAATGCTCGGGTTGACATCCAGTTGACACAATGGCTCTTTCCCAGGGATGCAGGGCAGCCTGATACAGAGGCCTATTTTAGGGTCTTTCTTTATCAGTTTGGAATTGTCACTGTCTGCGCTGCAGTAAAACAAGCCTGGCCTGGCTCTGCCTCTCCTGACTAGAAAAACATCTCATCGCACCAGTTTGCCTTAGACCCAGCCTTTGCCCGGCACGCGTACACATTGTGGAACTCTTAACTTTCTCTCCCCAAGCCAGCCGCATGTGTAACCTTCGATTCGCTAATTTAGGGTAGAAACGTGCAGAGCTGTGTCAAGGGGCGCTGTTTTCAGTTCTGGATATTACACATGCTTAATGTTCTTGCTTTGAATACATTCCAAGAGGACACAATAAATAAAGGTGTAGGCACACATAGCTCACGTGGATTCTGCTACTTGGGGGGATTAACCACATTTATTTTCTCCCTCCCCTGCACCCCGTCTCCTCTTCCTCCCCTCCCTTCCCCTCTCTTAAATTCCTTCTCACCTCCTCTCTTCTCTTCTTCTGTCTTTCCAATTTATTTTCATTTATTAGAGCAGTTTTCCAAGGGGTAGGAAAGAGCAACAGAGATTACATTTTTACCACCCTATGTTCTGCAGTCATGAAATTATTTGGCCTGGCTTTTCTTCCAAGTTTGACTCCCATTTATTCTAGGGTCAACTATACCAGTATTGGGACCGTTGCTGATTTTTGTAAGATGACTTGATTAAAATGAGCTCTTGCTTTATATGAGACTTCGTATGTGGGCCACCTATGAGGAAGGCCCAGGAAACCTCCTGCTCTTGGCTCACGCAGCTACCACATTTGAAGGACATGGAGTTTTGCGCTATAGTACATTCTGCTGAAAGGGGAATCATGAACCAACCACCCATGCAACCCAGCAAAACAGACAGAAGTACTGATGAGGGCAAGACAAACTGTCCCAGCCTGGAAAAGATTCTAAGCTAGGATAAACAATTGTGTTGTGAAGTAGCTGGAGTTTTATGTTTAGCAACAAGGCTGACTGATGTTTAATACAATATGAACTTGTTTCCCACTTGAGGGGTGAATGACACTTAAGATGTGTGTCTTTATGATCAACTGGAAAATTTGATTTAGATACATCTAGTATGTGTGTGGTGTGTATGTGACTGTGTATGTGTGTGTGTTTGGTTGAGGGTTTCATACATTTTGTTTGAATTCATACATTAGCTAACTGTCTAGGCAAGTGTTTCATATTGGAGCTATCTCATATATAGAAATGATACTGGGGTTCCGACTTTGTAGCTGATGTTTGTGTATCTCTTGTGTTTCATGTTTTCTTCTCCTGTCTTTTTAAGAAGGAAGGGGAGATACTGTGGGCAGTCCAAGGTAGATAGTATTATATGTTACAGCTTTTAATTTTTTATTGTATTTTAAAGAGGAAGGGGAGTGGTTTTGCTGGACTGGGCTGAGTTGGGTTTGGAAATAAAAGTAGCAATGACTTATTGAATATCTGGTGTATGCTAAGCCTATCTAGGAGCTTCATGTGAATTGTGTGACTTAAGTCTCAAAACAGTCCCGTATCATAGAAATGCATATTTTAACTGCACAAAAGAAAGAATAGGTTCAAAATAGCTAAGGCATTGTGACCCACAGAAGTTTGGATCTGGGGGTGCCTGGGTGACTCAGTTGGTTAAGCATCTGCCTTCAGCTCAGGTCATGATTGCATGGTCTTGGGATCGAGCCCCGCATCGGGTTCTCTGCTCAGCAGGAAGCCTGCTTCTTCCTCTGCTCCCCTTGCTTCTTCCTGTTCCCCTTGCTTCTTCTCTGTCTCTGTCAAATAAATAAAATCTTAAAAAAAAAAAAAAGAAAAGGAAGTTTGAATCTGGATAACAGTATAGACTGTGAGGGTGGAAGATGAGGGTCTGGCCTCAGGCATGTGAGGTTTCAGGGGGCTAGAGTGGAGCCCTTGTATAAAGCCCAGACCCTTCAAGAACTTTCTGTTCAAGAAAGCGAGATGAGCAAAATTCTGTTTACTGTCCTAGGGTAAACATCAAGGAAGGCTACTGTCTGTCCTGGGGCTTACTCTGTACCACCTGTGAGAAAGAGGGACTCTACAACCTGTACCACTTAGAGGTGGGAGAGTCTGAATTTATACTCCTTGCCTATTATAGGAATTTTAGGATAAAAAATTTATCAAAAAATGATATCTTAGATATTGATGGATTAAGAAAATACAGTATAGGGCACCTGGGTGGCTCAGTGGGTTAAGCTGCTGCCTTCGGCTCAGGTCATGATCTCAGGGTCCTGGGATCGAGTCCCGCATCGGGCTCTCTGCTCAGCAGGGAGCCTGCTTTCCTCTCTCTCTCTCTGCCTGCCTCTCCATCTGCTTGTGATTTCTCTCTGTCAAATAAATACATAAAATCTTAAATAAAAAAAAGAAAATACAGTATATACAAATGACTATGGACTAAATTGTATCCCTCACATACATTGAAGCCCTTAAGTGTGTGGAGATGGGCTATCTGGGAGATAATCTGGTTTAGATGCGGTCAGGAGGGTGGACCCCTCATGAAAGGGTTAGTGCCCTTATAAGAAAAGACAGTAGAGCAAGTGCGCTCTCTCTCTGCCATGTGAGGACACAGTAAGAGGGCGATCATCCACAAGTCAGGAAAGAGGTTCTCACCAAAAGCCAGTCAGGCTGACACCTTGATCTTGGACTTCAACCTCCAGATCTGTGAGCTAATAAATCTCTGTTGTTTACACCCCCCACGTTGATGTGATTTGTTATGATGGCCTTAAAGAAGCAGAAAATCCTGCCATATATCACAACACAGATGAACCTTAAGGACATTATACTAAGTGAAATAAGCCAGGCATGAAAAGACACTACATGTATGTGGCATCTAAACTAGCCAAACTCAGAAACAGAAAGTAGAATGGTGGTTTCCAGGGGCTGAGGGGAGGGGGGAAGGGGAATTGTTCATTGAGTGTGGAACTTAAGTTCTACAAACTGAAAAAGTTCTAGAGATCTGTGGTTAACATTACTGTACACCTAAAAATGCCAAAGGTAAATGTCTTTTGCTACAATAAAAAAAACAAACAAACCCCATCTCTAGGATAATTGATACTCATAATGGCCCTTTGGCAATAAACACAAACAACTCGGAAGCACACTTCTACAGCTTAGGGCCCCTAACACTTTTGTAACGTAAGCAATCTTGGCTGAAGATGAGCTCACAATAAGAGACATAGACTTCATAACAATGGAAATGTCCATGAGTTAGAGCCAGCAGACCCAACAGGCAGCAAAGTTAGTGCCCCAAGAGTGAAAGTATAACAGGACAATTTCAGGAGGTAATAAAATACATTCATTTAAAACAATTAAAGAGATCAAAGAAGAAAGAGAAACTGCGGAAAGAATCGTGCTCCAAGAGAAAAGAGAAGTTTTGAAAACAGGGTTCAGTATACTTGAAATAAAGGACCTTAATGAATGGGTGTGACATTGGGTCAGATCTCGCAGAAAGTAAAAATCTGCAATGGGCAGCTGCCCAGGCTTTGGCACTAGGAGAAAAAGAACGGAATCTGTGGAAAGTGATGAAAGAACCCGAAGACAGGATGAAAGGCTCAATATATGCCTCGATGGAGTTCTAGGAGACAATAGAGAGAATGGTGAGAAGACATTGTTTCAGAAGATAATACCAAGAACATTCCAAAATTTAAGAGAGATATTGATTTTTACATTGTAGGAGCACGCTGAGTATTGAGTAGGGTAATTAAAAATACATTTACATCTAGACACTCAATGGAGAAAACTGCTGGTATGTCAAAGAAAATGAGAAAATCTTCAAAGCAAGGGGGGACAAAAGACATTATCTACAAACAGCATTCCTCATCAAGCTACAAAAGAGGCCAGGAGACATTGGAATAATATCTTCAGAGTGCTCAGTGACTTTCAAACGAGAATTCTGCACAAAGTGAGATTTTCAGTAAAGAGTTAGGATGGAAATGCATTGTACATACAGAGACTGACAGCGTGCACCTCTAAAGTGATCCTTGCAGAAAGAACTACCAAGCCACACGTTCAATTAGGAAGCCTTGTTTTCTTCATACCCTTCTTCTTCTTATTTTCTTCTTCTCCTTCTTTGTTTTTTTTTTTTTTTATTTAAGAAGACTAAGATTTAAGATGATTTGAAAATAAGGTGGTTTTGAACATTAAACAATAATAAGGTTCTAATAAGTGATAGATGGGGTGGGTGCAAAGATCAGAATTTAATGCATTCTGAGGTCTTGGTATTTTTCAGAGAAATAATGAACTGTTATTCAAAATATTTCCCGTTTCAAAAAAAAAAAAAAAAGAGAGAGAGAGAGAGAGAACTATCCAGACACTGACCTTCGTATACCCATCATTAACACCAGAATATTCTTATCATGTGCCATGATCTGTCATTTATATGATTTTAGCTAGTTTCACAGTGACCATATGGAAAAGATAATGTTGCCGTTTGGGGAGCCAAGAAAAGGGGATCTATTTACCTTTGTACTCCCATCGCTCAGTATAATGGACACAGTAGTATGTGTTCAGTGGTGTGGGTGAGCCAAACCCAGCTGAGGTCAAAATGCAGTCAAGCAGCAGTCAGCTTCCATCCTGATACTAGAAAAGTGATATAACCATAGTTAAAACCCCACTCTGCCTTACCCCACAGTCTTGGCTTCTCTCCAGGACTCTGCCCCTCGCTGTTTGTTTCTCGGGGTAAATGACTTTCAGGACCAGTTGGACATGGGCTCTGCACTTCCTGTAAACCGATGCCCCACTTGTTCCCCCTCTCAGACATTCTTTGGTCTCCCGTGTGACATGCCCCACTCATTCCTGATGCCCTGGCTGTGTTTTTACCACGTGTCGCACAGGTGAGCAGTCTCCTGGATGTCTGCTTTTTGATTTCACAAGTTTTTATGTGGTACTTAGACAACATCGCCAGCACCGTGTTGCTAGGGAATGCAGTAATGATCACAGCATTTAGAGCGCGTCCCTTCTACCCTCCCTCTTGTAGACACTTGCCTTTACCATCTGTTCAGGATGCCCACTGCTGCCGCTGCAGGACCTTGACCTTGCCCTCCTGAGATGCTCCACTGCATTCTGGACTGTGGGGCATGGAGCCTGGATTTCTCCACCCAAGAAATTGTCAGTGAGGAAATTAGCATCTATGGTTACTAAGCTACACTGTACTCTGTTCTGGCCACACATTGGAGAAGAGGTGCAGAGATAATCCGCACTCAAGGAGTCTCCATTCAGGGGGGCCCGGGTGGCTCAGTAGGTTAGGTGACTGCCTTTGGCTCAGCTATGATCCCAGGGTCCTGGGATGGAGCCCCACATTGGACTCCCCACTCAGCGGGGAGCCTGATTCTTCCTCCTCTTCCTCTGTCTGCTACTCTGCCTGCTTGTGCTCTCTCCCTCTCTGTCAGATAAATACATAAGATTAAAAAAAAAGAGTCTTCATTCAGTTTCCTATATCTTAAATAAAAATGCCATATCTTCTCAAGTCTCCATCAGATCTCCTCTGCCCCGCATCTTTTTCTCTCTCCACACACACACACAAACACACACACACAAACACACACACACGCAGACACATACCAAATTAACTGGTGAAGTCTGTGAACATAATTTTTGTTTTGTTTTGGTGGTGGTTGTTTGTCTTTGATTTTCATTGTGGATTGTGGTTTTGGTTTCCTGCATTGGCAGTCCCTTTCAGGCTGAAAGAACTCATCAGGTCATCCACGTGAGCTGGCTTGCTCACAGAATGAAAGCAGAGTTAGGAATTTAGATTCCTGTTACTAGCTTCTTACACGTCCTCATCATCTTTTGGAGGTTTATTTATTTATTTGTTTTTCTTGCATTTGGGTGGATATGAGATCGAATCTACCTCAGAGGGCCCGAGGGAGCAGGCCTGGTACACAGATGGTGTCTTAAAGGCAGACAAAGGGTGTTGGTAGAAGTTGCGTGCTCCTCCTTCTCCCTGCTTCTTCCCAGGTAAGCCCTGGTTATAGATCCCAGCAGTACCAGGGCCACCTGTGTATTAGAAGCATTTCAATTTTTCCCAAAGGGGCCAGAGGACCAGGTTCACCCTTTTGTAGGGAGAAACTTGGGGCCAGTGGGAACAGCATCCACTTTGCAACTGGAGGAACTCTGTTCACATTCTGACTCAACCATCTTGGATGTGGCTTGGGGGAAAGCCTTTGTTTCTCAGTTTCTCCTGCTGGAAATTCAGGGTACTGATCTCTGTGTTGTAAAGAGGACTGAGTGAGAAGATAGCATGAGGAGATGCTTGGTAAATCTTAAAACCCTATGCAAACATAAGGCATTGTGACTCTCAGTGCGTGGAGAATGGATTGTGGGGAGTTAGTGGCCCTTGCTGTAGCGTGTTTCAGCACCAGGAATGATAGGAGCTGACGATACGTATTGCTTAATGATGCGGCAGAGAAGCTTTTGGACTCTATGGAAACCAGGGCTTTATATATTAAATGCATGCATTCAGTTGGGTCATTCATTGAGCAAGTATTTACTGAGTGCCTGCTAAAGGCCATGCACTGGAAGTACAAGTGAATGAGATAGTAGGAATCATGGTTAACGTTTCTTCTGGCCCTGACAAAGTTAGAAAAATTAGGTATGTTTTTTCAGAAAGTGAACTTTACTTGCTATAGAGGATTGCTCTTTATGCTGATGATACATCTTCCTTGCTCTTGGGTGTTAAATGTCTTCGTTTTTGTGAAGTGATGGTAGTTGATTTTTGAAAAATTTCTCACATGGCAAATTAAAAAGAGATGGTACTGGTCCTTGAAATTCAGAAGGTTGGCGGCCTGGCTCCAGCCCAAACTCCTACCCATTGCCGAAGACTTTCCAGTGTTCCTAACAGGTAGTCTGATTTCTGCTTTGATAATTCTAAGGAAGGGGCCTCACTAGCTTTACAAAGCAACCATCCCTCAAAGATTTCATTTATTTATTTGAGAGAGAATGAGAGAGAGAACACAAGCATGGAGGATGGCAGAGGGAGAGGAATAAGCAGGCTCCCCGCTGAGTGAGGATCCTGGTTCAGGACTCGATCCCAGGACCCAGAGATCATGACCTGAGCCAAAGGCAGACACTTAACCAACAGAGCCATGCAGGTGCCCCACTATTCTGGTTTTGGAGAGCATTTATCTTTTGAAAAAGTTGAACTGTGCCATCCTCTAACTTCTGCCCATTCATCTTCTTCCACCTGGAGCAAGGAAATGCACTTACGTCATATTCTTTAGCCCTCTGGAGTTTTGTAGCAACCGTGCTCCCTCTAAGCATGTTTTCCAGCTCTCTTGTCCCCACTTTCTTTACCCAGTTCTCTGTGGCTTAGTTCTTCACTCTTCACCCTCTTCTGGTCACCCTCCATCTTGCTACTGTCCCTCTTGGAGTCTGTTGCTCAAAGGGACACAGGCTGCAGCAGTGGGTGGATTTGTGATGAGTGCTCGGCCAGCTGCTTCCCTTATTCTGGGCCCTGAGTGCAGATTAAGATAAAGTAAAGATTGCACTTGCCCTTTTTGGCAGCTGTGCCGTGCCGTTGACTCACACTGAGTTGCAGTCTACTAAACCCCTAGGGTCCTGGTCATATAAATTGCTGATAAACCAGGGTTCCTCCTACCTTATGTTCGGGCAGTGACATTTTTTCATCTAAATGCAGTACTTTACATTCATGCCTATTATATTTCATCTTGTCAGTTTGGACCATGGTTTGCAGCATATTGAGGTCATTTGAATCCTGAGTCAACCTTCCAACTTACTAGCTATTCCTCCCAGATTTGTGTCAGCAGCACATTTGACAAATTTGTCTTCAGCCAAGTTCTTAATTCAGTGTTTAAAAAGCTAGAGCCAAAGACAGAGCCCTGGGTCACATCAGTAGAGACCTTCCAAGTTTAAATGCATCTGTGAATCAATGCTCTAAACATCTGTACATAGAATCAGTGCATCTATGAATGCATCAAGCCTGAATGCACCTATGTATCAGCTAATTACTGATCACCTAAATGGGTTATCCACACTGGTGATGTGAATTCTGCTTCTCACTCTTCCATTTATCTTTCTTTAGGCAATGTCTAGTATGCCCATTACTGAACCTATCATTGGTATGATTATGATTTTCAAATCTACCTTTTCAGCCTGCATATCTGTCTCAGTTCACATTTTAAATTTTCAACTGGATGTCTCCAGAATGGGTTGAGTTTTTCAAAATCAATTCATCACCTCTATGCCTCCTAAAACCTTTCTCTCTTAACGTGATCTCTATTTCAGTGGTGGCACCGTCCTGTTGGTTAAGCCAGATACCAGGGTGTGCTTCTCAATGTCTGTTTTCCTCTGACAGCAAAGCTAGTAAAGTAACTGGTCTCTTAGAGATTCTCCTTCTTTAATATTTCATAATCCACTTCCCAGGCTCTGATCTATCTTGCCTATGTGATTGTAAGAGCCTTCTGAGTCGATTCTCTGTTCCTAGTTTTACTTCTTTTAGTGCATCCTCTGCTCTGTCACCAGAACGCAGAAGCACAAATCAGATGATGTCATTGTATTGCCTGGAGCACGTTGTTGGCTCCCTGTTGACTGGGAATGATGGCTGGTCCTTCATAGTCTAGACTTTACTTGCCTTACCAGCAGATCTCTTACTGCTCCCCTCTACCCCTACACTTTATTTTTTTTTTTTTTTAAAGATTTTATTTATTTATTTGTCAGAGAGAGAGCAAGCGAGAGCGAGCACAGGCAGACAGAGTGGAAGGCAGAGTCAGAGGGAGAAGCAGGCTCCCTGCGGAGCAAGGAGCCCAATGTGGGACTCGATCCCAGGAAGCTGGGATCATGACCTGAGCCGAAGGCAGCTGCTTAACCAACTGAGCCACCCAGGCGTCCCACCCCTACACTTTAGATGTACCATCTGCCCATGGTTCCCAAATGCAGTTTACTCCTTTGTGCTTTGCACATGCTGTTCCCCTTAGCAGGATTACCCTTTCACCCTCTCTAGTCAACTGACTTCTGTCCTTCTTTAGAGCTGGGGTCAAGCATTGCCTCTTTTGAGATTCCTTCCCTGACAGCTCCAGACTGAGTTAAGGGTCATTTTTCTGAGCTGCCGTCACACTCCAGGCATACTCATTAAACACCTTGTCACATGGGAGAGTAACCACGTGCCTGCCTTTTCCACCTGTCTGGGGGCCCGTCTGGGCAATGACCATACCCCCTTACCCATTGGAGCCATGGGGACATAACAGGTATGAACAAGTAGATGGCTTGCCTAATCGTTACCACTTTGTTCTGGACCATGTGACTATTAATTTCCCTGCTCAGCAATATTCTGATTTTGTGTCTGTGCTGTCTCTTTGATTCACTGGCCTTGTAATCCGATTACAAAGGTACTTTGACATCGATTAGGTTTTTTCTTTATAGGTGTTTCAAATCATTTGATTTATAATCCCCTCTAGGCATGTGAAACTCCATTTTTTACTCCTTAGTTGCATGTTTGTTTCTCTGACCCTGTCTTCTTAAGGGAAGGCTATTCACTGTCTGTAACAGCTAACCCCCAAATCTCATGGGCTTGACACAAAGTTTATTTTTTTGTTTTGTCATGATGTGGGATTCCTTGTCGAGTGGCCTTCGAAAGGGTGGTTCACTTTCACCTTGTGGCTCTGCCCTCTCTTAGGTCTTCAGAGACCTCTCCATTCAGCTGCTGTATAAAGACAGAGGTTTGCAGATTGTGAACCAAGAGAGATTGTGTGTGAGAGTTTTTCCCAGGCCAGGACCGGATGTGGTACCAGTCACTTTGGTTCACATCTCATTAGCCAGAACTCAGCCACAAGGCCATGTCCAGCTATCAGTGAGGCTAGAGACTGTGGGTTACCTGAGGCCCCAGGACGAAAAAGAGAACACTGGTGTTAGTGAGCATTACCACTCAGTCTTTGGTTCTGACCTCGTGGGCTCCCATGTTACATTCCAGATCTCTTCTTAGCCAGAGCTTTGCCTCCAAGCCTTTGGATCGTCTGTCTCTCAACCTAGGTTTTTGTGTTTTGCTCTTTTTCTTCCCTTTTTCTCAAACTCTCTGGTCAGTTGTTGGCTAATTCCACGTTCTTGCTGATTTGGCTAGACTTGATACCACATCTCTCTGGTTTCCTAGCAACCCTCCTTGTCTGGCTCCCGTGTCTGAGACTGGACCATCTGATCCTTGGTACCTGCTTGCCATCACCATGTGTGTTCTTTGGATGACAGCCCACCTTGGTCCAAGAGAGGAGAGTCTTTTAAATATGTCCAGTGCTTTGAAGTCCTTTCTATGAGTACTGGTTATGGATTGGAACTCTATTTTTAGAGACAATTAGAGAATGTAGACAGTTGCAATGAGAGCCATAAAATAAACAAGACATTGGAAAATACAGCTTTGGGAAGCCAAGAGAATCAGTGCTGTGTGACTCGAAGGAGACAAGCCTGAAGGGAAGAGGCAATCTTCACATATTTATAAAAAGTTGGTTTAAAAATTATTTTAAATGTGATACAAGAGTGGATGTTCTTTTGTTACTCTGAAAAAGAAGAAAGTATCTCACATTTTAGTTAGAGATTTTTAAGTAATAGATAAAGAAAGAGTTCATGAATTCCAGAATTTGGGGAGCTGGGGATAGGTTCCTGAGAGCTTAAGTCATATGCTTTCCTGGAAAACACTGTGAGTGGGAGACACTATCTCAGGTGTCTTGTAAGTGACCTGCTGGGTGGCGGGACGTGGTTGAGCAAGCTCAAAATCTTTTCTTATTTTGTAAATCCAGAAAAAATAAGCTGGGTGTCATGCTTTTTTGGCTCATCCGTCTTTTGAGAGATGCTCATAGTTAAAGTATTTGTCTCTGGGTAATATTTCCCAATGATTTCATAAGTGGAAGGGGGTTTTGTCTTGTAAGGTTTCAAGTACTATCTATGATGCCTGAATTCCATTACTTATTTTATCATCCAGTCACTCTGCAGGTTACCAACTTGGGCATTCTTTAGATGGTTTGCTTATCTAGTAAGTGGGAATAGGATGGAGTGAATGTTCAGGAAGTTTGTATGAGAAGTAATTCATGTTTCTAACATATTTTAGAATATGTAAGTAAAATATCCTATGCAATTATACTGGTGTTAGGTATAGTTCTCTTCATCTTCATTCTTTGGTTCGTGCCTTGGGACATGTGTGGTTATTTGCCAATAGTACTTCTTAGGAATAGCTCCTTAAACTTGTGAGCCTCTCCCAGTGAGGCCTGAAGTGGTATCCCTCTTGGGGTTGGGGGCGAGGGAAGAGGGAGAAGCAGCTGAAAGTGAAACTCAGGCCAGGGACATAACTGTAGAGGTTATGATCACACTGTGCAGCCAGGCTGCTTGATTTGAACTGGTAGCTTTGTACAAATTAGTTCCCTGTGCCTCAGTCTTCTCATCTATAAAGTGGGCATAGCAATATGCTTACCTCTGGATACACTAAGAGGATTAAACAAATTAATATATGTAAAATTGTAAGAACAGGATCTGGCCCATATAATAAATGCTCTGTAAGTATTACTTTTAAGCAAGAATTTCCAGAAGTTACCCTTATCTTATTTTTTCCCTTATTACCTGAATAGGTCCCTCCTCTAACATTTCTAGGGTCCCAGAGCTGACTTTAAGTTTATGGAGAAAAGGAGAAGGCCCTTTCCACTGTTTTCATGCTGTCTTGAGTTATGTCAGAGGATGACCATGAACACACAGTAAAGGACAATTCCGTTGATAGAATTTAGTTGAAGTGGTTATTATATGTGATCACAGCATCGAGGGAGTATCAGAGGACACCACTGCGTGAGGCTTGCACTCCGTTGATATTCTTAAACCAATCAAAGAGATGCTAAATTGGTAAAGGAGGGCTTCCAGACCTGTATTCTGACTTCTGGTATGGTCTGTGGAGCTCTCAGATTTTTGTCCTTCATAGTCTAACCAAATTGAAGTTGATCCCTGTTCCCAGTGAATTATTCTGCTTTTCCTCTGATTTTGTGTTCTTGGTAATTTACCTGTTTAATGCCCCATGAGGAAGGCTGGGACAGGGTATAGAGAAATGATATCGTATGAGCATTTAGAAAATAACCATACTTGTTCACTTACAGTCCGGGGCCTCCTCTGAAAGCGCCGATCCATTCTTCCCTGTCTCCTTGGTACTTGGTCTAACATCCCTGACCCTGGGGAGGCTGGCAGCAGAATAGGCACCACTTTGGGAGAATAGGATTCATTTGGAGGAGCTAAGGTCATACTCATGAAAAATTAAACTCAAGAAATATTCCTTGAGCACCTCTTATGTAGAAAGCACTGTGCTGTGTGCTGTGTGAGGGACTTGGAGTAGTGAGACTTGACTCCTGTCTTCAGTGAGCTCATGATCTTCTTGGGGAGACAAACAACCAAGTGAGGGCAGAAATCAAGGTGCAAGTAATGGGAACTCTCACACATGGTGGGCTGTAAGAGCCTTGGGGCCCCAGCTGGGCTCGACTGGTGTGTGTTATACACTCAGACGCTTTTTGTTATTTTTTAATATGTTTTATGGTGGTAAAAACACATAACATAAAATTTACTATCTTAACCACTTTTAAGTAAACAACTCAGTCGTATTAAGTATATCCACATTTTTGTGAAAGTACATCTTCGGAACTTTTCGTCTTGAAAAATGGAAACTCTATACACTTTGAATAATTCCCTTTTCTACCAGCCCCCAGCAACCACCATTCTACTTTGTTTTATGAATTTGACTATTTTAAATACCTTATATCAGTATCATGTGGTATTTGTCTTTTTGTAACTAGCTTATTTCACATAGCATAATGTGTTCAAGGTTCTTTTGTGTTGGAGCCTATGACAGGGTTTCCTTCCTTTTTATGGCTGAGTAAGATTCCATTTCATGGATATATCTCATTTTGCATTTCCATCCATCCGTCTGTGGACATTTGTGTAGCTCCCACCTCTTGGCTCTTGTGACTATCCCTGCTACGAACATGGGTGTACAAATATTTCTTCCAGACCTGATTTCAGTTCCTTGAGGTATATACCCAGAAGCGGAATTGCTGGATCCTATGGTGATTCTATTTTTAACTTTTTGAGGAAGCTGCATGTTGTTTCTCACAGTAGCTCACCAGCTTCTGTGATCACCATGAGGGCACAAGGCTTCCAGTTTCTCCACTCCTCGCCAACACTTATTATTTCCTGTTGTCGTTGCTGCTGTTGGTTTGGCAGTAGCTTTCCTCGTGGTTTTGAGGTGATATCTCATTGTGGTTTTGACTTGCCTTTCTTTGGTTATTAATTGAGCATCTTTTCTTTTTTTTTTAATGTGTGTCTGTGTATTTATTTATTTATTATTATTATTATTTTTTAATTTTTAATTTTTTATAAACATATATTTTTATCCCCAGGGGTACAGGTCTGTGAATCACCAGGTTTACACACTTCACAGCACTCACCAAAGCAC
>NC_081562.1:106737780-106884172 GCF_022355385.1 Mustela nigripes
AAAAGAAAAGAAAATGATCAAGATTGTAAGACAGAGAAGGACTCAGATGAGGGGACTGCATGGGAACATGGGGCAGGAACTCAGAGCAAGGCAGGAGGTGAAGTGAGGGAGGTGGGACAGCCTGTTGCCAACTTGGTTATGAGCCATTTGAGAAAACCAATCCAGAAGATTAAACTAGGAGAGCAAGAAACCTTGGCCTTTACCTTCACCATTTAACCTTTAGCAGCCAGTCTTCCCAGCTCTTGCTTTTTTGAATGCACTTACCTCATTTCGAGCCTGGGCTTAATGCTCTCCTCATTTGCAATGCTAAGCTTTTTATCTGTTTTTCTCCTGCAAAGCTTTGTAGTTCACTTTAAAGACCTTAGTGAAGGCTGAAAGGCACAGGAAGCCCAGATCATCCAACGCCCAAGCCTGGGACAAATGAAAGTTCACAAGAATGAGAAGGGAAGTTTCCAGAGGGTTCCAGAAAGACTCGGAAGGCCAAGTAATAAATTGGCAAGAGGAGTTACTTGCCTTGGTTTGGGTGTGCCTCTTTGACTTTCATGGTGTTAGTATAGGAGGACAGGTAACCATTCCCTACATTCTAGAAAGCATTTGTGGTGGGACTGAAAAATGAGCTCAGATTCCATGGAAAAGCATGAGGATCCAGGATAGAGCTCAGAGTTGGGTGGAAGGTACTTTGGTGAGAACTGATGTGACACAGTTATTTTCATCCAATTTCCAAATCTCATCAGTCAATGAGCAAAAAGTATGCCTGTTCTATGCAAGATATTGGGTTAAAAGCTGAGTCCTCCATGAAGGACTGGCAACTTACTAGAGAAGGCAAAATGTAACAAACCCACGTGAAGTCAACATTATCAGAAGTAATTGATTACAGTGTGCAAGACATGCTGCAGGGTGGTGACTAAGTGATTAAAGGCCAAGGGAGACACACAGACAGTGAGTGCCACCTTTCTGACAGCTATTAAAAGAACACGCCATTGACCTGAGTCAATGGGCAAATCAGAGGAGAAAGTGGGCAGATATTTCAGGCCTGGGGGAAGAGCATAGGCAAATTCTTAGAAACAGAAAAGCTCAAATTATATTAAAAGCAACAGAGGATAGAGAAGGCCCATGCAGATTGTTGTAGGAGAGGTGATGTGTCAGCAAGCTTGTGCTGTGTAACAAACTATCCCACTGCTTCATGACCTTAAACAAACCCTATTTATGTAGCTCACATTTCTGCAGGTTCATGATTTGGATTAGACCCAGTTGAGCAGTTCTTCCAGACCCAGCAGGGGTCAACTGACCTTAGTTGGGTTTGCTCAAGTGTCTGTGGCCAGCTGCTGGGTCACTAGAGCTGGCCTGTTCATCCTGGCCTTGGCTGAGATGGCTGGGATATCTCTGTGCTTTCTGCATCGTCTTTCTTATTGGTGAGAGCAGGTGATAAAGTCAGCAGAGATTCAAGAAATAGGAAGACTATGATTCATTTTTTTAATTCAATGTGATTAACATGTAGTGTATTATTAATGCCAGAGGTAGAGTTCAGTGATTCATCAGTTGCATATAACACCCAGTGCCCATTCCATCCCATGCCCTCCTTGATGCCCATCATCCAGGGACCCCATTCCCACACCCATCTCCCTCCAATATCTCTCAGTTTGTTCACTACAGTTAAGAATATGATTCTTGATGGGAAGGGCAACAAAATATCGTGGCCATTTTTGCCAGCTTCCACAGATTGATCAGCTGGCGCCAAATCCTAGAGGATTTGAGTAAAAGAACTTCTTAGTAGGAAGGACATGGGAAGTACGCCATGAACTCGAGAATGGGAAGGACTGAAGTTTCCCAAATGCCAGTGTGCAGGCCTGTGCCAGTCCACAATGAAGATTTACAGGCCTGCAGTTAGAGGAGAAAAATAAGCAGAGGGCTACGTGAGTGGATGTGTTAAAGGGGGGTGCCGGGGGGGTGGCCAACTGCTCTTCATTCTGGGCTTGTTTCTCCTTCCTTTTATAAAACAAAAGAGGGAATAAATGGCCATTGTTATTTTTAATATTTCTACTTGGCAGAATGAAAAGTTGGCAACTCAAGTCTGTCCCTAACATCTTTTTGGTCTTGCTATTTTACTGATCTGTGAAATCTTGACAAGAACCCAGGAAGCACCACACACAGCTGATTAAGACAAAAGAATTCACAGAAGAGAGAGGGGGCTCACTGCTGAGCCTCACAAGGAGGGCTACCGGTGGAGGTGTGGTCTTGGCTAGACCTGGAATGGCTAGCATTTTGTGAGGCCAATTTTTAAAAGCCAAATGATGTCAGCTTTGGAATGTTTATACAGTATTAGTGAGCCCCTATCAGATCAAACATTCAGCCCCATGACTTCAGAGCTTTCAAGTTGAGAAAACACTTTCAAAGGAAAAGCTATCTTATATGGCTTGCTTGGAAATTGAAAATCTGTTTCAATTCTACTTGAAAAGTGCTTTCATAAGATTCACTTAGGCATTATTGGTTCAACATTGCCTGCAGAACACAGCCCAGGTTCCTTTCCCTGACAGGTGAAACCCTCCCTGATCGGGCCATTCCAGCCTTTCCAACCTCTGTGCCATTGTCCCCTGCAGAACTCTGCTTTAGCCTGATGGTCAGATGCCTTGTGCTTGACTGGCTTGTCTCCTGACCTTGGATTCCACGCCCCCAACCTTCCCTGCCCCACCCCCTTCCATTCTACCCTTTCCCCAGTGCTCAGGGCACTGGCCGCCTCCTCCAGAAAGCCTCCCTGGCAGATGAGGCCAGCTGTGGCATTTGCCACACTTGGTGATTGATTTTTTTTCCAGATATTAGTCCTACCAACCTAGACTGCCACCTTCCTGAGGGTGAAGTTCTTGTCTTCCCTGGCTTTAGGTGCCCCACAGTGTGCAGTCCCTGGAAGACACTCCACTGATGTTTAAGTGTCCCCACTAGTAGCTAGTTGGTGGGTCAGTAGAAGAAGAATGGAGTTGGGTCAGAGTCCAGCGTTGCTCTCCCTGAAAGGGGCGTCTAACCTGGGGGCCCTCTACCTCTGTGCTCTGATCCCTATCATCCCAGTGAACTTCCAACCCAATGGGATGCCCCCTGAGTGGCTGGACATGTCACTAGAGGCACTACTGAAGAAACAGAGCACATCTAAGTACTCTGGGGGGTGACTTGGCTGTGGGTGGTCCGTCAGGAGGCCAGTAGGGTGGAAGCTGACCCCGTGTCCGTGCCTCGCCATGTCACTTCTGTGGGAAGGCGAAGCTGGGAGCATCACAGGCAGTAGCTGTGTAGCAAAGTACTTCAACCTGGTGGCTTAAAGCAATAGAAATGTATTCGTTCAGAATTCTGGAAGCCAGGAGCCCAAACTCAAGATGTTGGTAGGGCTGTTCCTAGGGGGAGAAGCTGTTCCAAACCTTTCTTTTAGCTTCTGGTGTTGCCAGCAACTCTTGGCATTCCTTGGTTTCTAGATACATCACCTGAAACCTAGCCTCTGTTGTCACGTGGCCTTCTTCCTGTGTGTGTCTGTTTCTCGTCTTGTAAGAATGCCAGCATAGTGGATTAGAGGCCCAGGAGACTGCTTTGTGTGTCAAGTTCAGAAGTTTGCAAGAGATGCTGGGAGCTGTTTGGTAGATACCATTCCTCTGCTCGTTCCCAGGAAGGTCACAGTATTCCAAGCTCCAGGAGCCCAGCAGCACCTGGCTAGCCCATCTTGGCTCATGGAAGAGGGGTTTCCATGTGCCTGGGTGTCCAGACTAACTTTCGTGAGGGAGGTGTGTGGAGTGAGAGAGGAGGCTGTATGTGCTAAGGCCTGAGACTTCAGCAGTGATCCTAACTTTCTACAGACCCACTATGTTCTATTTCATCCCATGAGTTAGCAGGATAGATCTTCTTATTTCTAACTCAAATCCAGAGACCCTCTGTGTCTTGCCTGAGGACCTATGAATGGTTAAAAGCAACAGAGTCCAGACACCTTGATACATGGTCTCATATACCCTTCCAGCTAGTTCCCAGGACAGTTTGTGGAAATCCATAGACCTAGTCTCCCTCACACTTACCTTGGCTTTGCTTCCCTTGCCTGCTCTTTCCCTACTTAGCCCAGGGAGGGTCCCCGTAGCTCGTGGATTCTCGGGGCCCCACACGTGTAAGACCCAGTGTTGGCATATAGCAGGTGCTCAGTAAACACCACTTCCTCTCCTTCCCCGTATACTCCTTCCTACGTACAATGGGGATCTGGCTGTATAGCTGGTATTTCCTCAGGAATACAGAAAGTCCCTCCTGGGCATTCCCCACAGCTCTGCCACACAGTTGGGCATGGGGAACTCCATCACCACAGGGCTGATGGCAGATAGCAGGCCTGAGTGCCCTCCCGCCCCTCAGCCTTCCTTTCCTACTGAGCCTCCCAGCCCGGGAACATACCAGCCGCTGACTCGGCATCATCTGGTGCCCCAGTGCTGTCTCTGGCCTCTGATACCTCTACAGAAGCCACACGTCCCTCCATGTGTGCAGCTGCAGGCCTAGGTACACACCTCCCATCATGCAGGCAGGTCCAGATTATCCCCACAGAGCCACTTCGCTCCCAGGAGGCAGAGATGTCTGAGAATCCTGTAGCTAAAAGGAGCCACAGAAACCACACAGACCTGCAGTCCCCAGCTTGGGCACATTCCAGAAGCTGGGGAGCCCACTAGAAACCCAGATTCCCAAATACTCTGGCTCAGCAGATCTGCAACGGAAACCTGGGAGGCTGTGTTTTTAACCAGTGCCCAGGATGTTTCTAGGGAGCCATCAGAGAGCCAATGCTGGTGATCCACAGATAAAACCTCGCCTCCTCCTTGTGTAGATGAGGAGAATCCTGTTCACAGAGGCTGTGTGGCCGACCAAGGTCACCCAGCTTGATGACGGAGAAACTAAAATTAGAACCCAAGATTTCTGACTTCCCTGTTACTGGCACAAGCTTACTCGTTGCCCTTGCTGTGTTCCCAGAGACAAGAAACAGTAAGAGGGGACGTGGAGTCCAGGGATCCAAATGTGTTGCTATACACTGAGAGGCTGTAGAAACATGGTCAGCTTGGTGGGGCAGACTGCAGCTCCAGCCTGTAGAACAAGGACAGTGATGGTCCCCACCTCCCAGGGTGGTTGGGACATAATGTCTGGAGAGTATTACCTCCAGGCCCTGGCAGGGACAGGAACTGGGAGCCAAGAGTTTGGCCCACTTGTGAGGCGTTCAGATCCCGGAACCTCATTTGGCGGCCACTAAAGGACTAGGGGAACCCCGCCAACAGGCCAGACTAGCAAGCACCATTGCACTGCTGGGCCATGAGCTGTTTTCCTCAGGGCCCAGTGAAAGTCAGGGTGAGCCCAGGGACCCCAAGCTTCGTGGTTCATGGCATTCTGGAGCCCAAGATCCCCCTGTCACCAAATCTGACCTCATCAGGGAGACAGCTCAAACCCGTCGTACTCCTGCAGAGGTCCCCAAAGGAGCAGACCATGAATCACTGTTGCCACAACTCCCCTCTCCAGGCATGTCCCTGGTTTAGCTCTCTGGTTTATATCATGATCATTGAACTGATCAGCAAGGAGAACAGACCCGTTTTTATAAGGGAAAGGAGATACCCCCCAAAAGCCAAAATTATGACTGTTTGCAATTTGCAGGAAACACTTTTTAAATCAGTTCTGCCTTTGGTAGAGGCATCAGCCTGTTTCTGGGAAGAGTTCATGCTTGAGAAGCCCAGCACAAGTTGGAGGAGAAGCAAGCGAACCCCCTTGGAGAGGCATGTGGTCCTCAGGGAGACAGGCACAGACATCAGGGGTGAACCCACAGACTTCCCAGGGCAGGAGGTGGGCCAACGGCACCCACAGAGCGAGGGCAGAGACCATAGCTTTGCATCATTGCTGTCTGGGACCTTCCATGGCCCCGGGTGTCATCAGAGTCTGCAGGATCCTGATGGCCGACCCAGAAGACCTGCCCTAGCCACCCAGGGAAGGGGCTCCAGTGTTGTGGGGTTCGGTTTCTGCCCTATGAGTCTGTGACTCTCACCCATGACCCTGCAGTCTGTACCATGGGGAGCAAGTATCTGAGGCTATCAGACATCCAAGGGAAGCCAGAGGTGAGTGTCCACACGAGAGTGGGGAGGCAGCCCCACTCCAGGACCCCTCACAGAGCCCGTGCTTGATCCCCTCCTGGGGCCACTCCAGTCTTCCGTGAGAACCCAGGGCTTCTTCACATGTTAGGTCATTGTTGTTTCTGTTTGGCTCCTTTTTCTAGTAAATACTCATCTATTTCTAGTCATACTGGTACAGCACTTCGACAACTACAAAAGGCCTTAATAAATATTTATGTGTTTTTATTTTCAATCCGCCACATCCCCATGAGGTAGATTTTATCATTTCCGTATGACAGCTGAAGAGACCAAGGCCCGGAAGGTAAAGCGATGTGCGCAGGAATCATGGTGGTCAGGTCAAGGCCTTATTGCTCCGCAATCAAAATTCTGCCCTTGGTTTGGGTGGGCTGATACACAGAGGCAGCCTAGGCCCTGACCTCCAGCACCGTAATCTGATGGGGGAACGAGGGCATGCTCACAGTTCACCCCAGCACAGGGCAGAGATTCCCCGCACGTGCTCCTCCCACCGCTGTCCAGTCCTTTCGGAAGTGCAGTGGAGTGTAGATGCTGGAGATCAGGAAGGGCAGAGGTGCAATGAGCTTTTAAAAAAAAAAAAATCGTGCAAATGGGGGCTATTACCCTGTTGTCTGTATGACACAACTTCGTGGCTTTGGGCAAGTCCTTACCCTCTTTGTGCCTTACTGTCCTGATTTGGACAAGAAGGCAGTAGGACCCGGAAGCTTCCAGGTTCCCTCCAGCCTGATGTTTTCTGCTCAGATGCGTTCTGCACACCACAAAGTTTGATGATCCTCCCAAGCCTTCTGGGCCAGCCACCAGGAAGGAACCAGAGCATAAAGGGGGCAAAAAAAAAAAAAAAAAAAAAAAAAAGCAGAAACAGAGGCTGGGTGAGGGGAGTATTCCCTTTGGGACAGGAGCCTGAGTCCACTTGGGCAGGGAGGATCTGGATCTGGTTGCCCAGCAGCTGCACTGGCTGCCATAGTATGGATCTTGTTCCCCAAAACTGATGTCCATGCTAATATCTCTGCACCATACGGGAAGTGTGGCTGAGCTGCCGCTGGTAGGCATTCATGCCCTTGCCCGTCGGTTTGTAAGGAGCCTGGATTGAGCGTGCCACTTGCCTGTCTCAGCACAGGAAGTGCTGAGATGCTGAGACAGAAAATCTGGCAGACACACAGGCAGAGCTGGTCCCCTTGGGGTGATGCACTTGTGGGGCTATGAGAGCCAGGGAAGCCTCAGGCCCAGGCAAGCCCAGGTGCATGGTACAGAGAGGGGCCTAGGCAAGACAGCAGAAGCACTGTGCTTCCCTTGGACCCGTGCCTGCATGAAAGATAGCCCTTCTCTACCTCCACGCGTCCCTCACCCACCCATGCTTCCGTTCATTCACTCGCTTCCTTTGCTTCCTTCTCATTCATGGACGTGAGGGCACCTCATGGTATTAAGTACCATTAGTCATCAGAGGGACCTTGGAAGAGATGGGTGAGGCTTTGACCCTGAAGGCACACCTGCAGGTGACCTGCCCCAACACAACCCTTCCCACTGGAGAATACCAGCTCTACTGAGTTCTCTTAGGAGACAAAATCAGCCTCCTTGTCACGTCCCACAAGGACGTGAGTCTTATGATGAGTCTTCTCTTCTGAAGAGATGAGTCTTCTCTTCTGAAGCCACATGGAGTCAGTCCAATCCTTTCAAGGGACAGTTCTCGAACACAGTGTTTCCTTAAATGTGGCATGTGTCCTGGCTGGCATGTAAGATGATTTTAGGTAGTACATGGTTAAACCCTTTAGTAGTTCTTTTTACTGTCAGCTTCGATGGTAGCATCGATATTTCTAGTTAAAAAAAAAAAAAAAAATTGCCTTCCTAAATGTCGGTATGAAAAAAGCCAGTTGATTCAAGCAGAAGTAGTAAGTAAACAATACTAAACACACGTGAACATGGCCAAAATGATGCTGGTCTTGATCAACGCCTGTCTGTGCTGCCCCCTTGCCAGCATCCCCTTCCTGAACCTTTCACCTCTGTTACCATCCACTTCGCCCTGTTCTTTGACCAGGGACTGTGTGTAACTATCACAGCTTTATGTACCCACATGGTTTCTCGAACCCATACCTTCAACTCTGACCCAGCATCGTCTCCGAGGCCCTGCTCGCATTTTCACTTGGATGTTATTGCTTCTCCTTGTCATGTCTATGTGACATCTCAGATACCATGGGATTCTAGAACCACGGTGGGTGGGGGAGGGATAGGCACAGGGAGGACCTTTCATAAGTATTTCCTATTTAACATGCTAGTGCACATTTTCCCCTCAGTCCTTAAAGAGTCTTGATAGGAAGATACTATCTCCATTTTATAGCTAAGAAAGTGGACTCATGTGACATTTAAACAGTTTGGCTAAGGTGCAATCCTTGTGGGAGATCTGAAATTTAAACTCGAGATTTGCTGGTGCCATGGAATTTCCATTATGCTGGGTGGCCTCCAAGCCGCGGCAGGAAGGGGAGTGCAGTTTATCTGGCCAGACTTCCCATTCAGTAGAAAAAGACACCCCAGCACAGAGAGCTTGGGTGGCACGCCCAAGTTACATTACTAGCCCCAGCCAGCTCCTGTTCGGGACTCCACTCATGACCCTCGCTCTTCCCATCATTCTGAATTCGAAGTTTGAGGTCATCATGCACGATGGTCTCCTTGCAGTCCACTGCAGTCCTAGTGTTTCCTGAACCTGTCGCTGCCTTTCCAGTCCCACTGCTCTATTTTTCTCTGGCTCAGGTTGTTGTCACCTCCTTCCTGGACTATTGCAGAGTCTCCCGACTTCAGTCTAGTCTGTCTGGGGACTGCTTTCCATATTTGTCTATGTAAAACGTATCTCGGCACACATCACCCCTTGATCACAAATCATCATCAGTCCAAGTCACCACAGACCTTTAATTCCATGGACCTTACATCCCAGGGACAGCCCCCTCATATGGAGTATAAACTCTCTCCTGTCACTTGAGACCTGCTTTAATTTAGACCCTAACTGTCTCTCCAACCTTGTCTCCCACAGTGCAAACTCTCTAGCAAAAACGGTCTTCTCCTGTGTCTCTGTGGGAATTTACACTTCCCATATGGAAATCACCTCACTGCACCCAGGCTCAGCACTCAGGACCAGCTCACACCAAATATGCTCACCTCCAGCCCTGGAAAATCCGACTTTTCTCCAAGTTCTTAATCTGCTTCTTAATTTGCTTCCTACCTGCAGGAGTCATGCAGCAGGTAGTAAATGTGACCCTATGATAGAATTCCTCCCTATCAGGCACATTCTTCCTGCCTTCTGGCTTGACTGTGAGCCCGAGGAGGACAGGGTGAAGTCTGATACCCTTTTACAATCTCAGTCCTTAGTCTCTGTGCCCTTCAGGGTGGGCCCCTCTATATATGTTCTTCACAGTGACAATGCCACGTGTCTTTATGGGGGCAGAGGGTAAGTCTGCTGCTGGGAACGAGAGCCCCTCCTTTCTACCCCAGGAGCTGTGCACCAAGGGCTGGGTGACAGACGGCCTGCGGACCCACAGGGCTGTCTGGGGAGCAGGTAAGAGGAAGATGTGAAAGCACATTGCAAAGCAAAAAGTGCAGTTGTGTGAAAGAGGCCAGGACTGCATAATCAACCTCGATGTCTTCTAGGTGTCCTTTGGACTCAGCACTGGAAGGATTTCTGAGCTTCCAGTTCCTGGCCCTGTATAAGGCACAGTAGGGGACAGAGGGAAACTGGGCACTCACACTCCTGATGGGGAAAAGACATCCAGGACACTTGCCACAATCTAAGGATGTTTAAAACATGCCATAAAGCCAGAGGTAAAAATTCCAAATGACTGCCCCTAAGCTATAATGCCCACAGAAAAAGGAGATTGAAAGCCCTCAAGAAGTCAAAGGAACTCTCTACTGGGAGGAGGAATCCATTTGAGCCCAGAGGAAGTAAGAACGTGCCAGGCTAGGAGCCACGGAGGCTGGAATGGAACTAGGCATGTAGGAAAGTCGTTTCTTAACTCGAGTGGTTGGTGTTGGGATAAGACAAGGTAACATATGTGGGAAGGGAAAAGTTCAAGCAGAAAAGCTGGCGCCTAATCAGCTAGGAGTAAGGAATCCCTTTAGGTTCCTGAGGAGGGATATGGCATGATAAAAGTGATGCTCTGGAAAGTTCCTTCCTCAGAGATTTCTTTATCCTTTGAGGGGGGGGACAATGCACACTAGAGAGAGAAATGCCAGGTCTGCATCCACATCTTCTATCTCCAGGCTTCTGGTGCTGGGATGTTGAAGAGGATCCTCTGTGCCTCTCTATCTCATCTCTTTCAGGACTAATGTTACTGCCTCACGCAGCCGTATCCTTTGTCTCAACAGCCCTGTGCTGAAACAAGGCTAAGTACAGAACTACGTGGGCTACCCTCTGATGGGGATTTGGGCTGAGCTGGCTAGATCTAGTCTGAGACTATAATCTGAAATAAGCATCGCACGCACAGGCTGAGAGCTAACCAGGAGACAGAGGAGCGTTTGTCTTAGTGTTTTGAGCTCTTGCCTCTCCCGGCTGGGTGAGGCTAAGCTCAGCTCTAATGTTACCAAAAGGCTGAGAAGGGGTGGAAGCATGGAAGGGCAGTGGGATAAAGAGTCTGAAAGAGGAGTGACTTGTAGACAGCAAATAGAGCCTATCAGTAAGGGGATCTTCAGAGGCAAGTACTTGAAAACTCAGCTTGAAATGATTTCTACAATAAGGAAATTTTATCTCACATAAAATAGGTCTCAAGATAGGGTGACACCAAAGTTCGTTAAATCAATTTGCTGGTTCAATGACTTTATCCAGGACTCCAGTTTTTTTCATCTTTTCTCTCTGCTACCATCAGCACGTCGCTCTTGTCCTCAACTAGTAGTCCTTGTGATCCCAGTTGTTTGCCATGGTTTCCGGCTTCACATACAGACACGAGCCTGTCCTGCTAAAGAAGAGATTATAGTGCTTTTTTGAATGTATGTCTTTCTCCTTCTTTTAATCAATGAGGAATCTTCTAGCAGCATTCCAGATCATTTCCCTTCATGTCACACTGGCCAGGGATGGGTCACATGTCCCTTCCATAGCCAATGGATGGAGGAGAAAAACTGGCCTCCATTGGGTTAGATTAGTGGTTGGTTTTTGGCCACAGTACTCCTCACAAGTAGTGACCAGGTTTGATTAGGAGTCGGAAGAGAGTGCAAGGGTCCATACTCTAGCCAGCATCTTCAGCCACATGTCTTCACACTGTCAGTGGGAATACAGAGTGCCCTGGGTCAAGCAGGCTGTGCAGCTCAAGCTCTTGTTTCACGTTGCTGAGTTTCAACAAATGTCATTAAGTGTAGCCCCAACAAATCTCCATGCACTTCTAGTCTCACAGTGGTGCCAAGTAAATAGGCCCTGGGGTGGTTGAGGGCTGAGTGGTGGGGTCCATCTATCACTATAACCGCAAATAAAGTCATTAAACTTAGAGTCCTGGCTCTATTGCCTACTAAATGCAGGACTTTATGGAAAATTACTAAATCTCTTTGATAAGTTTCCTCATGTATATAAATGGAGATAATATTTTTAATTCATCATGCAGAGTTACTATTAATATTATAACTAAAGCATTCAGGCTCAGACTCAGGTGTTAATGGCAGCTGTGGTGGAGGAGGAGGAAATAGTATGGTGGTGGTAGTGGCGGTGGTGGTGATGGTGTCCATGGTAGGGGTGGTGATGGCAGTGGTGATGACAACAGTGATAGTGATGGTGATGGCAATGGTGAGATAATAGTGTTGGTAATACTGATGGTAGAGGTGGAAATGATGATGATGATGGTAGTGGTGATGATGGTGAAGGTGGTTGTGGTGATGATGATGGTGGTGGAGGTGGCAGAGGTAGTGGTGGTGAGACTGATCATCGTGCAGGTGGTGATGATGATGGCAGTTATGATGATAATGCTGGAGGTGGTGATGATGGTGGTGGACGTGGTGATGGTACTCACGGTGGAAGCAGTGATGGCAGTGGTGAAGACAATAGTGGTGGTGATGCTGATGGTGCAGGTGGTGATAGTGATGATAGTGGTGAGGTGATCATGGTGCAGGTAGTGGCGGTGATGGCAATGGTGATGATAATACTGTTGGTAATATTGATGGTACAGGTGGTAAAGGTAATCAGGGTACAGATGGTTATGGTGATGGCAATGGTGATGATGGTGATGGTGGAGGTGGCAGAGGTGGTATTGGTGATGGTGGTGATCATGGTGCAGGTGTTGATGGAGTGATGATGGTGGTGGCAGTGGTGATGGTGATGGAGGTGGTGATGTTCCTCACAGTAGAGGTGGTGATGGCAGTGGTGATGATGATGAGGGTGGTGATGGTGACGATGGTGATATGAGGAATAAAGGAAAAAAGAGAAAGTACCCAAGCTTCCTGTTTCACAAAGAGATCATTAGACTTAACATAAAAACATATAAGAAGGGGCGCCTGGGTGGCTCAGTGGGTTAAGCCGCTGCCTTCGGCTCAGGTCATGATCTCAGAGTCCTGGGATCGAGTCCCGCATCGGACTCTCTGCTCAGCAGAGAGCCTGCTTCCCTCTCTCTCTCTGCCTGCCTCTCCATCTACTTGTGATTTCTCTCTGTCAAATAAATAAATAAAACATATAAGAAAATGCCTTCTAAACTGTAAAGTGCTACCCAGTGAGCTATCACTGTGGTGATGACGACAAGGTTAGCACACCCCCTACATCCATGGGTACCCTACTCCCGAAGAGCACTGACTGTCATCATTCATCCCTGTCTGCCATAACTGAAATAAGTCATTTCAAGAGGCAGAGGATTGTGAAGTTCCGAGAGACACAAGGGAAAATCTCACAGCTCTGCTTCTTTAGCTAGAATGGAACCCATTGCTATAGCTCTAAGGGCTAGCAAGGGAGGTGAGGCAAGGCCATTTAGAACACATGGAACCCAGCAAACGGGATACAGAGAACGTTTGGTTTTGTTTCATTGTTAAGTTGCCTTGATAATACAAAGGCAGTATGAGAACTAAGTCTCTAGTTTTTGTTGAAGTCAAGAGGATCCGATGAGACAGAGAAGTGAGTTGTGCTACCTGCTCTGAGGCCAGGGCAGGAGAAGAGCCAGGGAGAGGCAGCAGGGCTGGTGCCACTGACGACTCCAGCATGGGAACAAGCAGAGCCAGGACCTCCGGGGAGAATACACAAAGTCCCCTGGGGCAGGGACCCCCCCCCCCAATGTGTGCAGTATACCTACTGTGTGCAGGTGCTGGGATGGCAATAATGACAGCAGCTCCCATTGGAGCAATGACTCTGGTTCCTGGTTCTCAATTATTACATTATTACCACTCTTCCCACTTTACTGATAAGAAACCAAAGTTTTGGAAGATTATTTAACTTGTCATAGAGAAATAGTTTGATCCCAGGTGCATCTGATGCATCTGACTCCAAAGCCCTCTCTCCTCTGCCACTTTGCCTTTCATTTAAAGACACTTCTTTACCAAAGGTGACAAAGACACTTGTTCCTGCCCTGCAGACCCCCTACCCCTAGAGAGAAGAAACACACAGAAAACTCACACGTTGTGATGAGTGCTATCATCTGAAGAAAGGGTGCCACAGCTGGGGCTGGGCCTGACTAATTCCAGCTCTCTGGGGACAGAGGAGGCAGGTGACAATGGAGAAGTTCACACAAGGTGATGACGCTGGAGCTGGCTTGGATCTGAGAGGGAGTCTGCCTGGTAGAGAAAGGGGCGAGGCTTGCCAGGACATAAGAGAATTGCCCAGAACGTCCGGTCTGGTTTGGGCATGGTCAGACCCATGTGGCTGGGACTCAGGGTGGTAGCTGAGGATGAGGGGGGAGGGACAGGTTGGGGGGTGACTGTGACAGGCCTAGGAGCCAGGCTTGAGGCGGCTTGATCCTACTTTAAGGTAGAGAGGGGAGTTGTTGGAGATGTTTATGAAGTAACACGGCCTAGATGTCAATGGGAGCGTTTAGGGAGCTGTTTTAATGTAATGGAGGCCTGGATGGAGATGGGCAGTAGGGACAGGCAGAAAAGACAGGGTCCGTTTCCCCAGGCCAGGTACTGGTGTGACTCTTCAAAAGAAGATAGGCACTTACGAGAGTTTTGAGGCCACCGCTGCACACTCCCTCCATTTGGGAAATTACATTCTAGACCACAGGTCACTAAGCAAATGCCCCATTGTCCCCAGGAGTAATTCAGCCCTGACTGGTAATATCTGTCACCCTCTTCACTCCATTACCCCCAAAGAAAAGGTAATATCCCTGAGCCAGAGTGAACTCCTTAGAGAGGAAGGGGCTGATCATATTCTGACAGCCAGAGCTGCCCGGTGAAGGACGGGCCACCTCAGAAGGAAATGACAGCCTGAGGTGAAGGAGGGTAACAGGAGGGACCCCATGCTGTGGGCAGGAGGCTGGCCCGTGTTATTTGGGCACCCCAAGAGGGGGGTGCAGGCAGCACATGACAAAGGTTGACAGTTCCCTCTGTACTAACCACATGCTAGACACCAGATAAATAATGGAAGCAGGCTGGTCTCTGACCTAGGGGGGTGTACACTGAGGAACCCGGGCTGGGGAGGGACCCAGGGAGGGACAGAGATGTTGTCTTAGAGACAGGGCCAGTGAAGGGTCCAGGAGGAGCCAACATGCCTGTACCTCTACATCTGACATGGCCTGCTTGGCACTCATTGAATCTCAGGCCAGTGCCACTGGGCTGGGGCAGCCCAGGCAAAGCTTGTCTCCAAAGGGGTCTCCAAAGGTCCCCAAAGGGGAACTTGAGAAATTAGTAAGTGGATGAGTCACTTCAACTTAGCATCATGGCTAAGCATGGAGAAACAGTCCAGTTGGAGGAGAGTTTTTGTTTTTTTTAAACTGAGCTACTCTAAAACCACTGATCCTGGCATACTTCTCAGATCACTCAGCCTCAGTTGCTCCTTGCCCTCACTAAATACGTAAAATTTTTTTTTTTTTTCAAAGCTTCTTTACTCTTAGGCTATTAAATGGTTTGTCCTGTCTCCTCTTTATTCTCTAGAAATCTCAAGTCTTAAGGCCAGACCATTTGAACCACCAGATACCTTCTAAACGAGGCCCTTGGGAAGGGCCTACCCTCAAAAAATTGTGAGACTAAAGCGTTCGTCTCCAGGGGTCTCCTGTATCCCTTCCCAGCCCCCTTCGTCCCCATCCAGGTGTCCCAGGCATCTCTGTCTAGGCATCTGTCCAGGCGTCTGTCCAGGGTATCACAGAAGATTACGCTATCTACTTGCTGATGAGTTAGTCCCTGGGACCTGATATAGGACTGAACATGTCATCGTGTACTTGGACAGGAGACCTCTAAGGAAAACCTTTAACATCCAAATGCTTCTCTTTTTTTTCCCACTGTGGTAAACTCTGTATAAAATAAAATTTGCCATCCTAACCATTTCTAAGTGCACACTTTCTAAGTGCACACTTCAGGGCCACTAATTCTACTCCAGGTGTTGTGCATCCATCACCATGTTCTATTTCCAAAGTTTGTCATGCCCTGAAATAGTTCCTCCCTCCTTCCCCTTTCTCATAGCCTCTCCTCTACTTTCTGTCTCTGTGAATTTGCCCATCCTAGACTTCTCATATAAGTAAAATCTTACAACATTTGATTAGCGTCATGTTTTCAAAGCTCATACCTGTCATAGTCTATCAGACCTTCATTCCTTTTTATGGCCACCTAATATTCCATTGGGTGAATATTCTTCATCCACTGATGGAAGAAAGGCTTCTTAATGGATGAATTACAGGCACCAGGAGAGACCCTAGAAGAGAGGAAGATTTGGGGATCCCTCCTGCCCTCCTTTCCAGCCACTCTACATAGGTGGCCCTTCATTGCCCAGCATCCCCCGATTGGCACAGTAATCCAGGATCTCAGTCAGCCCACAGGCAAGAGATCGCTGCAGGAACAGCACCGGACCAGCCATTGGGAAACACAAGTACTCACCTATGGGGTGGATGTGTGACCTTGGACAAGTCCTCTTACTTCTATCAAAGGAAGAGCTTGGGTTGTGTGTCCTTGTAGGAGGTCCTTCCAACTTCTCATTCTGCCAAGTCCCTCAGTGTCCTGAGAGACACATGCAACACAGCAAGTGCTATGGGACAGAACACAATCTCAGGAAACGTGTCTAACTGAATGAAGGAGTGAAGGGCCGAGAGCAGAGCTGGAGAGTAGGAACTTAGGTACTCAAGTTTCTTCATCTCCCTTCATTAGAGATAGGCAGGAGGCTGTTTTAGAGGTTAGGTTGAATGATACTTAAATTATGAAACAATCTGGCATACAAGGTGCTGTTTGACACATTATTATTGTGTCTCTTGTCTTTGCACCTTGTACTGAGATGGAATTGTATGACTGGGCTTCTCATCAATTCTGTCTGGTGCAGAAATCTTGGCAGCTCCAATAAATACACTTGCATAAATTTAAGTGACTACACACACGCAAGCTCTTTTGGTATGAATTCTCACACCTTGCCCTGTTATTTGGCAGGTCTAAGCTGTATAGTGTTCAACCCAGATGGTGGGCATCACCAGCTGTGCCACGTGTGTGTGCGTGCGTGCATGCAGAAACATGCACATGTGCTTTGACATAGCAGGCTCTCCATGGTTGTCCTTGTCTGAAGAGCTCTACCTGGACATGGCTTCTGTCATCAGGAGTCGGTGTTCTCCCAAAGCACAAATATGAATGATGTCCCTACTGAAGGACCTTTATATTATAAAATCTATTTGTGTTTATAGTGATCCTCAGAGAAATGAGGAGAGGAACTCTTTGTTCCTGTCTGTGTCTTGGAATCCGACTCTACCTCAGGCAGAACCACACACATACCAGGGTTTGGCATCCTCATTCACCACAGAATTTTGCAAAGACTTTGGAAATCATCTGCCACTTTGGAATTGGTGTTCAAAGTTCCCAGAAAAACAAATAAAGAGGCAAACAAAATAAAATCTTCTGCAGGAACCAGCATTGTAAAGCCAATAAAAGTCCTCTAGGCTATTCAGAGATGGGGACTTCTTTTTCTCGTGTTGTCTCTGTCCTCACCCCATTGTACTGGTTCCCTGGGCTCTTTTGAACTGTGTTAGGATCTTTGGACAACTTAGTATGTGGGTTGGAATGGTGCTGCTCTGTTCAAGACAGCAGGGGGTTCAATGAGGAAAGGCCCACTTTCTCAGCCTTCCCTAACCTGTAACTGCTCCCAGAGCAGCACTGTGGAAGCCCAGGGCTCTCTGCAGCATTGCATTTTTTTAATGCGTAGCTAGGAGACAGACCCAGAGAAGTCAAGTGACTTGACCAAAGACACACAGCCAGTGGTACCAGAATCAAGATTATTACCATCAAAAGATAATTGAGACTCTCTCCTATAGAAGGAAAGATAAGATATATGTACATGAAGAGATAAAGGAAAAATAAAATAAACACTGTTCTCATCAGTGTCTATTAGTTCCACAAGTGTTTAGAAGATTGATATCATGGTTCCTGGAATGCGAGGCTCTTTCCACTGAATTTTTCTAAATATTTGAGACATGGGTGTTGCCATGGGTGCCAGCTGCCAGCGGTAGTGCTGAGAAATGATCAGGGAGAGAGGAAGGGAAGGGTGAAGAAGATGAACATGGAAAGGCAGCAGTAAGGGGAAACAGCCATGGTTAGGAAGGAAGGAAGATAGGAGTGTCTGAAAGGCTAAAGTTATCATACCTGCCCCAGGGTGGTAGGGCTTCACTCTTGATTTGGGAAGGGGGTCTTCTGGGAGCCCTGGGACTCCATTATGGTGTATTACCATTCCAGCCTTGATCTTCCTCTCATCTGCAGGTTTTCATGCCTCCTTTGTTTTTTTTGTTTTTTGTTTTTTGTTTTTTGTTTTTTTATGCCTCCTTAACCCTGTCCAACTTTAACACAGAACAGTAGGAATGGGAACCTTAGTCTTTCTTGGTTGACTTCCAAAATTCCTGAGTTCCCAAAATCACAGAAAAAAAAAAAGTTACCCCCTTTTCACAGGCTGAACATTCTGCATTCTCAAAGAGCTCTGTGGCGCCTCATATTTCAAGAGGGTGCACAGCTCTGGCCTCAGAACTCAGGCAGGAGGAGAGCTATGAAGCAGTGTGTAGTCACAGGCCAGAGGCATAAGACATCAGCACATCAAGAGAAAGGTCTTGGACAAACTTTTGCATTTCTCCACTCCATTCATTTTTGCCCTTAGGTGTTTCTGTGGCAATACAACATATGTTTTGAAAGGATCAACCAAGCTGTTTCACTTGCTTACATTTTCGTTTGTTTTTCTCTTGGGTTTGGGGCGGGGATTAACTTCAAGAGCACTCATCCCCCTGAAGTCAGAACAAATTGAATAGAGCCATCAGCACGCGCGCACTCAGCAGCAACAGACACCTGCCTGGTGTCTCAGGATTCTTTGTCTAGACCCCTTCTTACTCAGTTCTATCTCGGATCCCTAAACAACTTAGGATGAGGACTCTGACCTAGTTGTGTCTCTGGGGATAAGCAGGGACCAGTGAGAAACATTCCCCTGCACCCAGGAAGGCAAGATGAGATGAATGGACCTTTGGACCCAGGGTCAGAAAACCTGCTTTCCCATCTTCTGCATATACTTCTCTGACCTTGGTATCTTACCAGCATCCTGGATTTTCAAGTAAGGTCGTTAATTAGATACCCTCTAAGATTCTTTCTGTCTCTCCAACCCAAGTGCTTTAAGCAGGATCCTGTAAGTTCTGCCAAGGAGGTATATTCCCATAAGGTGAAAGCACTTTCAGGGGATGAGATTGCCTACCATGGAAAGGGATTCCAGCCTCATCTCTCATCTCTTCAGTCTGCACACTCTCCTGGGGCAACCCCATTCAGCCCTCCTCCCCTTGACTCCTTATGTCTGATCACCAGGAGCCCCGCAAATGTCCCATAAATGCTTTAACTCAGCAAGTCCAGAACTGATGTCTCTCTGCGCTGCAGCAAGAGGCATGGCCATCCAGAGTGACCCAAGTTAGGAAACTCAGGCAGGGGAGCAGTGCCCTTCTTTGCTGTTTCTTCCTCCAACCCCTCCATTCAACCAGAAACCACATTACCTTCTTTCTATCTCTCAAACCCACCTAGATCTCACTAGACCCTCTGTCTACCTTGGCTCAAGCCTCCCTGGTCTCTGCATGGGTCACCCCCCAACTCCCTCCAACCCCATCACCATCCTCACGCTCTAGGCCAATGCCAGATGATAGTACACATCTAACTCCAACATTCACTATCGCTCAGGATAGAATCCAAGCCTCTGAGGGAAGCCCTAAAGCCCCTGGTCATCTTTTTCCTACCCACCCATCAGCTAGAGTGAAAGCTGATCAGATGCCTGCATTACCTGAAGCTCTACACACACACACACACACACACACACACACACTTTCCATGTTCTCCCTTTCAACCCCGTCCTGAAGGAGTTTAACCCATCATCAACCTAATCAACCCACTTTAACCCAACATCACCTCATATTAAAAGACCAGAGGCTCCCACATACTGTTACTTGTTCCAAGGTCATGCTCCCCCTCCCCATCCCTGTAATGGGTAGTGAGTAAGAGACCATCCTGCCCCTAAGGTGCAGATTAATGCCGGCCTCTCCATTCCCTTCCCACACCTTCTGCCTGATCAGGGCCTTCATCAGCACAATGGGCCCGTGGTTCTTAAACTTCAGGATGCCTCTGGAAAACCTGGAATCATCCAGGCTCCACAGACAGGAGATCTGCCTCTGTAGATCAGGGGAGGGTCCAGAATTCTGCATTTTTAAACTCTGTATCCTCAAACTGCTTCACCCTGAGCTGGGCACAGTGAAGCTAGCACTCCTTCCAAGTCTAGCAAATCAAAAAGATTGGCTAGGCACACAGGTACATGTGTGGCCTAGCCTCCCCCCACAGAGCTACCCATTAGGCTCCAATGGCCCTGCTCTTAGAGCACCTTCCCAGCAGGAGGGCATCTGACTTCCCAGGTGATGCCCCCTCTCCACATATGGGTGAGACCTAGAGGTCTTCAATTAGCTCCATCTGACCCAACAGACAATGGGAAGATAGATCTAGGAGTTCTGAGCCTACTGTCTCCTTGGGGTCTGTGACTGGGCCTGTCCTGCTTGGAGGATATGTGGCTGAATGCCATGTGGGCCAGTGTTTTGTGGCTCCAGTGAGAGATGGGCTAAGGCTCCTGCAGAGCCGAGCAGTGGAGCGTGAAGGCATCCAGGCAGCCTTCCCCTGGTGGGGGTCATTAAGGCACCGCACTGGGAACAAGGTTGTGGGAGAAAGCAATTAGTGGTGAGGGAAGCCAGTGAATCAGCACACAGAGTCGGCTCGCTCTAATTGAGCCAATGAGTTTGTCCTGTTAAGTGTGAGCTCCCAGGGACAGGAGCTTCATCCTTAAATGCAAAGCCTTCTTCAAGGTGGTAGAGAGAGGAAAAACACTACCTCCCACCCCTTGAGAAAAGAGATGAGTCTTTTCTCTTCACTGCCCCACCCCAGTGCCTGCCTCCATCCTGGAAATGCTGATTTTCTCAGCTGTCTCTCTTTGGACAAAGGTTCTTATTTTCTCAAGAAAGAGAGAGAGACTTCAAGTTTAGGGTCAGGGTATATGAGCAGATTGCCTGTGTTTTAGCTGCTGTTAGAAAATTTTCAAGGTCCCAATTTCTTTGCGGCTGTGTTTCTGGTCTCTCATTTTGGAGAACCCAAGATGGTTTTTTTATCTTCAGGTTGTTACCTCAAGGTGGCAGTAGGTACATTTATCCCATGGTTCTGTCCCCTCCTTTCTGAGCACTATTCTTATCTGTCTTGGCATCATTTCCCTCTAGATCAAGACATTATGAGTTCTCTTCTGAGAAGGTGCAATGAAACATTCACTGATTAAATAAGATATTTCTCCAAAATGTGTAATTTTCCATCACCCAAATATTTGCATTATAATGGGACATTTGAAGACTGAAGAAACACTTAATGCCCGATGAATTGGAGCTCTAAGTTTAGAGCAGACTGTGGCATTGGTAATCTGGCTTGGGGGTCCCACCCAGTGCCCCCCTAGATCCTACCACAGAGTGGGCAGCACTCTCCTCCACCTGCTTGGGAGATCTGCTGGTTCAGAACTTTCCAGATCCCCGATCTCATTGACTTTATTTTTCTCTCCCTTCTATTTTTGTTTCCTAGGAACGAGTGGAATATCTCTTTCTCATAATTTTTACTGTGGAAGCATTTTTAAAAGTAATAGCCTATGGACTTCTCTTTCACCCCAACGCTTACCTCCGCAATGGTTGGAATTTACTAGATTTTATAATTGTGGTTGTAGGGTAAGTATCACTACCTTTCTCTCTTCCCTCCCCTCACCCCTCACCATCCACCAACATGTGCCTCCATTTCCTTCTGTTATTTGTATCTCTTTTTATTTGGTCATCATGGCAATGGGCACCAGGCAAGATGAGAGGATCCATTAGTCACTTTGAATTCAGACTTTCTCCAAAGGGAAAAGACCTCTTACATAGGAAAATCTCCCTCACTCACACGCTCACGTGTGTGCATTCACACACACACACACACACACATAGAGTGGGATCTGAGTGCTTTTATGGAGCTCAGGATCCTCTCTATAACAGAGGAGATTTCTCTGCTTAAGGTCTTTTATCCTATCTCCAACCACATCTGGCCTGACCACTCTTCGAACCAGTTTCCCTGCTGGGTTCCTGAGCAGGGTTCGTCCAGCTGGCCTGGCAAGCAGCCCATGGGCATAGGGGTGGTGGCAAAGCTGGCAGAGAAGGTGCCATGGATGCCCGATCTTCTCTGTACACTGGGGCCTCCTCTGGGACCCCAGGAAACAGGCTGCTCGAGATAGGTATGTGGGAAGATGACAGAGAACTATGAAGGGCCAAGTCATGGGTGGCCTAAGTAGAACCAAACACACCTTTCCCCAAACATGCTGTTCCACTGTAGCATAAGATAAAGCAAGGTCAATATATGCTCTAAGAAAAAAAAAAAAAAAAGGAATGTAAATAATAAAATTCAGAAGTGATGATCTCCTTATGTAGGAATTAGTGACTTTACAAAAAGATCCTCTATGAATTATCTATGCACGTGCTATGTGAAATGTAATTCATTAAGACACAGTTGCTAAAGTTCCAGCCACTCCTCTATTTTGTGAAGGGAGGGCATCTTACAGCAGGTTCTCCTTCGAGAACAAGCTGAGGCTTCTGGGAGCTCATTTGGCATTTCTCTGAGCCCCGAGAATGGTCACGTGGTGGCCGCCTGGCGTTTTTTACTCCTGCAGAGTTCTAACAGACTTCAGTATCAAGGTCAATGTGTCACTGGGCTCATGTCCCAGGAACCTATTTTTGGCGGGCACCGTTCGTGCCTTCCCAGTGAACACACGGGTCCTTCTGGACTCCTCCAGAGTGCTCACTGCTCGTCATCTCCTGAGAGTGTCTGGTCTTTCCTGCGGGAAATAACAAGAGCAAATCCAGACCATTGAGAAGTTCTTTCCTTGCCTCTCGCCATCTGGATGACTTATTAGGGTTGTTTGGAACTGTCTTAGGGGTTTTTTCGTTGTCTTTTATTTTTGCACAGCCAATGAATGACACACTTTGGCCACCTTAACACCAAGGATATTTGGGTGTCGTGAGAAGCATGAAAGTTACTGGATTATTTGCCAGGTATAGATCAGGCTCCAGAAGCCTGGGAGCAAGGATGCAGCTCAAAGACATCTTGCTACTTCTGTTCTCGCCAGGATAAACAAAGAATAACAGAACAAATGCTTTGAATTAACTCCCTAAACCATGGCAAAGGCATTTAAGGTGTCTTGTTCCACATACCCCTGAAGCCTTTCGAATTCAGTGTCTTTCTCACAGCCTCAGGCTCTGGGGAACCCTTCCCACAAGTCTAGAAAAGAGCCCCAGGAATGAGATTGATGGAGAGATAAGGGTGCCTACAGGGACTAATTTTTTTTGGCAGAGAAGCTCATGTTTATGGAAGGAGTTAGAGTTCACTGCCTACTGTGCTCTGCCCCCTCCAGGGCCTTCTCTACAGCCTAGGATGTTGAACCCAGAAGCACAGGGCAGAGCTCAAACCTGCGCTTGAGGGAAAGAGCTAGATGCCTTGTTGTGTGGACACACACATGGCATCTTCTGCTTGCTTGAACCTTGCTTTATCCCTCGCCCTGCTGCCCCTCACAGTAACCACAGAGGGCAGCCTTCGTGAGGTCAACCTGGATTTCAGTCACAACTTCCTGGGATCTAGGCCATGAGGCTGATGAAGAAAGGCATCCAGATTTGGTCCTCTTCCCAGAGATGCGCCAAGTTGGCTGTTTAAACCCCAGAGGTTACAATGATAGAGGTTGCTTAGGTTGTGGCTCACCATGACCCTCTGGGCTTCTCCCCCATTACTATCACACACGGACATATTTGACACCTAGTTCTCTCCTCCAAGGGCTCTCTGTCTAGCCGCAATCTTGGCCCATTCTTTTAACTTGAAAAATCACACGCTCGCGCGCGCGCGCACGCGCGCACACACACACACACACACATAGAGTGTAGCTCAACCTCCTCTCTACAGCTATGCCTCCCTTTTAAATCATATGAAATGGATATCTTAATGCTTTCCTTATGTCTCCTAGGAAATATCTTCTCTCCCGGGCTCCTCCTCAGCAGCCACTTAGGGGAAGGTTTCTTAGGCCCTCCTGCAGTCAGAGGGGATCTGTCTTTGCCCTGGGAGAGCTGGGTTTGCCTGCCTGCTGCCTGAGTGCCAGGCCTAGAGCTGCTCTCTCCTTTCTGCATTGCCATGCAGGGGGCCCGTGACAAGAGGCATTGCCTAACTCCCACAGACCTGTCACGTTTCCTGCCTGAAGTGGAAGAGTCCCCTTGCTACAGTGGGGAGAGGAGACTACTGAATGAAAGTGTGGAGGACTTTAGAGCCCTCTGTGAGCTACCCCTCCCCAGCCCAACCCAGGGACCTGGGGGTCCTCACTGGATCCCCCTGCCTGAGACAGTCTCCTCCAGCCAGGAGGGCTTTGCTACCATCTCTCTCCCAGTATATTGGCCCCGCCTTTCTGATCCGCTGGGCCCTCTAGAGTGTCCTCTTTTTAAAAGCTCTAAGTCCAGGTAAGGAACTGCCGGACACAACTCCTGAAGAATTCCCCTGCCAAGCATCCACATCAGAACCCAGCCCTTAGGGATATGTAAACCACAAAGCAGTGGGTTTGACTTTACAGTCTCTAATCGAGGAGAAACACACCAACTCTATAAGCCAAGAACACCTCCTAGAGCTCTTCCTGAATTTTCTACCCTTTCAAAAATTAGAGTCAAACACTTAATAAAATGTCTGCGTCAAGTTGAGGTAGGGGAAAGAGAAGAAATCTGTCTAACCTCTGTTCCCTTAAATAAATAATATTTTCTGAACATCTTGTACCCTAATAAGCATATTGCTTTCTTTCAGGAAATACTAGGAACCAAATCTGGTTTGGATTTGGAATGTTGTTTGACAAACTTGCAAACTACTCTTCATTTTCTAAGATTCCAGTGATACAGTCTTCAGCGGAAAGAACATTTCTCTGCAGAGAGAGAAGCCCATTTCCCCCATCCTGGCAATTCCGCCTGGGGTTCAAGGCATCACCAGCTAACACACGACACTAGCAAACTGACAAGCTGAGCTGAAAAAAATCACAGGGCTGAGAAAGGCTTTAGATGTCAGAGTTGTCAAACTTCTTTTATCTACAGAACCCATTTGTTCAAGCAAAGCCTTATTCAGAGAGCCACGAAAGCCACTCTATTCTAGCCACTTATCTCTGGCCTCGCTGCCCAAGAAGTCCCTGAGCAGTTCCAAGGAGCCCAGTTTGGAAATTCTTCATCTAGACCAACCCCCTCCTTGCTGGGCCCTGACTGGATTTGATTTTCTGCCAAGCTAAGCCCCCAGCTGCAGCACCCCCTGTTTCCAGATCCAGTTCCCTGGGCGTGAGTCATTTCAGGAGTTCAAGCCTATTCTTCAAGAACGAAATTGCTCTGGCCCCGAGTACATGTCAGGTGTGGGGCCCGAGTTCTGAAACATGTGCTTCCCCCGTGACCGCCAGCCACAGCCCAGCACACACTCTGCTGACAGTGAACTGGGAGTCATCTCTAATACAAAAGACAGAAATTGCCCCATGTGTCCTTTCCCCTATTTTTCTTGGTTACTGCAAGAGCCCAAGATTCCAGGCTCCCATGCCCACATGGTTCTTTGCGTCCTGTGTCCCCTCTCCCTTGTCATCCCTCTGAAACCTTCCCACTGTGCCTTCTGCTCCCTGCAGGCCGCTGCCCATTCAGGGGTCAGCAGACATTTTCTGTAAGGGACCAGATACTCGTTTTCAGCTCACAAGCTGTGCGGTTTGTCTCAATGATTCAACCCTAGCAAGAAAATGGCAATCAACAGCAGCACTATGGGAATGATGGGTGTTGCTGAACTCCGGCAAAACTCCATTTCCAGAGCAAGTGGTCCAAGTGCTGCCCTAGACCCGCGGCTCCGTGACTGTCCACTCACTTAGCTTCCTGGCTCCCCCAAGGGGTCTGCCCCATCGCAGTCTCTCCCAAATGCCATGTTCCACTGCCAGAGGTCAGGAGAAGGTCCCTACGCTTCTCTTATTTCTGCTTTCAGATTGGTGGCCCTTCCTAGCCACCTCTGGTTCTGATGTGTGTGATTAGACCCTTTCACACCAGCTTCTCCCTATAGGATCTCCTCTATTCCTCTGGGGACTCCTCATTCCTTGAAGACAGGAGCTCTTGGCTCACTCCCAACTCTCTCCAACCTTGCTATGCCTGCTGCCCCCTCCAGTATCTTCTTGGTTCATTGATATCTTCTCCCTGCCAAGGGATCCTGACTCTATCCTGTCTCAGCTGCCCACTCCCGGAGTTATAGCCAATATCCCTGCCATAACTAACAGCTGTCCCCTCCCCCGTAATCTCAAATGAAACACCCTGCTCTGGAAACACCACAAGCCATCTTTCCAGCTTACTCCCTCTAGCACTTTGACTCTGAAAGTCCGTTCATCCTGTCCCATTTTCTCTGTTCCTCTGCCCATTGTGTCCAGTCTTCCTTTTAACCAGCTTAGATGCCCAGCCCCATCACAATCTCTCACTTGCCTGTACAGTCAACTTCCCACTTTCCCTCTTCACTGACCTTACTCATTTGGAAAAACACCAACCCCAATCAAATCCAATTAGATGGAGATCAATCTGGTACCTGAAGTTGTGCTGCTGAAAGGGGTAGAGAAACACGCAAAGCTGAGCTCATGGGTTGCACTTGACACCTGTGACCACCAACTTCAAACATGTCCTTGATGATACCTGGCAACCTTACTCCATTCACTCCTCCACTTTCTTTGGTGAGTCTTTAAAGGCAGAGGCCTTTAAACTTCCAGTACCTGCTCCCTTTTCCCATTTTCAGCCAGTGACCTTGCTACATGTTTCCCTGAGAAAACACAGGTAATCAAGGAGAATATCAGTACCCCTATGATGCACCTTTCCCCTTGAACCATGAGAAACCATCCCTTCCCCCTTCTAGGGCCAATACCCCTAAGGGTGCAGGAGATCCCCCGCACCCCCTACAGGATAGCAATTCTTCTGTAATTGTTCTCTCACTTTTGCATGGCCCAGTTGTCTATTTCTGTTACATAACTCCCATCACATATAAAAATGCTGCTATATTTCTCATTTAAAAACAAACACAACTCTCTGAATTCCACACCCTCTTCTGGCAACCATCATTTTTCTTGTAATAACTTTTACAGCAAAATTCCTCAGAAGGCTTGTCTATACCAGCTACATGGCCACTCAGTACAGAACATGTGGCTAATCTGAATTGAAACATGCCATCCATGTAACATACACAGCAGATTTTGAAGATTTAGCACAAAAGGAGTGACAAACATCTCGGGAAAAATTCTTTGTATTTATTAGAGTTGAAATGATAATATTTGGGTTATGCTGTATTAAATAAAATATATTATCATGGTTAATTTTGCCAGTTCTTACTTTTTAATGGTGCTGCTAGAAAGTTTAAATTACATATATGGCTTATATTTGTGGCTTGCTTCCTATTTCTGTTAGACAGAGCTATCTCAGACATTTTTTTCCTATCCTCTCTTGAACCCATATCTGTTAGGCATTTGGCCCCATCACTTCTCCAAAACAGATATTTTCAAAGTCTCAGGAGTCTGCATGCTGCTGAAGCCAGTGGTTAGTTTCCCATCCTTGTATCTGCAGCACAAAACCAATTTCTAGAGGATCATCTGTTTGTACCTAGGCAAAATCAAAGGAGAATAATTAGGAGGAAGGAGGTGTGTGGGTACGAGAGAGGATGTGGTTCCCAGCCACATGACAGCAGGAGCTAGGAAACCATAGAGTGGGAGAGAGGGCACTGCAAGAGGACTGAGACACAACAGCAAGCCTTAGCAACTTTACGCTTCTGTCCAGGCTGCCCAGGTTATACAAAGCCAGTTGTGTTCGTGCACAGCTTTGCCTATCACTTCTCAGACCTCTGTTGGGCAAAGGTGATGCCCTTTGGCAGGGCAGTACCCACACTGAGGGGACGTCATCTTATGATGGGCACAGTCCGTCCCATGTACACACCTTGGTCTCTGGTTCCCGGGCTGGGGATGTTTGCAAACTTTGCTCTCCCAAGCTGCCTTCAGAGAATTCAGGGTCTGACAGTTCCATTTCCCCTTCCTCTCTTCTAGGCTTTTTAGTGCAATTTTAGAACAAGCAACCAAAGCCGATGGGGCAAACGCTCTGGGAGGGAAAGGAGCTGGATTTGACGTGAAGGCACTGAGGGCATTCCGCGTGCTGCGCCCATTGCGCCTGGTGTCTGGAGTCCCAAGTAAGTAAAGCCATTCTTCCAGGTCGCAGTGGTATCTTGTCACCCGCCCCCCCTCTGCTGTCTGAGTTGCCAGGAGCCCTTTGCAAGAAAAACTGATAAAAGGAGGTGTTTTTCCTTAAATGAATTCCTTTGCTATAAATAAATAAATAAACAAATAAATAAAAGATTATACATCCTTTAAAAAAAAGAACTTCACTCTGATGTGAGCCCATGAAAACACACTGTGGTCCCAGCTCCTGTAAACACCTGGAAAACATCCACGGCAGCCAAACAGCCAAATGAAGACAGTCTACCCAGAGAAAGAAATCCTTTGGCCAGCTGAGCCACCCGCCCCCCAGGGCCTGGGCTGGGAATTTATTAAGCACGTTTATACCAAGGAGCCAGGCGAGCAGAGAAGGCTAATCCCTAGGGCTCGAGCTCAAGGTATTTTAGCCAATGAGATTATCTCTACTTTCTGTATTTTTCCAAAGAACAATCGGAAAAGCATCAGTGGTTGTTCAAAAAGTTCTATTTGCCATTTCTCTCAACCTTCTACTTTTTTCATGTCAAATGGGACATTTCCGACTTCAGAAACCCTATTTATGGACAGGCTGCCTGCCTTTGTGAGAACTGGTTTTGCCCAAGGGTGGAGGGTTTTCAGCTCTCTGAATCAGGCCAGAGGGCATTGAAGAGATATTGTCTATCCAGATACCAGCCCCGTGGACAGCCCCTCTTCTCCCTCTTCCTCCAGAAGCCTGCTCCACTGTGGATGAGCCCTGGGCACTGAATACTGCAACTTTGGGCACCCCGCATCATCACCTTCAACAAAGCTCAGTCCCAGTTGCTCTTAGGGGTTAAGTCAGCTTTCAGAGAGCTCCTCATTCCACTCCTCCTTGATCGATTGGCACGATCTGAGCATAATTATGGACTGGTGTGCTGAGATTTTTCCTTCTCAAGTCAGCTCCATCAGATCTGGCCCATTAGTCAAAGTAGAGATGGTCCCTATGACTGGGCTGAAACCAGACGAATTTGGAAATGGGAGCAAGGCACAGGAAAACAAAGAGGTCCTCTGAACACTGAGCCTTTACCATAGAAATGTGAAGGACTTTATATTAAATTATTCGATTTTTTCCATACACGCACAGAATGGTGGGCAGATCTTCCCAAAGTAACCTAACTAACTAGCAGCAGAACAGGACTAGAACCAAGTCTCCCGACTTCCAAGCCAACTTTCTTTCCTACTATGCAATACAACTTCTTGTAAAGGATTAACTAGTATAAACCTCTTGTCTTAGACTTCTACACATATATCCCATCTCTTCAATTACATTATAAGCCCCTGGAAACCCAGAACTTCGCCTTATATTGGCTCTGTTCCTGCACCATGCTTACAATGGTCTCTGCACAAGGTAAGGGAATTTATTAGATAAATGAAGGCAAGAATTAGAATGTTTTCTTTGGAATGGGGCCACCTGGGAAAAATTTGTGGTCTTTCTCAAACTCAAAAGTGAATGTGGAGCTAAGCCTCACACGCACATTTGGAACAGATTCTTTCTACTTGGCCTTAAACATTTTAGGACATCTAGAAATAAAAACAGTATACCATTGACCCTTGAAAACTGTGGGGATTAGGTGTGCTGACCCCCACCTTGCACAGTTGAAAATTAACATATAATTTTTGATTCCTCCAAAACTTCTCTACTAATAACCTACTGTTGACCAGAAGTCTTACCAATAACATACACAGTCAGTTAACACATATTTTACAAGTGTTATAATATACTATATTCTTAAAGTAAGTTAGGGAAAAGAAAATGTTATTAAGAAAATCATACAGTGGGGCACCTGGGTGGCTCATTGAGTGAAGTATCTGCCTCTGGCTCAGGTCATGATCCCAAGGTCTTGGAATGGAACCCCGGAGTCAGGCTCCCTATTCAGTGGGGAGCCTATTCCTCCCTCTCCATCTGCCCGTCCACACCCTGCTCTGTGCTCTCTCCTGTGCACTCTCTCTCAAATAAATAAATAAATAAATAAATAATTTTTAAAAAGAAAATCGTATGGTGAGAAAAAATACCTTTATAGTACTGTTCTATATTTATCAAAAAAAAAGTCTGTCTATAAGTGAGCCTACACAGTACAACTCATATTGTTCGAGGGTCAACTGAATACAAAGGCCAAGATCCAATTTCCCTTTTGTTAAGCCTAAATTCTTGATTTCTTGATCAGCTTTCTTGATTAAATTCTTGATTGAATTTTAAATTTCTTGACCAATCAGCCATAACTCAGTAGACCAAAATCAAAGAATGAGAAGGAAGGTGAGAATAACTTTGAGCATGACTTTAAGGAGCTTAATATGATGACAATGATGCAGCCAATGTCTCAGTGATAGTAGCTATGAACTTCTCCAAACTTCCCACCAAACTACAGGGGACATAATGAATCTTACTCTCATATGTGTGTTCTTATTAGGAGCGCACACTTTCAGAGCATTGTTCTGTGTATGAGGACATATCATAAAGAACAAATACAGTCTTTTCACCTAAGGAATCTGACAATCTAATAAGAGTGTATCAGTCAGCTTTTGCTGTAGGAACAAACAAATCCAAATTCTCAGTGACTTAAAATCCGAAACCTTTATACTTGGTCATGTCACATGATGATGTTGGCCAGCCCCCTCTTTTTCTGGGCTCAGCTGGGCTCTGGGCTTCATGTGGGATCTCATTCCAGACCCCAAGTTGAAGAAGCATCCAGCAGGTAGGCCATGTTGTTCTCATGGCAGGGTACAGATGTTCAAAAAAGGGACAAAAGAGCACAAGCATAATTTAGGCTTTTGCTCAGAATGGCTTATATCATGGCTACTCAATTTCCAGGGGCCAGAGCAAGTCGCATTGCTATCTTTGTTCCAAGGATAATGGGACACAAAAGTATACTGTACCTATGAGAAGCAAGGGTGAACAAACAGTGCAGTCTAACACAGAGACTGAGGGGTTTGGTATTGCAGAAATATCTATAGTAATTACTCTAGTACAGAAATTCTTAATTAGAGATGCATATGGTTGAGAGTCACTCGTGCTTCAGTGCATTAAAAGGAGAATCAGATTAAATACAGTAGCTAGGTTCCACTGTAGAAACTTCGTAAAGAAGGTGTCCCATCACCACATGCATTTTGTTAATGGTAGAACTGTAGAATGCAGTCAGGAAGAGATATCATATCTTGGAATTCTCTCAAGAAGATGAGTACATGATACATATAGTAACTGAAAGATAAGGACCTACTATTACCTGTCATGCAGTCCAAGAAGGTAGCTTCATCATGGAAGATGATCACACTGAGATGGTTTTGCTGGTGTCGACAGCCTTGCAGGCGGCTTCGTGCTTATACATAAGGCTAACAACTGTATCTTGTGTTCCCCAGGTTGCCAACAGAATAGCTCTTTTTGGAGCTTAAAGGAAGGGCTAATCCAGCCTGTCACCCTTTCTCCTGGAAAATTGTCTATGCAACTTTTAAATAATAAAAGTGAACAAGTGCCTCGTGCTAGTTTGGTTGTTATCATTCAGGAAGATGTCAGCAATGTCTCCTACCACTCCAAACCTAGACAAAGTCCATTTCATAGATCTTTTAGTTGTCTTCTTTCATATTTCAGCAGAACTCGAAAGAGTTGCCTCTATCTGTTGCCTTCAATTTTTGTCTTCTCATTCTCTCTCAAATCCTCATCAGTCAGGCTTTCTCCCTATTACTGCAGTAAAACATCTCTTCTCAAGACCACCAGTGATTTCCACATTACCAGACCCAGGGGTTAGTTCCCTGGTGCCATTGTATTTGATCTACCTGTAGGATTGGATGCAGCTGATCATCCCTTGTCTTTGAACCACCATCACCACTTAGCTACCAGGACACTGTTCTTTCTTCATTGGCTTTTCCTTATCAGAATCGCTTGCTGATTTTCCCTCACGTTCTCATCCTCTTAGCATTGCAGAGCTGCAGGTTCAGTTCTCAGACCTCTTCTCTATCTCAGGGATACTTAGTTTCTGAGTATCTGGCATTAAATATCCTGAGCCTTCTGGCACTAAATATCTCTTATATGTCTTCTAATAACTATGAACTCTATGTACAAGCTCAGACCTCTGTTCTAAGCTCCAAACTTGTACACCTCCCTGCTTATTCCAGTCCTTTCATTTGATGTCTAAGCATCTCAAACTTACCACATCCATAACAGAACTTCCAGTCTTCCCAAAGCCTTTCATGTCTTGGTCAATGTCAACCTCGTCCTTCCAGTTACACAGGCCAAAAAAATCTTGGACTTACTGCTTTCTCTCACCCTTTGTAGGCAGTCCCTCAGGAAATTCTCTCGGGCATACCTTCAAGAAACTCCCTCTTTCTTAGCACCTCCAGCACCAGCCACCTCTCACCTTGATCATCACCAACACCTCTCACCTTGATCGTTATAGTAGCTTCCTAACTGGATTCTTTGTTTCCATGCTTACCTTTTGCCACAGCTTATTCTTAACACAGTAGACAACATGGTCTTTTTGAAATACAAATCCTCCTAAAATACACATCACAGCTGTGCTCAGAGCCCTCCAAGTCTCCCCTCACTCACTGATGCACAACAGAATCCCAGAGGGCCCTACATGGTCTCACTGCTCTCCTCTCTGAAATCATCTCCCTCCCCCGTTCCCTTCTGTCTGTCCCATCTTGCCAGCCTCTGTGACCTCCTTGCCTTGCTTCTAACACCCCAAACCCACTACCAACATGGAGCCTTCACGCCTGCTGCTTCTTGTGTCCACAGTGCCCTTTCCCCAACTCTCTGCTGGGCTGGCCTGCTCACCTGGTCAGTCTCCACAAAAGTATCATATTACCAGAGAGTCCTTCTCTCCCCATCTGTTAAGATACTTGATGCTTAGAGACTTTTCATGGGACATGCTTTCCCTATGGTCTGATTTTTTGTAAGATTGGCTTTCTCTCAGTTAAAAGCGTCATTTCTGGAATCACACAGAATAGAAAACAGCTATTAAACAGGAGTTTGCTTCCTAATTGAGAAGTGAAAAGAGGCATAAAACCCTTTCTTCCTATTGTTTCTTGGTCAGATTAGAACTGTTTCTTGAAAACAAATCAACACCAACCAGCCAACAAGTATCTGTTGATTGGATATGAGATAAAAGGTGCCAGGAGAGACAAGACAAAGTGGTTTTGAGCAAGAGCTCTTGAATCAGACTGCCTGGCTTCTGCACTGACTCACTCTGTGACCTTGAAGAAGTTACTAAGACTTTCTGTGCCTTAGCTTCCTTCTCAGTAAAATGGAAATAACAGTAGAACCTATTTCATATGGTGTTAGAAAAACTAAAGGAGTTAATGCATACAAAGCCCTTATACAGCATCTTTCTTATAGTAGGTGCTTAGTTAAATTGTAGCTGTTACATCACAGCATACCCCATGATATTACGTGAGGCATGTAAAATTCAAGTACATGACAAAATCACTATCAAGACAAAACAGATATACTTTATTTTTTTTAAGATTTTATTTATTGATTTTTAGAGAGACAGGGAGGACACAAGCAGGAAGGAGGAGAGGGAAGGGGGAAAGAATCTGAAGTAGACTCTTGAGCGCAAAGCTCAATCCCATGACCCTGAGATCTTGACCTGAGCCAAAACCGAGAGCTGGATACTTAACCAACTGAGCCTCCCAGGCTCAGTATCTGTATCTTCCAAAACAGATACACTTGAAATAGTAAAGAACATTTAAGAGTTAAATAGCTACATGAGACCAAAAACTACTAGAGGCATTATATGTGGGAAAATGAAGTAGATCCAAGGGACGGGTTTCCCAGGGACTATGGCAGCCCAGAAAAGCTTTATGAGGAGACAGTATTTGAAACGAGCCTTAAGTTTCTGGTAGAAGATGTAGGGATGGAGATGCAAGGCCATTAGGGGTGAAAACCTCATTCTTTTGGGTCACAGCCCAGACCAGTACATAGGTCTCTGCATGGACTAGTCCACCACCAAAGAGGATGCGGTGAGAACCCGGTGATGCAGGTCAGCACAGAGCAAACCGCAGTGGGCCCCAGGTGCTGGGACAGGAAGGTGATTTTCTAAATAGACTCAGTACTTTCCTCTCCACTGCAAGCATTCAAAAGACTGCAGTGCAGAGAGACAGCAAAATGCCTCGGGAATTTCCTCCAAGAGTATCCGAATGGATGGCAGATCTTAGACTCCAGGGAGGTTCTCTTCCAGCAGAGACCGCACAATACGCAACACCTACCACACTGCTTTTAGTGCTATTGAGAGAGTTCATTCTTGACCCAAAACTTCCTGCTGCAAAAGTTAAAAACTCACTGGAGTGCCCAAGTACCCAGGTGAACCACACTCATCCCATAATGCAGTTTTTTCCCCCCAAATGACTTCTCCCCTCTCCTGGGGATTAGTAACTGTGAAATTGGCCACACTGAATAGCAAATGCTGCCAGTTAATCAGACCCATTGGGGGCATATTAGAGCTGCTAAAAACAACTTTCTGGAGTCTTTTTACAGTTTGATGCTTCAAAAGAAGTTACGCCATCCTACCTAGAATTTGCTCTTCGGTAAGGTGGGCCACAGTGGATTTGCAGTCACTGTTACTGCTCCCAGGACAGGATTCCCGGGGCGGGGGTGGGGGTGCTTGCACTGCTAGGGAGGACGAGAGCTCAGGTACCAGAGACCGTCCCAGCAGCAGCTTCCTCTCTGTATTTAAGGACACCTCACCATTCCAGATTGGATGAGGAAAAGCCTGTCTAGAGCTGATATTTGCAAATCTGAAATTTACAGATTTTGAAACCTGTGTCCCAGAGAAGACCCATTAGAGAAGAGGCTTGCATGCACATTGTCCTCTCCCCACTCCTGCTCTTTCCTCTGCCCATGTCATCAACTTCCCAGACCTCCCTTTCTTCTGGTTCATGTGGCAATCCCATAATGTGCCAGCATGCTGCAGGTGAGGCAGGAGAGCTCAAGCCTAAAGTGGACAGAAGACTCAGACTCTGGCCCTGCTGTCCCACTCAGGGACTTTAGGAAGGTCAGTTTGTTCTGGATCTCTGTTCTATCTGTGACTTGTAGGGCCTGACCTACCTAGCCTCTGCGTCTCTTTCCCCCTTCCACATGCTCTTCCACTCTGCACCAGTGGCCCTTGCCAGTAGCAGGCCTTTTGTTTCTCCACTCTCTGCTTTCTCTTCCCTTTCATTTTCTTGGACTTGGCCCTCTTCTCCCCCTCACTTTCTAATTTGCTTTCTCTGCCTTTTCATCCTTTTGTCCCAAGGGGATCTTAAATCCCTAAAGGGATCTAAAACCAAAATGAGGGACCTTAAATCACTTACAAGGCTACTTGATACAAGGACAGGGGCAGGTGCCTAAGTCCATCCCTCTCTCTACTTCTCCCTAGAAGGGACCAGAAGCTGCCCATCCCACTGCCCATCCCATGCAGAAATCCTGCCTGCAGCTTAGGTCCCTTCTCTGCCACTTCCTTTTACTAAAACAAGAAACCTTGTTCTCTGCATTCCTTCCATGGTGCCATTCCTGAGTGGGAAAGGACTTTAGATATCTGATCCAACCAAGTTTCCATTTTACAGATGAGAACACTGCAACCAGACATCTTAAATGACCTTCTCAAGGTCATACAGCTCCCTGGTGGCAGGCAGACAGGACCCAATTCCTACACCACCTGTAAGAAGACTGATGGATGTCATGATGGGATGTTCCGGTTTTGTACAGTCTTTGGGGTTCCCAGAGCTCCCTCGCACACATTGGTTCACAGACACCCCAAGAGGGAAGCCTGAGGGAATGTCTGTGCTCCCTCCCACTTTCCTGCTCCAGACAGCCTGCCGTCTTTCAATCGCCAACACAGAGCGGACCCTAGGGAGGACAGCTATAAACAGCACGTCCTCTTAACTTTCCAGACAGGTTGGCTGGCCTGCTTTGCTCTGAGGAGTCTGATGTCAGCTCCCTGGTGTTGGCATTCCTTGCATACCAGAAACAGAACAGAACTTAGAACAGGGTCCCGCCCCAGTCCCCCAAAACCTGTCATGTTCAAGGCAGATAGGAGTTGAGGCCCACCCTCTCCCATGCACCCCCTCTTCTGATTTGGGAGCTCCTGACCCCTCCCTTCCAGATGCCCCAGAAGAGGAGGTCAGGGGCACAGTTACAACAGCAGCTCTGCGGCCAACCTCTCTGTTCCTGGCTTCACATTGCTTCAGTTTCTCTCTCTACAAAGTGAGATTAGTGATGAATGTTCCACGGATGAGGATGAGGTTTTACCTCTCAAGCTCCAGGAGCTTCTAGCAACAGAGATCCCTTTAAATCCACCTCTTGAAGAGAAACGTTATGGATTGCAATGAGCCACGGCATCAGGTAGTAAGGAAAAGAAAATGATCCAAATGCAGCAAAACAAGTTATTTTAAACAATGAGCATATTTCAAAAGTTCCAGGCCCTGTTGCCATGGTGTTTCACTGAAAGATTATTGAATATCAATAACAGGATCTGACTAAACCAGGAAAATCTCTATTATTTGGTGTTGTACATACACTAGCTTAAAAAATAATAGTGACAAAGAATGCATCCAATCACACAATAACTTCTCATATTTACTAAAGGAGAGCGCAGACATTCCCCCATGATGAAAATGTCCCTTTTTGACTTAAGAACAAAATGTACGTGGTGATAAATGGTAGGGTTACCACCAACTAAAGGCAATATTCAGTATCAGTGCAAGGCTTTCAGACAGACTGCAACGGATTTATTGGCTGATTTATCAGCCCGGTGGTCCAGGAAGGCAGGGACATTATCCCTAATTTATAGATAGGCAAATACAGTCCCAAGCGCTTCTCCCAGAATAATGAACAGAGATGGGTTCAGACTATTTTCCAAGTCAGGAATACTCCCGGTAGGACACAGGTCACTGTGGTTTGGAGGAGGGCACACTTCCCATCAGGGTGCTCCATATGGCTTTCAAGACTGAGGACAATTAATAGTTAAGATATTGGCTTATTTATGTTTCGATGGCTGGTGAACCTCCTTGGTTTCAGAGGCTGATGAGAAATGGTACCATTGCCACCTACGGACTTGGAGAAAGTGGGAGGCACTCTGGGTCTGCAGGTGAAGAAACCAGGGGATCTAAGTCTGGCCATTGAGGTGACCTTACTGTTTAATCTCTGACCTTCATTAACCCTAAAATTCTTCTGGGCTGTATCATCCTGTACTTCAGTGGCAGAGAATAGAACTAACCTGAGAATTTCTTTTTTTAATCACTAATTCTACATGTAGTCATTGACAGGGCAGGACCTTTGGCAAATCCCTTCTATCTTTCAGCTCCCAGCACATTAACAATCAGGCCAAAGGTGGGAGAAGTAAGCCAACTTTATTTATTTATTTATTTATAAAGATTTTATTTATTTATTTGACAGAGAGAGAGTACAAGCAGGCAGAGCAGCTGGCAGAGGGAGAAGAAGCAGGCTCCCTGCTGAGCAGAGAGCCCGACATGGGGCTCAATCCCAGGACCTTGGGATCGTGACCTGAACCAAAGGCAGATGCTTAACTGACTGAGCCACCCAAGTGTCCTAGTCAATAATATTTATTAAACACTGATCTTGTGCCCAGGATTATGGCAGGTGGCAGCTCATAGAAGAAGAGCTTCCTAAACTCAGGAAGCTCCATGAATTATTCTGTTTTGTGCCTGGCCCTTTCCTGGAGATCCCTAAACATGAAAAAACAGCCAGCAGCAAGATGACTGTAACCTACTTTAAAATAATGATAATAATAAAGGCCACTTAGGCTTATAAGTGACCCATGCTTTACAGTGCTGGAAGAAAAAAATGAGGGATTAGAAAATGAAGATACAGTGGGGTCAGTGTCCCATAAAATGATCGATACACAGAGCATGAACCCCAGGTACCTGTTATTCTTGGTTTGTTCCCTGCTGCTGATCCGTGACAATTAGTAGGTGAGGACATAGACAGTGAAGTTCTACTACCTGAGTTCAAATTCTCAGAGCCACCACTTACTAGCTATATGCCTGCATTTCCTAATCTATAAAATGGAGGTTAAAAATGCATTTACTGGGGCACCTGGGTGGCTCAGTAGGTTAAAGCCTCTACCTTCGGCTCGGGTCATGATCCCAGGGTCTTGGGATCGAGCCCCGCATCAGGTTCTCTGCTCAGTGGGGAGCCTGCTTCTCCCTCTCTCTCTGCCTGCCTCTCTGCCTACTTGTGATCTCTATCAAATAAGTAAATAAAATTTAAAAATAAAACTGCATTTACTTCATGGAGTTCTTGTGAAGATTAAATAAATAAATGCTCATAAAGCATTTAGAAATGTGCTCCACAGATAAGAAGCATTCAGCGAATATTAGCTATTCGTATTCCTGTGGGTTCAACTCTTTACCTATGTCAGGCTCCAAGTTGGACTAGTTAGAGGAAGGGGAACTTCTACAGTTGATTTTTAAAAATTAACTTTAATGAAGTATAATTTACATTCAATAAAATTCATATATCTGAATTGTGTATCATCACAAATGTAATAACCTAACAATAGGATAATTTCATTTACCCAACCTCCCATCCTCTGTGATTGTTATATGTCTCTTTTTACTTACACATATATTTAAACCCCATCTTACAGTGTTTATATATATATGTATTTTTTGCTTAAAGCAGTCAGTTATCTTTTAAGTAGATCATGATCTACAGATCCTAGTTTCCTTCTGGTTTCATTTCCCCTCATCCTGAAGGACATCCCTTAGGATTTATAAGACACAGATCTGTTGCTCAGTTCAGAGATCAGAATTCTCTTGCTTTTGTTTATCTGAAAATGTCTTTATGCCATCCTCTTTTTGAGGAATATTTTAGCTGGATATACAATCCTGTTTGACACTTTTTTTTTTCTCTCAGAACTATAAAGATGCTATTACATTTTTTTCTGGCCTCCATTGTCTCTGATGAAAAGTCATCAATTTTCTTATCATTGGTTCCCCTGTACATGTTTCTTTTTTTATCTGCTTTCTAGATGTCTTTGGCTTTTAGCAGTTAACTACAATGTATCTTGTGGTTTTAATTATATTTTTTCTACTTGGAGTTCACTGAACTTTTCAGATTCATTCATAAATTGAAGGCTTTCATCAAGTTTGGGGAATTTGAGGCCATTATTTCTTCAAATATCTATGTTTCTTTTCCTCCAATCTCATACTTCCCTTTCTAAGACTACAATTTATGCTTAGGTTAAGTGATTTTGTATTATCTCATTGGTCCCTGAGGCTTTGTTCAGTTTTCTTCAGGTGTTTTATTTTTTGTCTGTTTCATAGATTAAATAATTTCTATTGATTATTCTTCCAGTTAACTCACTTTTTCCTCTGCTGTCTTCATCTTCATCAAGTGTATTCAATAAATTTTTCATTTCAGTTACTCTTTATAGGATCTACATTTGATTTCTTTCTATGTTTTCATTTTATCTGTGAAATTCCCTATCTGTTCTCTCTTTAAACCCATATACTTATTTAATTCTTTTAATATACTTTTCTTTAATTCTTTAAATATTTTCTTTTTAAATTTTTTTTTAATTTTTTCAGTTTTCCAAGATTCATTGTTTATGCACCACACCAAGTGCTCCATGAATATGTGCCCTCCTTAATACCCACCAGGCTCTTTAAAGTATTAGCCTTACTTTAGGGTAGGTTACTTATTCCAGGTATACTTTCTAGTGTCTCAGTTAGTTTCCAAGGGTATTAATAAAATATTAATTAGACATCTCCACTATGGCAGACCCAGAATGCCATCCTACAGACACTGTTCTTTCCTTAACACTGCTTAACCTGTAGTATTGTTTTCTGCTTTGCCCTATAACAGCTGTTATTTGATAGCCCTTGGTGGTCTCACTATGTACAGGCATGACCCAACACTAAGCCAGGGACACACAGGCAACCCCTACACAAACTTCTAGAGCTACTTATCTACCCAGCTGCCTCCTCTCTGATGTCACACCACAACCACTACAGCTGCCCAAATTATGATCTGATCTCTGCCTTCTCAAATCAGTGGGGTTGCTGTGGTCTGTCTGCTTGGACTGTAGCTCTTGGTGCTACAGTGAGGAATTGTTGCCAGTCACAGAATTGTGGTGTTTACCTCATGAGTTTTAATTCTCTCAGGGATTATAGCCCTATGCTGCTTTATGTCCACTTTCTGAAAATAATTACCTCATATTTTTGCCCAGTTTTTTAATGTTTATGATAGAAGGGCTCATCTGCTACAAGTTTCTCCAAAAGCTAGTAATGGAAGTATACTTGATTTTTAAATCTCAAAATTAATTATTCCTAACTATGTTAGCAGATGTAAAGTATTCCCTAAACGTTATATAAATTATATATGAGATTATTTCTTATGTAATATATAATATAATTCTGTTATATTATAAAAATTATGTATTAATTCATTTGTCACACATTTACTGAGGACTTACTGTATATAAGGCACAGTGATAGTTGGAAGAAGAAAAGGTACTAGATCTTTCTTAAGATAATTAGAAAATAACCCAGCAAATTTTAGATCCAGAGTGGGCTTTCTCATCCAATATTCACTTTTAAAGATGTTGAAACCTAGACCCAATAAGGTGACATAACTGCCAAGGTCACACGGCTATTAGAGGCAGAAGAGAAAATAGTCTGGAATTTTTTCCAGTAAATCTGAAATCTCTTCAAACAAAACAAAACACTAAGCATAATGCTTGGAGATTTTCTCCTATGAAGAAGATTTGATCAGTGCCAAAGCCTTTATTGATTCACTAGTGATTGAGCCAGAATGGGAAATAAATAAGTCTGGAATCCAAAGAACATTTTGTTTGAATTTCATAGAAAGATTGACTTTAGTGTAGAGTCACCATAAGTTGGCATCAATAAACAAACTTGTTTGTTAAACTCCACCTCAGAAACAGCTGGGGAAGAGAAAGCTGTGAGTTGCCTGGGTATAATAGTGTTTGTTGGATAAAGAGAGAGATATAATTAGGACTATCAGAGTAACTCATCCAACTCGACAACTATATAGTAAGCATGTCCCATTTGCCACCTGAATCATGAAGACATTTTTCAATTTTCCTAAAATCTGCACTTTTATACATTTCTGAAAGGAGTAAGAATCAGGAGCCAAACCACCACTCCCTCCTGTTTAATCTTATTATGGTATTTCAGTCTGTAATTAGTCCACAGAAACTTCACTCCAATAAGCTCTCTCCAGGGTCTAGGATTTATTTGAGTAGCAGAGGTTTTCCAACCCTTTTTAATATGTCCATGTACTCAAAGTCCCAGTTACCTGGATCTGAGGTGGTGGTGATAGTAAGGAAAATTGTAATGAAGGGACTTCCCTACATGACTTTTCCCTAGATGACTTCTCCATTCCCAAATGGCACATGAGGTAATTTAGATCGACTGTCCTACTGAGGAAAACTAGAAAGGCTGAATAAAATAATCTAAATCTCTTTTCTGAAACTTGAAAAAAAAATGCCCGAAAAAAACAAATTATCAGTCTTCTCTGGAGAAAGATAACATCATCAAAGTTCTCAAGTTATTTTGAAAAACAACTTTACAAAAATAAGGTCTAACCCACAATACAAAATAAGTAGGCACACAGAAAGACAAGATAACAGGAATGAAAATGAGTAGAAACTGTGGACAATAGAAATAAGCCCAAAGGGGATCCAGATATTGGAATTATCAGATATAGACTTGAAAATATTTGTATTTATTATATTCAAAAATATCAAAGACAAGATAGATTATTTTCTAGAAAACCAGAAGATATTGGAAAAGAGCCAAATGTAAGGTTAGTTATGGAGAATACAACAGCAAATATAAAATATTCAGTGAATGGACTTAAGAAGATTTAGTACAGCTGAAAACAGAACAGTTGAACTATTGAGAAATCAGGGGAAAATACTGAGAACGAATCACAGAGAATCAAAAGAATGGGAAATGCAGAAAATAATGTAAAAGATTGGAGAATAAATGTTGAATTTAATGACATTTTTTCCCTACACCTATTGATAGATGCATGATTTTTTTTTTGTTAGAAAAAAAATACTTTCTAACATGACACTGAAGCATAATATAGTGTTTACCTAGATGTAGGAGGGGGTACTACCAGGTAGGGGCATGAGTGGGACTTCTATAGAGCTGGTGATATTATATTTCTTGACCCGAGTGAGAGTTACGTGGTTTTATTTTGTGATAAATTATACTCTGTAACTGCTTTCTTTTTTGCACTTTTCTATATGTATGCTGTACTTCACAATTTTTCTTAAAAAGGTTTAAAGCAAAAGAAAAAGTGCAGGCCCAGGCATCTACATCATTGGCGAGTACCAAAAGAAGTCTGTTTCCTATCCTGCCTGTAGCAGAAAGATAGAGTTGGTCACCAGTAGTGGGACAGCATAGATAGGGGTGGCAAATCATGATCCCAATGACTCCCAATGGATTAGAGTTGTCATGAGAGAGATATTGTTGAGAGGAATTGCAAGGCCCCATCTGGGACAGGAGGAAAAGAGGCCATGATGGATAACAACATCTGCCACAGCACAGAGTCAGAGAATAGTGCAGTATATCTGCCTTTTTGCCTGAATAGTAGCTAACGGTTGAGGTTTTAAGGTAAACTCAGCTTAGCTTTTAATTCCAGCTCCAGATGTGTCTTATTAGACAAGTTATCTGTCTTGCCTAACTCTCAATTCATTTATCTTTACCAATATCATCGGAGAAATGAAATGATATATGTAAAGCACTTAGCACAGTAACCACCACAGGCTGAGTCCTCAAGAAATGGTAACTGATATTATCATTATTGTTCACTTTGGAACATCTTGTCTCCATTTTGCCTTATTTGTTTTCTTTCAATATCAGGATCTTTTAAAATACTTTTCCTCTCTGAGGTTCTCTTTCTAACCCATATTAACAACCCATATTGCTAATACAAAAAATTAATTCAACATGAAGGTTGATATTTTAATTACTCTTAGAGTTTTTAATTTATTAGGCAACAGAATATTTGCCATCCCTTTTCTAGAACAACAGTCCCCTTTTGGTGTTCATCAAATCACTTGTGAGATACATAAATATATTAATATGGAAAGGTTAAATTAAAAAGAAATGGAACCCTCTAATGAATAAAGACATTTTAATAAGAACATGTTAAAAAAAAATAAAACTTGAGACTCTAGGAAAGCTATCTAGACTAGACTTCTTCTTCCCTTCATAGGAAAACTCTCTTCCAATAAGAAAATACATCAGGTACCCTTGAACCTCAGTGTGATAAACTTCCTCCTTAACCCAAGAGAGAACTACCTGTCTTCCTAGTTCTAGACCTATATTTTTTAATATATTTTTTACTATAAGCTTGTAGACCATTAAAAACCAATGTAAAACCATTGGCCAGGGGCACCTGGGTGGCTCAGTGGGTTAAGCCTCTGCCTTCGGCTCAGGTCATGATCTCAGGATCCTGGGATCGAATCCCGCATTGGGCTCTCTGCTCGGCAGGGAGTCTGCTTCCTCCTTTCTCTCTCTCTCTGCCTTCCTCTCTGCCTACTTGTGACCTCTGTCAAATAAATAAATAAAATCTTTAAAAAAAAAAATTGGCCAAATGAAGGCACAAAACATGATCTGTGAGATTTATCATACCTCTTATTTCTAGCCAGCCCAAGCTGGTTCATGTGAATCAGAAGTAAGCTTTAGACCAATAATCACAACCTGATGATGTTGATGATGATGGTAGTCACAACCAGAAATGCCAATTTCTGGAGCATTCATTTTTTTAAAAAGATTTTATTTTAGTTTATTTGACAGAGAGAGAGAGAGAGATCACAAGTGGGCAGAGAGGCAGGCAGAGAGAGAAGAGGAAGCAGGCTCCCCGCCAAGCAGAGAGCCTGATGTGGGGCTCAACCCCAGGACCCTGAGATCAGGACCTGAGCCAAAGGCAGAGGCTTAACCAACTGAGCTACCCAGTAGCATTCATTTTTAAACATCAATAAGGGATGACTTTGGAAGATGAGGACCAACTCTGAGCCTTTAGGAGGAAGTGAATGAATTTCCTGAAAAAAAACAGAGTTAGACACAGCCACACAAGGGGTGGAAGGCTTACTGAATAAAAGAGCAGAAGGAAGCTTCATCCTCTGACACAGCTCACATGTACATTCCTCTTCCTCCATTATGCTCCCACAGTTCTTTGGACAAAATTCTTAGGAACATTGTCACCCACTTCTGCACTTTGCTGTTTCTGTGTCTGCCTCTCCATCTAGCTTACAGCTATTCATGGGCAGCAACTGCATTTCTCTGTCTTCATAATATTCTCCAGATTAAAAGAGATCTAGAAGGAAGGGAGGAGAAGGAAAGCAAAGAACTAACTGTGGATGTGGAAGAACTACAGGTGTACACCCATCACAGACACAAGTGGGGAGAGAGTTTCAGAAAGAAGGGAGTAATCAATGGCATCAAATGGGCCAATGAAAATAATGGTCATGGCAAAGGCATGGGTTGGCCAGTTGGTGACCATAAGTAACCTTTAAAAATGCAAGCTTGGTAAGAGTGGTAATGATACAGGCTGTACTATCAAGAGGGAAAATTGACGCAGAGCTCTTCCTTCCTGTAATGTTGCAGGACTGGGTCACAATCATCCAAGTCCTTTCCATAACTCTGTTAGATAGCTTTTATTGTTACTGGAAGGAGACACTAGCATAAATCACTTCTGCTCCCTAGCAGCTCAGTGTAGGTGTATGTCTCTCTGTCTAGAAAAATAAAATAAAATAAAAATGTATTTTCATTTCATTTTTTAAAGAATCCTATAGGACGCTGATATCAATTAGTGTGTGTAGTTTCTGTATCCAATGCTGACTTCACACACTTTACCGATCACACTAATTACTTGACAAGAGTGTTGTGACAAGGATCACTCTACCCCAGTGAAAATCCAATACCTGCTTAAGAGCATCTCATACTTCAGCAAGGCTTGGTGAGATTGCCTCGACCTCCCAGGATGACCAACAGGCTCTTCGGCCTTGCTTCCCAAAGTGTGGTCAGTGGAGCCACAGCTTCAGTATCACCCAGACCTGGTCAGAAATACAGAATTCAGGCTCCACCCCACATGGCCTGAATCAGAATCTGCATTTTAACAGATTCTGTGTTAAATAAATTTTAATCTGTTTTAGAGTTCCACTGATAGCCTGACAATGCTTACAGTAATAATGGTGTTTACTACCAGTGACACATTGTTCTGAATCTTTGTTGTGAACTGACTTGTTTAGTCCTCACAGCAAATTTGTGAGGTAGGTACTATCATCGTCCTTACATTAAGATGAGATCAAATAGCGTGTCCAAGGTCACTTGTCTGAGAAGTGGTGGAGCCAGGATTCAACCCGGTCATTTGGCTCCAAGGGTCCATATGCTTTAACCACTGCACTGCACTATCTTTTCCCCCTACCCTTTTCTCCTCCACCTTGCAATTAGCAGGGTATTTCATGGGCGCTCAATAGGTTCACAAGTAAGGGATGCAAAGTTGTGTGTAGTATCCTGGAGAAAGGCAAACTTGGCCCTTAAAAAGAAGAGCTTTCTACTGTCTGGGTATACCAGTTGCTCTTTGTTAGAGAAGAGGAGCTCCTCTGATAACATTTCTACCAGGGGAAACTTAGAGAGAAGTAGCTGAAGAAGGAAAGCCTCATTCTAGATTCTCCTCCTGGAAGATGTTGGTATTTTATCTAAATTTCTTCAATGTCTGTGTCCCAGGTCCAAGGTGATTCAAGTCTAGGGACAGCATGGGGCTTGATGGGCATGGTAGGAACAATAATCTACTTGAGCACCTGTTTTAATGGAAATATATTCCTTTTAGACAGCATCCAGTTCTGAGATTAGGCTTGTGAGGAAGCTTAGAATTGGCTCACCATGTAATGACTCTGTCATTTTCTTTAAATTTGGTTAAGTTTGTTGGAAAGTACAGAAGGCATACCACACTTTGGTGGGACCAAACTCTCAGTTGAGCATCATCCAGCTAATCAGACTTCTGGAGTAAGTCGCATGTTTTTCTGCCCACCATTCTGCAAAGAGAGGATAGCCAGCTTAAATCAAGGAATTGTTTTCTAAACTCCTGGGTGTGGCCTATATTGAGGACAGTCCTGACTCCTCCCTCAGACTTGGACACGGGGATATGACTTCTTTAAAATGCCCTGACACATTGCAGGGTCCTGAGTCAACAACAAAACCATCAGTAACTCCATCAGAAAGTGCTGACTGTATCAAGAATGGGGTCGGCCCCATTTTAGAACCTTATCCAGGTTTGAGATTGGTGGGACATCTCTTTCCATCTAGGCTTCCTGGGTTGGTGGCATGTTATGTGGGGCCACAAATCCCTCTTCAGTTATATCAAGTCAATCAAATGCTTGGTGGTAAAAGTGGTCTCCAAAAGATCCAGCAGAGCAGGACAGGCATACCTCAGAGACATTTGTAGGTTCAGTTCCAGACCACCAAAATATGGTGAATATTGTAATAAAATGACCCAAATTAATTTTTTGGTGTGAAATACACATAAAAATTATGTTTACACCATACTGTAGACTATTAAGTATGTATTAACATTATGTCTAAAAAATACAATGTATATACATTAATTTAAAATTTTTAAATTAAATTAAAACAATTTAAAAATTGTTAAAATATGCCAACCATCATCTGAGCTTTCAGCAAGTTGTTGTCTTTTTGCTGGTAAAGGGTCTCACCTCTACACTGATGGCCACTGACTGATCAGAGTGGTGGTTGCTGAAGGTTGGGGTGGCTGTAGCAATTTCTTCAAATAAGATAATGATGACATTTGCTACAATTGATTGACTTTTCCTTTCATGAACAATTTCTCTATAGCTTGTGATACTCTGATAACATTTTCCACATAGTAAAACCTCTTTCAAAATTGGAGTCCATCCTTTCAAATCCTGCTGCTGCTCTATCAGTTTATGTAATATTTCTAAGTCCTTAGCTGTCATTTCAGCAGTCTTCATGGCATCTTCACCAGGAGTAGATTCCATTCAAGAAGCCACTGTCCTTGTTCATGAGAAGCAGCTCCTCATCTGTTCAAGTGTTATCACAAGATTGCAGCCATTCAGTCATATCTTCAGACTCCACTTCTAGCTCTCTTGCTCTTTCCACCACATCTGCAATTACTTCCTCTGAAGTCTTGACTCCCTCAAAGTCAGCAGTGAAGGTTGGAACCAACTTCTTCCGAACCCTTTTTAATGTTGATTTTTTTACCTCTTTCTGTGAATCACAGATGTTCAAAATGGCATCTAGAATGGTAAATCCTTTTCAGAAGGTTTTCAATATACTCTTCCCAGATCCATCTGAGGAATCACCATCGATGGGAGCTATAGTTTTATAAAATGTATTTCTTAAATTGCAAAACCTGGAAGTTGAATTTACTCTTTGATCCACAGGTGGCAAAATGGATGTTCAGTTAGTAGTCATGAAAACATTAATTTCATTCTATGTCTGCATTAGAGTTCTTGGGTGACCAGGTACATTGTTAGTAAGCAGTGATATTTTGAAAGGAATCTTTTTTTTCTGGGCAGTAGTTCTCAACAGTGGACCTAAAATATTTAGTAAACCGTATTGTCAACAGATAATGCTGTCATCCAAGGTTTGCTTTTCCATTTATAGAGCACAGACTATATTTAGCATAATTTTTGTGGGCCACATGATGGTAAATGAGCATTGGTTTAACTTAAAATCATCAGCTGCATTAGCCCCTAAAAGAGTCAACCAGTCCTTTGAAGTTTTGAAGCCAGGCATTGACTTCTCCTTTCTAGTTATCAAAGTCTAGAAGGCATCTTCCAATATGAGACTGTTCTGTCCACATTGAAAATTTGTTGTTTAGTGTAGCCACCTTCATTAATGATCTTGGCTAGATCTTCTGATAACTCACTGCAGCTTCTACATCAACACTCTGCTGCTTCACCTTGCACTTTTATATTATGGAGATGGATTCTCTCCTTAAACCCCATGAATCAAGCTCTTCTAGCCTCAGACTTTTCTTCTGCATCTTCCTTACCTCTCTCAGCCTTCACGGAAGTAAAGAGACTTAGGGCCTTGCTCTGGATTAGGCTTTGGCTTAAAGGAATGTGGCTAGTGATATCTTCTCTCCAGGCCACCAGAACTTTCTTATCAGTGATAAGCCTATTTCACTTTCTTATCATTCATGCATTCACTGGAATAGCACTTTTAATTTCCTTCAAGAACATTTCCTTTGCTTTCACAACCTGGCTGTTAGATGTGAGAGGTATGGCTTTCAGCCTCTCAGCTTTGGACACGCCTTTCTCTCTAAGCTTAATCATTGCTAGCTTTTGATTTAAAGGGAGGGAGAGAGACACATGATTCTTCCTTTCACTTAAACATTTAGAGGCCATTGTAGGATGTTAATTGGCCTAATTTCAATATTGTTGTGTTTCACAGAACATTTACTAATTAAGTTTGCCATCTTATATAGGTAGGGTTCATGGAACCCCAAAACAATTACAATAGTACGTCAAAGATCACTGATCTCATTGATCACAGATGACCATAACAAATATAATAATAGTGAAAACATTTAAAAAATTGTGAACATTACCAAAATGTGACACAGAGACACAAAATGAGCAAAAGGCTGCTGTGAAAATGGCACAAATAGATTTGGTCAGTGCAGGCCTATCATAAAACTTTATTTAAAAAAATAAATCAAATAAATAAATAAATAAATAAATAAAGCAAGCAAGCAGTATCTACCGAGTGCAGTAGAGCAAAGCACAATAAAACCTCTGTTCTATTGACCCAGTTCCCCGCCTTCCTTTGCTCTGTGGCTAGGCTGAGGATTATTTCCTCCATTTTACAAATGAGGAAGTTGTCAGGAGAGCCTTTCTCACCGTGCTTCCTGAATTGTTCTCTCTGAAAGTGAAAGTGATTTCTGGTTCCCCACACTTCAAACAGAAGTAGTAAACTGGTTATCTCCTTCCAGTAATGTTTTTTAAGAGGCAGAACAAAGTCAAGGGAAAAGCATGAGGCAGGGCAGGAGAGCCATAGGTCTTTCCACAGCTGTTCAGAAAACCTTCCTCAGCTGGAACTTACAGACCCCTCTGCCTGGACTTGTCTACCTGCCCACTCACTTGGCAAGATTCTCTTCCTCTTAGGGAAGCCGTCCTCTACCATCCCTGCCCAAGGATGATCCTTGCCGTAACTTGTTCTCTTCCCTTAAAGCTCTAAACAAGTTTTTGATTATTTATTGATTATGTGATTGTTTGATTCATGTTTGGCTTCCATTACAAGCTCCGTGAGGACAATGCCTACAGAGCTCTTATATACCACTTTATCCCCAACCCTAGCATAACAGGTGGCCCATAAAGCATAGCTTGATAAATATCCTTTGAATGAGTGAAAATTTAAGTAGCAAGTTAGGTGATCCCAAAATCCTCTTCCTGTTCTGACAAACTGTGAGTCTATCTATGAGAAACTTTTACCTCCCACCACCACACTAAACCCAAACCAAACTCTTTTCCTAGTTTAGTGATTCTCATCATTATTTCCTTATTGATTCTATGATCAGGATTTCTTGATCATTTTTATTGCCTTCTGAGTGCTTGGCTGGAGCCATGGAGTCTGGAAAGTTGGGACATGAAATGTACATTCCTAGCCACCATCACCAACAAAAATAGCTGTAAGTCAAAGCAGAAACTAGACAATGAAATCAGACTAACATTAGCAAAGATCTCCAATTTGGGGGTCTTCAATTATTTCTCTCTTTCCTCTTATTTTACACTAGAGTGACTTGAAAGTTGAGTTCAAAAGAAGGAGCATGGGAATAGAGTTTATATGGCCTGTTGGTCTAGCACTTGATCAGACAACCTTTCTGCACATTACTTTTCAGCCCCAGTAACTTTTCATTTCCTTCCTCAGGCTCTTGCTCACAAAGTCATTTTCAAACTCTCTCCTGATGTGACCCCTGGGGCCCTGTGAAGAACAATTCATCACCAAAGCAGGACTTAGTGAAGATGCTCTTTTATAAAACAAAAGATTGTGATATGTCCTCAGCCTTGTATCCATCACAGTAAACCCATCTCATAATGGGTGTGGAAGCTTGGGCACTTTCAGGCCAATCTCAACACTGTCTTCAGGAGAGATGCCAGGTTTTGCTTTCCATAACTGAATGATGGTTCCTCTTAATCTTTTAAGGAGAAACAGGATGTTTTATGTACTCAGATCTTCTAAGCCTTTCCTAACCTGGAATTTTCAGTTTGAACCCCTAAAGTTATACAGGCAATTGTCCAGGACTTAACAGAAACATAAGAGAGAGAAAAGGAAAAGCCATACACATCAACTAAGCCCCATCTCTGTCCTTTTCTAAAATTCAGCATTGGATGGTGGCACTTCCCAAAGTCCCGTCTCCCTGGGAGGTCTGGCAGCAGGCATTTTGGGAGATTTTCCTTCCACCAAGAGGTTACCTGACATGAACTGCAAATTATCAGACACTGGATTTCAAGATTATATGTTTAATCCCTGTGTGGAACTATATGTTCCAAATTTTCTGGTATAGTTCTCATATCAAACATTATCCCCATAAGTATATGTATATTTGTCAGCTCTCATAACCTGATGTGAGGCTAGGAAAATAAACTCATCCTGTTTGTGAGCCTTTACTGATCTTGTGTTCACAGGACATTTTCCAGCAGTTGCTTCACCTAGGTAAGCCTAAGGCCCATTTACTTCCACCAGCATGAGCAGCCACCCCTGAAGAAGGGCCTAGCAATTGCTTATCTGCCATAAGCATGGCTTATCTGAGAAGAACACTTGGGTGGAGAAATGCTGATGTGTTTTCCAAATTAGAGCTTGAGCTAAAGGAGCCATTTCTGGGACAGCTGTGAGCCAGTTCCAAAGAGAAGATATTAAGCATCTGGGGCTTAAGAGCCAAATTCTGTATGATGGAATGGAAAGAAAGCATTCTGGCCCAATCTTTCACACACCAGCCTGACTTCTGCCATCCAAGGCTGGCTGTGAGGAAAGTAGGTAGGAACTAGAAGCCTTTCCTGGACTGGCCTTGGAAATATCTGGGCTCTCCTGGAAGCAGGGCCTAGGCTCCCCACCTTTGCTGCCAATGTTGCAAGCATGTGCTAGTGCTTTACAGACACAGAATTTAGAGACTGAAAGCCACACTGTAGGTGGTATGGGGAAGCATCTAACACAATGGCAAAGCCCACAGGCTCTGGGCTATGCCTGGCCCTGTACCCCACACCATTCACCAGCTGTGTACATATTGGAAAGTCATTTAATCTCTCTGGGATTTGCTTTTCTCATCTGTAAAATACAGTTAATAACAACACCTATTTCAGGACACCTGGATGGTTAAGTGTCTGCCTTTAGCTCAGGTCATGATCCCAAGGTCCTGGGATTGAATCTACCTTTGGGCTCCTTCCTGAGCAGGGAGCCAGTTTCTCCCTCTGCCTGCCCTTCCCCCTGCTTGTGCTCTCTCTCTCTCTCTCTCTGACAAATAAATAAAATCTTTAAAAAAAAAAAAAAAAACAAACCTACTTCATAAGTTGCCAGGAGGAAATGGAATAATCCAAGTAGAGTGTTGAGAGCTGCACCTGACCCACACATGGTAGTATCTTCAGAACAGCTTAACAAGAAAATAGGAGGCTTTGGTGTGCCTAAGCAATTCTTCACCCCATGGCTGAATGTCCACAAAGCACCTCCTTCAAGAACTTATTCAGTCAATGATTGGACACACCTGAGATGGAGAGCCAACTATTATTTAAATTCTATTTAGTTAACATAGAGTGTATTATTAGTTTCAGGTGTAGAATCTAGAGATTCATCAGTTGCATAGAGCACCCAGTGCTCATTAGTTACCCCATCTCCCACCCCTCTCCCCTCCAGCAACCCTGTTTGTTCCCTAGAGTTAAGAGTCTCTTACAGTTTGTCACCCTCTCTGATTTCATCTTATTTTATTTTTCCTTCCCTTCCCCTATGCTCACCTGTTTTGTTTCTTAAATTCCACATATGAATGAAATCATATGGTATGTCTTCCTATGACTGACTGACTTATTTCTGTTAGCATAATATCCTCTAGTTCCACTCACGTGATTGCAAATGGCAAGATTTCATTCTTTCTGATGGCTGAGTCATATTCCTGTATGTGTGCATGTACCACATCTTCTTTATCCATTCATCTGTTGACAGGCAGACATCTGGGCTCTTTCCATGTTTTGGCTATTCCACTACCTCTTAAAACATCCCACTCCTCTTCAGATAGATCTGGTTTTTTGATAGTTTTCATATCTGTTGAATCTAAATCTTTCTTGGAAATTTCCAAGCTCGTCCTGGTTCCATGTGTATGGTTATATCAAACTCATCTAATTCCTCTTCCTCAAAATAGCAGTTTAAGTAATGTGAAAATCATTGATATCACCCTTCCTGCCTGTGCCTTTCCCATTCCATGATTCTTATCTTTTCCTGACAATACATCTTCAGTTTCATCTAAAGATTATTGAATGACATTGTCTCCAATTCTTTCATCATTATGCTTTTTTTTTTGAGGCAGCCTGTGCTTACAAATGTGATTTATCTCCATGTGCATTGAGTCACTACTATGTGCTGAGATACAAAGATGAGAAGATGGAATGAGGCTGCAGGGAATGGTGGAAGAGCATATGCTAAGATAGGAAGGCATGAAGCCAAAGAACTTCAGACAGTTCAGTGTATTCCTGGAATGTAAGGTGTAAACTGGAATTGGATGCAATGAAACTACAAAAGGAGACAAGTGGGTTTTACCTGTAGGCGATAAGGGTCATCAAAGGACTTTTCATCGGGGGGACAAGACATTCTGGTTTGTCCTTTAGCATGAGATTTCTAACTGCAGCAAAAGATCGAATAAAACTGGACATAAAGAGACATTAATGGAATGAAGAACACCAAGAAGATAAAGAAGAGGGGCGCCTGGGTGACTCAGTGGATTTAGCCTCTGCCTTCCGGTCCCATGTCCGGCTCTCTGCTCAGCGGAGACCCTTCTTCCCTTCTCTCTCTGCCTGCCTCTCTGCCTACTTGTGATCTCTGTCTGTCAAATAGATAAATAAATCTTTAAAAAAAAAAAAAAGAAAAGAAAGAAGAAGAAGAAGAAGAAGAAAACAAGTCATGAACAAAAATGTCCAAAATATGTGCCCAATGCTAAACGTGCTTATCTCTGGGTGGTGGAATAAGGGATGATTACCTTCTACTTTTTGCTTCCCATGTTTTGTAATTTCTCTGTCATAGCTATTTTCTATTTTCTCTATGATTTTCTATTTTTCCTATGATACATGATTTTTCGTATGTTAGTTATGTAGTAAATATAAGTCATTCTTGTCTAAAGACACTTCAAAATCAAACTGTGTGAGTTGGTAACCAGTTAGAGGGAAGAGCCTCAGGAATCAGTTTCTGGCCTGGGTGCTCAGGTGGGTGGTACAGCCCCTGGCTGAGATGGGGCAAGGGAACAGAGCAGTACTGCAGAACTCTGACAGTATGCCTTATGGTGGGAAGGAAGCCCACTGGCTCCTGTGGCTTCCTGTTGACCTCTCTGTAACCCACTCATTAATCTTTGCCTGAGTTTGCAAGCCCCTGAAACTTACTTGTCCATTCACATCCTTACCTGTATAGCAGACTCCATTGCAGCAAAGGCCATCAGAGCGCCGTGATAGCAAGAGCATTTACTTAGATTGAAAGTTGTGTCCCTCCTTCAATAAATACTCACTGAGTGCCTTCCATGGGCTCAACACCAAGCTGGGCATCAGTGCTAAGCTGGTGAAAAGAGCAGGCAGTTCCTGTCTTCACAAAACTCAGCCCAGTGTGAAGGACAGATAAAAATGCATAAAGACCACTTACTGGACATATAATTCCAAAGTGAGACTAATGCTCCAAAGGAAGGGAAATGGTTCCAAGGAGATATATAAGAGAGGAAACTTCTCTGTCTGGGAGCCTGGGGAAGGATCTGCAGAAAGAGAGATGCTTGGGTTGAGAGATGAAGGCCTCATAGGAGGTAACCATGGGAAAGACTTCCAGGCTGAGGGAACAGCAGGCTTCACAGCCCCGTGGCAGGGAGGCACAGGCATACCTTGTTTGATTACACTTCACACTATTGTGCTTGCAGATGTTACTTGTTTTTTTGTTTTTTTAAATTGAAGGTTTGTGGTACCCCTGCATCCAGCAAATCCATCAAGCCATTTTCCTGGCAATGTTGTGTCTCTGTGTCACACTTGGGTTATTCTCACAATATTTCAAACTTTTTTTTTTATTATTTTATGTGTCATGGTGGTCTGTAATCAGTGATTAGGACTCACTGAAAGCTCAGATGATGGTGAGCATTGTTTTGCAAGAAAGTATTTTGTAATTAAGGTGTATATGTTGGTTTTTTAGAGATAATGCTATTGCATACTTAATAGATTCCAGCATCATGTAAACTTAACTTTTACATGCCCTGGGAAAGACAAACATGCACTTGATTTGCTTTAGTGCAATATTCCTTTCATTGCTATGGTCTGGAACTGAACCCTCAAGATCTCTGAGATCTGCCAGTATGGCATATTTGAGGCAAAAAGAAAAGCTGTTTTGACCAGGAGCACAGAAAGTGAGGATGCAGGGGATGGGAGTGGGTGGAGAAATAGATAGGGGTCCAGTCCTTGTGCCACATTGAAGGGCACAAGAGAGACTCTGGTCTTTATTCTAAGAGCAGAACCTCTGGCCACAGCACAAAGGAGAGGTTCCCATTCTGTGTATCCCACCACTTTCTCACCAGCCCAGGCTATGGACCGAAGGCCTGATAACAAAAGCTCACTGGTGGCCTGGGTAGGCAGCATTGGGAGACCTCCCTCCCCCTTCAGTGAGCAGCACTTAGAGCGTTCCCCCGCCAGCAGACACCTCTGAAACTTGTTTTTGCAGTTCAGTTTTCAACTTCTTCCATGGGTTCGCATACTTAACCACTAATGTGTGTACAACTTGCTAATTAATGAAATCATTTGGATCTGAAAACATCTTGTTCTAATGGGAGGCTGCAAGGCACTCTCATTAATTCACAGGTAAAATTATTCCAGCTTTTCTCTTCTTTTTTTTCCCTCTCCCCATCTTGGCTCAATAACTGGGGAGAATTCCTCTAATTAGCCTTGAGAAAAATTACTCCACCAATCACAGAACACCAGCGGCTGCCTTGGGATCTGGGGAGAGGGTGACCCAGACTTTGTTTATCCAGTGCAGAAGGACTGTGGGTGAATGCAAAGGTGAAACTCCCAATGCACAGAGCAGGGGAAGGATATCCACAGTTGGTAGGCCACATCAGGTGGAGACGCTAAAAGTGCCCTGTGTGGTGTGATGCACAGGTGGGTGTCCTATCATATGTATGTCAAAGGCGGCCACAGGTTTTCTGCACAATTAGCCTCCATTTAAGGAAGGACAATATGCCCCCCCACCACGTCTCTCCTAGGAGATGAAGACTTGGTGTTATCACTGTTGACAGAAAGCTTTCTTTGAACTGGGGGTAATCTGGGGGTGACTTGCTGGTGACTCTCCACCATTTTGCAAATGAAAACTTGTAACATCCCTTTTAAACAAAGAGCATTCTTGGTGTCATTTATGATTGAGCTTATAAGTTAGGGGGGGCCATCAAAAAAAAATGAAATCTTGCCATTTGCAACAACATGGATGGGACTAGAGGGTATTATGCTAAGTGAAATAAGTCAATCAGAGAAAGAAAATTATCATATGATCTCACTGAAACATGGAATTTAAGAAACAGAGCAGAGGATCATAGGGGAAGGGAGGGGAAAAAATGAAACAAGACGAAATCAGAAAGGGAAACAAACCATAAAAGACTCATAATCATGGGAAACAAACTGAGGGTTGCTGGAGGAGAGGGGGGTGGAGGGATGGGGTAACGGGGTAATGGACATTGGAGAGGGTATGTGTTGTAATGAGCCCTGGATGTTATAGAAGACTGATGAATCAGACCTCTACCCCTGAAACAAATAATACATTGTATGTTAATTAATTGAATTTAAATTTTTTTAAAAAGAATTAAAAATTCTCTTTTACTTACAGTTCCTCCAACTATCCTTATCCTAACACACAAACTTTTTTTTCGACATTCTTAGATGATGAACAACTTGACCAAGAAACTATTTTTAAAGTAAAGTATAAATAAACATACTATCATTTCCAAATGCTGTCCAAAGACATCAGGGGAATTTATTCTAGATATATTAGCCCTGCCTATAACTATAAATTAAACATGTCCTGAAATCTTGAAAAAAATTTTTTTAATTAAATTAAAATTTTTAAAAAGCTAAAAGAGAGAGAGAGAAAGCAGGAAAAAAATATAAAAGTTAGGGAGTCCTTTTTCCCATAAGACAGCAGTATAAGCCTATAGACTTTTGGAGTTCACTGACAAGACCCATGTGCTAAACAGGATTTTTCATTTACTTTTTTTTTTTTTTTCCTGACTGGATCTGGGTACTTTCAGTTTTTATTGTGGTAATGTATCCATTTCAAAATTTGCCATTATAACCACTTTAAGTGTATGGTCCAGTGGCACTAAGTATATTCACATTGTAAAATCATCACCACCATCTATCTCTGGAAGTTTTTCATCTTTCCAAATGGAAAGTACATACCCATTAATCATGAACTCCCTTCACTGGGGTTTTTGAATGGAAGGCTATAATGTTCTTCAGACTTGGGTCCTGAGGGAGAGGCCTGGTCAGAAATCTGTAGGAAGAAAGGTCCACTCATGTAGTCCTTAGAGAGAAGCCCACAGAGGTCTCACCACCTACATGTATCCTGAGATATGAATAAGTTTCAACAAAGGAAGTCCTACCCTCCCAGATGCCTGGCAACCAGATTTTTGTTTTCCAGCAGGTGGGTCAGCCTTTGGCTCTAGTAATCTCACCTGTGATAAGCAAGTCTTTGCAGGGCTATCTCTAGTCAAAATTAACTCTTACTATAGTGAGATGCTGGTCTGGGACAAAAAGATGTTACGATATTAGAAAATTGGATAGTTCTGGATAAAACAATATGTTCTTCCCCTTAGAAGCACAGCATCTGCCAGTCCTTTCATTTGGATGTGCCTCTGAGAAAGATCTGGAGTCAGGCCAACCTAGATATCAATCCCTACTCTGTCACTCACTGACTGTGTGACCTTAAGCCTCACTTTCCTCATCTAAAAAATGGGGCTTGTGATACATCACTGGTAAAGTTGCTAAGAAAATTGCATGAGATTACATCAGTATGGCATCCAAGATAGCATTTGGTTCAATAAATGGAAACTGATGTGCTCACTGTTACTGTCTGATTTTGTCATTGCAGGCCTCCAGGTGGTTCTGAATTCCATTATCAAGGCTATGGTGCCCCTGCTGCATATTGCCCTGTTAGTGCTGTTTGTCATCATCATCTACGCCATCATCGGCCTGGAGCTCTTCATGGGGAAAATGCATAAGACCTGCTACAACCAGGAAGGCATAGCAGGTAAGGGAAGATGCCCAGTGGTCAGCTCTCAAGAAGCTTCCCTGGCTTGTTGCTACTTTCCTTGTAATGGGGTGAACAGCCACCATGTGATCACTGGCGCTAGGGAAGGCCCCCTCCATTCAGGTACTCATCTTTCCATTCTGTGGAATGAAAGGCAGAGGTTGGTATTATTTTCCTCTTAGTTACTTTCTTTCTAATAAAATAGGTCTTTGTTAAAACAGTTAATTGCAAGTTTCCGTCCAGCACTACTAAACGGTTAAATGAGCTGTGTGAATCAAGAAGCATCACCTAGACAACCTGGAGTATTTTAAGAATCAGAACTGATGTAATGAGCATGTATATCTCTGTCCAGTGTCACTTGTCATCCAAAGCCCTTCCACGAAAGCAGCTTTGCCAGCAGCCAGTAGATGTCTCCATCCCAACCCTGGGTTCTGTGCACCCTTGGCTCTTCTGTGCTGTGTTTTCTGCTTCTCTCTTCATAGGCCTGACAGATGCTGGCCCCCTGTCACAGGGTGTGGTGGAGGGGGAGCTTCTTGAGACTTCTCTTCCCATGGTCTTTCCATAAATCAGTATATTTAACAAGAAATGCTGAACTATTAGGCACTTCTCTGAATAGGACTAAAATTTTGGCTTATGGGATATATTACAAACTTTTGTCTTAGGTTACTAAAATCTCAGTGGTGCCTTTAAAAAAAAAATCATTTAAACAGGAATTGACAGAGCTTCTCAGAAGACATGTAAAATAGTTTAAAACAAAAACTTGTTGAAAAAAAATACTTCCCCCCTAAAAGGATTAGAAGTGTTAAATTTATGTGATTGTTTTTTCCAACAACCAGATCTTTCATCTTGATTTTTGACATCTTGGTAGAGAAAGGGGAGACATCTGTCTGAAGCTTTAAAAGATAACTCATTTCTCTCCATCTGTACTGCTTCTCCTTCCCATTCAGCCCAGGCATTAAATTAAATTTGACCCCTCTTGCTTTACGATGGTGAGGAGGGACAGATCTGCACAACAAGGAATGACATAGGCTATTCATATTCAGAAATCAAAATAGAGTACCTGATCTAGAGGGTCTGGTTTAACTGGGTGGATTGACTGGGTATTTGTAGTTTCTAAATCACCACTACGTGACCATAGTCCTAAAACAACAACAACAACAACAAAACCCCATAAACCTATGATTACAGATTCACACCATTGTTTTTACTTTTTTGATAAGGAGTCTATTTAAGAGACCATTTTTTCACTCTGGAGAGAACTTCCTAATTATTTGAGCCATAATTGTATAAAATAAACTGTCGGGGCACCTGGGTGGCTTAGAGGGTTAGGCCTCTGCCTTGGGCTTCAGTCATGGTCTCAGGGTCCTGGGACCAAGTCCCGCATCGGGCTAAGGAGGCTCAGCAGAGAACCTGTCCCCCACCCCCTCTCTCTGCCTGCCTCTCTGCCTATGGGTGATCTCTCTGTCAAATATATAAATAAAATCTTTTTAAAAAAATAAATTAAATAAACTGTCATGTTTAAAAAAAACCAAGTTCTTTAATATTAGGACAGATCTTGCCTTCAGTTAAAATTCTGAGATTTTCAGCTTTGTTTAGAGGAATACCAAATAATGCAATGAGTAGTATTTTTCCCTTGAATTCAAATCCTTCTTGCTCAGTTTAGTCTATAGCCAGCCCTAAACCAATAAATTTATGTTAATTGTGTAGCTTTGTTAGAGCTCATTCTAAGTCCCACTTAAGAGCTGGACCGTTAATCTCTAAAGTTTACGCAGTGTATTGAAATGATCAGTGACTCTTTAGACTCAAACTCCTCAGGGTGTCATAGGGAGGTTGAGTGTCAAAGACCCCAAGAGCAGGTGTGTGTGATGGTATGGCTCTCACCAACAGCATGCCAAGAGGCAGGAAGAGAATGAAATGGTGAATTTCTGCCATAGAGCTAATGATAGCAACCTTATCCTGTAACCAACCACTTACCTAGGGAGCACAGCTCCCAGAGCTGCACATAGCTTCTATCAATCCTGCTGAGAAAACAGCAAAAGTACATTTTTCACTGGTGGCAAGATCCTCTAAGGGCCTGTGCTAACAAGCAACCCTGAATGTTGGAAGTCACTGGGCTTTGTTATCAGACCTGCAGTGGCTTCAACCAGCAAGAAAATGACGGGCACGATAAACAAAGGAGACACAAGATAGGATGCTCTTCTCTGAACCGCAGCTGCAGAGTCTGGTGAAACAGCCACCAATGGCCTGCCAGTGCTTATAGCAGCCTCCCCACTCTTAGGATAAGGACCAGAACTGGCCTCACCAATTGGAATGGCCTTTTTAGAACTGTATTGTTTTCCATTCTTGATTTAAAAAACAAACAAAAAACAGGACTAGGAGAAATTCTTGGGATGTCGCCTTCATCCTACCAGAAGATGCATCAGATTATTTAGCGGTGGGATTTACCTTCACCCCACAAGTCAGAAGGGAAGTTAGCTGCCATGGTGAAAAGGACCATCAGCCTGGGGATCCAGGGTGTCAGAGAACAGACACTGAGAGAAGTGTTCCAGAGAGAGGAGCCATGCCAGCTCCAGGAAGGTGACCTCACTCTGTGTGGAGCCAAGCTCCCTGCTGGGAAGAGGTGCTGAGGACACCTGGCTGTAGATGCCTCTTCACTCAACACTCTGCAATCAGGAGCTTTTGGAGCTCCTCCTTCCTAAATCTGCCATCTGATGACAAATCCAGGGCCCCACTCCATCCTTCCCAACAGAACATGAAACCACAGTCATCAGAGCCTCTTCCACCTACATAGTGACTAAATTAATGAGAAGGGAAAAAAAAGTATGGGATTCTGGACTTACTCCATGCAGTCATAGAGGAGACCAAAAACCTGCAATCTTTGAAACCAACCCCCATGTTGGTTTTGGAGAGTTTTATACCACCTTTGGAATAGGTGATGTTTTTCATAAACATCAGACTTTGTGTTGAATTACCATATTTTTCTACCAATTTAGATTATACAAAAGTGTTTGTGAGCCTTTGTGATAAAGGAATTTAGATCAAATTCTTCTTGTTGCACTCTAAGACTTTTTCTCACACTGGGAATTTTATGTGCTTGTAGATTGTAGGACACATAAGATTTTGAGCCATGCTTTGGCTGAAGAAAGCTCTGGAGCTGGCTGGGTAGACCATAATTCAGCCTGTAGGCTGCCCTTCCAGTTCCCTGTAGAGGTGGTCTCTGAAGAGGCAATTTTTCTCTGATCCCAGAGGCATCTGCAAGGCGCCTTCCTAGTTCCTCAACAGACACATCACCATATGCCGGCACCTTTTGTTTCTGGCTGTCCCATCTGTTTGATGGCACTCTGAGCCAGGCCACTCTGAATCGTTCTCCCAAGCACACTAATTACCCCTGAGACTGGCAAAGAATTGGTTGGTTCAAACCTAGAAATGAAATCACTCTCATTGTATTCACTCCTTAAAGTTGGGTCCTAAAAAAGTAATTGATTTTGTCTTTGGTGATTTCTCCTTGGAACCCCTAACTGGCAATCTCCCAGGATTTCATGTTTTTGTTGGTATTAACTGCTTTTCTAAAATCTCTCCTAATCTTTGCCTCCATTCTTTTACCACAAACTTAATTTGGTCTTTCCAGAATGATTCTACTTCACTTCTGTTTTAAAGCATAAGGCCTACATCTTTGTTTCTTTCTCCTACATTTGTTCCTGCTTTCGTCCCTAGGGCTTCATGACTCTGCAGAAGAAAACCAACACAATTTTCATGTTCAAACTAATTTCCCCCCTCCTTCAAGTGCATGTCGCAAGGACCTGCTGATGTGTGTGTGTTCACATTTTTCAAGTGTTCCCTTCAGTGCTTTTTATAGATACCTATTTTTACCAGATCATCATTGCTTCTTAATTGTTCTCAAATCTTTTTTTATTGTTGTTCAAGATAGTTTAAAATAGCAGTGGTGTTTGAGCCTTTAGATAATCTCTCTGAACCTCGTCCTTTTATTATGATGATGATGATGATGATTAATGAGATCCCTTCCCCTTGATGCCGTTTTCCTTTCAGCATATACTTTTCTATAAAACCCCAAAGGTGGTGGGTATTAAGGTGGGCACGTATTGCATGGAGCACTGGGTGTGGTGCAAAAACAATGAATACTGTTACGCTGAAAAGAAATTAAAAAAAAAAAAAAAACACCACAAGATGTTTTTCTTCCTTGAGGACACTCAGCATTCACTTTAGCAACCTTCACTTTTGCCTTATTTTTGCCTGTTTCAGAAATAGAGAGCACAGGAAAGGCTGTCAGATGAGCAGTGACAACACAATGATTAACAACATCTTTATTCACTAGAAGGCAAAACAGGAGAAAAAGAAATGCAAGTTTTTCTTCCGTTTTTTCACCTTCTCTTTTGCTCCCATCTTCTATATCATTCCAGCACTTTTATCACAGTGACTGAACATATCACAGTAGAAAGTCATCACCAGAACGGGTGAGAAACCCAACAGAACATATAATGTATTTAGTTCTTGGTTTCCCAGTTTCTCAATTTTTTAGGTGTTTTTTGCCCACTTTTTTATGCATTCTTTAGGGTTGGGATTGATTTCTGAGTTTCCCTCTTTTTCTAGCCTCCCGTTGTTTAAACTCACAGCCAAATCTCCAAAGACTTTAAAAATTCAGAAGTCACAAAAAATTAACTAGAGTTCAGTTCCAGGAGCAGAACCCTACTGGGAACCAGAACCTGGAGTCAGGAAATGGGGTGGACACTGTCATTCCCTCAAACAGTTCAGGGACCAGTGGTGCAGACCTTTACACCTTGGTCATCACACAAAGACCCACACACAACCTGAAGTACCAGGCCAAGGATAAGCCAGGAAGCATGGTTCACAAAAGCCCAAATCTGGAAATAATCCAAATGTCCATCCACTGGTGAATGGTTAGAGGTACAGTGAAATGCACTGCTTGGCAACAAAAATAATATACTATACTGATATGGGCAACAACACAGATGAACCACAAAAACATTATGCGAAGTGAAAGAAGACGGACACAAAAAGCCACATATTGTATGATTCTATTTATATGAAATTTCTGGAAAGGCAAAGCTATAGAGACAGAGTGTAGATCAGGTTGCTGGGGGCTGGGGAGAGGAGCTTGGATTGACTGCAAACAGGCACACAGGAATTTAGGAGGATGATGGACATGTTTTAAAATGGGTTGTGGTGATAGCTGTACAACTATATAAATTTACTAAAAATAATTGAGCTGTACATTTACATTGATGAATTGTAAGACATGTAAATTATATTTCAATAAAGCTGTTAAGACAGAAAAAAGTAAAAAAGCCAAGAAGAGGGGCGCCTGGGTGGCTCAGTGGGTTAAGCCGCTGCCTTCGGCTCAGGTCATGATCTCAGGGTCCTGGGATCGAGTCCCACATCGGGCTCTCTGCTCAGCAGGAAGCCTGCTTCCCCCTCTCTCTCTCTGCCTGCCTCTCCATCTACTTGTAATTTCTCTCTGTCAAATAAATAAATAAAATCTTTAAAAAAAAAAAATTAAAAAAAAAAATTAAAAAAAAAAAAAAAAAAGCCAAGAAGACACACTCCAGCATGTATTTCCAACCATACTGCTCAGTTCCATTCTCCTAAGAACTGTCTCTTAGTTAGGATTAATATTCCTCTTCCTGTCTTCCTCTTTGGAGTAAACAGTTTCAAATTTGAAACCACAAACTGAGAAAGAGCCAACCAACCAATAGTCTTCAATGCACAGGTACTAGACATTCGTAATTGTTGTGATGCATATGAAATAAGAAAAGACCCTGGGTGATCTGTTATTTTCTAAGTGAAGAACTATAAGTAAATTCTATCTGGGGGCATATCTTCATTATTGTTAAATTATCATTTGTTATGACTGAAGTCTATTCTGTTTATTACTGTTACCTTCTATAAGCATGAGACAATGTCCTTAATTTCACAAGCTTCTGTGAAATTCAAACTATTACCTTACACAGCTGGGTCAAGGCTACCAGTATTTTACCATAATGGGAATTCTTAGATCAGTCTAGTCTTTTTTTATTTTTTAAGGGTTCTATTTATTTATTAGAGAGAGAGAGAGCACACATGAGTACACTTAAGGCTGTAGGAGGAGGCAGAGGGAGAGGGGGAAGCAAACTCCATGCTGAGCAGGAGCCCCGTGCAATGTGGGGCTTAATCCCAGGACTCTGAGGTCCTGACCTGAGCAGAAAGCGATGCTTAACTGACTGAGCCACCCAGGTGCCCTTAGATCAGTCTAGTCTTATTTCAATTTACCAATGATCTCCACATCAAAAATATAAGCTACATCTTAATTATTAATTTTCTAGTAACTCTTCCCAGCATGTGAAATTAGCCCAAGCACCATCTGTAGCCACAGGAGATATGTTGTACAGTTTCCTGGAAAAGCCCTCTCCGTACCTAGGTAGTATTATCCCTGTCACCCACTGCAGGTCTGTCTTGATTAGAGGTCAGAAAGGGAGTCTTCTCTTCTGAAAGGTATTCATACTGGAAACCAAAGAGTAGTGCTGCAAGGTTCCATATGACAGTCAGCAGTGTTTATGTTCGAGAGTTGTAATAAAGACCACTATCATTTATCATTTATCATTTCCCCCCGTGGGAAGAATTTATGTTTTGTCCTTCATCAGCATAAGGCTTCTACTATAAAATGACTTGTATCTTTGGTGATGTGTCCTGTAACACGTAATGGAGAAAGTGGTACAGAATGGGACTTGTTGGCTAATTATGTGAGAGATTCTTCCAATCAAGATAACCCTCACCCTAAACTCTGGTATTCCAATGGAAGGCTCCACAGATACATTATCACCAAAGAAAGAAAGGGTGGATTTCCTATCACTGCCCAGAATGTTTTCCACTTGGAGTGATTGCATCATCATTAGCTTTTAATTGGCCATTTGCCATTGACCATGATGACAACATGTTTCTGCAGAATGTGCAATAGCCTTACCATCTTTGAAATCAATTAACAAGGTTAAAATACAGTTTTACAATTAGTTCAAAGTACTGACTCCCTAAATCAATGGCAGCCTAAAATGAATACCTCGTTACTTGCGTTGTTTAATTTGTCTGTGGGGGAACTATTGAAAATGTGTTCTGTATTATGGTTGCTGTGGTTGTTTTGCCTAGCCCATCAACCTTATCCTGCCAGTTTTCTCTCTGACTTCTCTCTCCTTTCTCTGCCCATCTCTCTCCATCCCCTCTGCTGCCTTCTCTTTTCCCCTGGTCATTCAAGATGTTCCAGCAGAAGATGATCCTTCCCCTTGTGCTCTGGAGACAGGCCATGGGCGGCAGTGTCAGAACGGCACTGTGTGCAAGCCCGGGTGGGACGGGCCCAAGCACGGCATCACCAACTTCGACAATTTTGCCTTCGCCATGTTGACAGTGTTCCAGTGCATCACCATGGAGGGCTGGACAGATGTGCTGTACTGGGTACGTAACTTGAGATGGGCAGAGGCAGGGAGTCCAGAAGGCTGTGAGCCTTTCCTCAATATCTCCCTTTTCTTCCACTCTTCCCATGACTTTGTGGTCACATACACACCTTGATGGAATAGTTGATGAATGTCTTTGATTTCTTCCAGGTCTTTCATGAGAAACAAAGCATGAAATTTGCACCCTAATGAGTCTCTTTGTCCGCCCATCAGCCTAAGAGAAATGTCATCGTTCAGTTTATCCTACCATAGTGAGAAATACGGGCCTACAGCTGATGATCTGTGAATGAGTTGGCTAAACCTGACACAAGGATTCTATTCAACTCCCCTTCCTGTAGAAACTGTAGAGTTTCTTCGTTCTTATCCTTGTCTTGCATCTGTCCCCCAAAGAGAGCTAGAGAGCACAATTATTAATTTTTAGGGCTAAGGAGAAAAGCCAGGCCTGGTCTTCTAACAAGAAACAATTTTTATTGAACTGTTAGTATTATGGCATGCTATTGTATTTCTATTTCTCGTGTTAATCTTATCATATTAGAGTAGTCCATCAGACAAACACATTGCCATCATTTTCACTGCTAGCAAAACACTCTGCTGGTTATGTGTGCATATTTAGAAACACCACTTCCTAAGTGTCAACCAGTCAATGGTAAATTTTCTTTTACCTTCAAGATGCCCCTTTTATTATCCAGCAGCCAACACTACTTTGCCAACCTTCAAGCTGTTAAAGTGCCAGATTTCTGCCTATGGGACAAACCATATTTGAGCTGTCTCCTTTCTGGCAGAGTCAAGTCCATTATTTGTAAAAGCTCCAGAAAATATAATTCTTTGTAGGATCTCCTACTTGAGCATGAGAAATGACTTGCCAGAATCCAGTGTTGTTCTCCAGCATTTGGGTGAAAAATGCTTGTTGCCAGTCTTGAAAATACCATCTCACCCACAGTTTTGCAAATAGTCAAATTTATTTGGCCATGCTGAAAACAGTCTAAGAGTCTGCTTGGGGAAGTGTCTAAATACTAAAGCAGGGAAGAGGAGAGGGAAGCAAATGGCTTCCCATTGAACAGAGCCGCCAGATAGAAAGGAACTGGTGCCAAGAGAGGTATTGACTTCTTAAAATCTCAAGAGTTTTGTAATAACACAGAGATGTGATACAGGGTATTGTATCTTTTAATTTTTTCATGAACTCCATAACCTATTGATTCAAAAATCCTCTTTATCAAGTTTTTAATGTTCAGGTCAACATGCTGAAACCCAATGTTGCTATCAAATGCATACTCTCTGCAAATGACTACTTGAAACTTGCCTGAGAACCTTGTACCCAGAAAACATTTATTGTGCATTCCTTGCATGCCAGAGAAGCTCCTAGGTACAGGATTCAGATGTAAACAACATACAGTTCAGACTAAAAATCTCAGTGTAGAGAAACAGTAAATCTAAACTGAATAATGATGGTATGACTGGAACCGGGCCATGGTAGAGTTGCTGTGTTGTGATACTTTGAAAAGAAGACAAAGGTCAAGTCACCTCTCTCTCAAATTAAAATGAAACACTGGAAAACATTTTTAGGCCCATGCTCAACAAAACTGGCTTTGAATAATTTCTAAGAGGAAAAGAGGGAATTGAATGTACTATGCTTAGGCAAATTTATTTCATTTAGCAAAGCTGATCAAATTCCCAAGTGGTCCTTCTACCTTGGGTAGATCTCTCTGGCTATCCAAGGACAGAAATACCTTACAGAAAGGGCAGCTTATGCTATGGACCATGTAACGTATGAGCACATGGAACTATGCTTTGGAGCTCATCACATGAGCTTCAAACCCATGCTTTAAGTTGCTATAGGAACGCCTTCCGTGGTGGTAAATTGAGGGCGCGGTGGCAGTGGGTGGGTGGGTGTAGGGCTGGGGGAATAGGTATAATTTACTTTGCTGATGGCCCTGGTGTATTTTTGTGATCTTCCTTCATCATTCCCTCCCTCTCCCCCAACATAAGTCATTGATACCCCACCAGCCAGATGTGACCCAAGAAATACTGTCGTAATGACAGCCAGAGTGGGGAATGAGAAGAAGCACACAACTGCAACTACCAATTTTCAGCAGCTGTGTTGTGCTTTCTCCCCTGGGGTGTGTGTGATAGAGCTCAGACTGGGAACGGAAAAAATGTCAGAGGTGAAGGAACAATCCCAGGCTCATGGGACATGCCTCTCTGATTTTCCCAGCACCTTCCCAAAACGGCCATATTGTGTGTATGTGTGTGTGTGTGTGCATGCATACACACACACGTGCACACACACACACATGCCCACGTACACACACACACACATGCCCATGCGCACACACACCATAAAGCTGAAACAGCCTCATACTTGGGTATTCATGATGGAAGCACTCCCCAGCCCAATGCTCCTGCTTTCAGACAATTTCTCTAATTGCTTTGACCTTTCTATGGCCATTTTTCCTTTCCTCCTTCTTTTCTCTCCCTCTTACTTCCTCCCCCTTCAACATTCCTCCTTCTTGCCTCTGAGCTTATATCTCTAAACCCACAGACTCTCAAATCTCAGTGTACTTTAGTATAAAACATGGAACTTTCTAAATATAATGATACCCAGACTTTCCTCCAAGCCACTAAATGAGAAGGTCCAAAGTTAGGCCCCAGTATCTGCATTTTGAAAGGCTCTCCAGGTGATTCTGATCCCGAGTAGGAGTCTGAAAACCCCTAGAAGCCTAACCTATTCAATCTGCATGGTGCTGCTTTGATGCCACTGGATTTGAACCAGTCTAGGAAGCTATAGTTTCCATGGAAATTGGAGAAGCAGGGTCTTCCACTCAGAAGAATGCATTTCCCTTCAAATCCAAAGGGCAAGTCTACAGAATGTTGGAAGGATCAACCAAGATTTTCAAGTATAGCAATGAATGGAAACCCCAGAGCCAGATTCATTCTGAACTATCAAACAGCTTGTTAGATGTTCCTAGGGAGAGAATCAGCCATTAAAGTGCTAAAGAAGCAATTGATTCAATCACTGGATATAGCTTGGGATGGAAGGGATCAGGGAGGTCAACAGTAGCAAATGGCAGACACCTGCTTCCTACTGTGGATAATATCAAATCCATTTCTCTTTTTCTGTGACAACCATATTTCATCCCATTGTTATGATTTGAAGAGTTAGTGAACTAAAAAGAAGATCAAACTTGGCCAAGTAATACTAGAACAGCTAGTTAAAGTTACGGCCATACATTGGGTCAAGGTTCCAACTAAGGTGAACGATTTGTTGAAACATTTCTTTTACCGAATCTGCAGATGACAGGGTAAGGAGTGGGGGACACTGGGGATTTGGAAACTAAGCTAAAACTCAGTTTGAGGTGTGGTTTCCTCGAGCAATAGCTTCTTAAGCCAAAGCCCCATTTACTCTCAGAATGTCCATGTCTCTTCTAAAATGGTGGGGAATGGTGAGCAAACAAAAGTATCAGCCTTCTTTAGAAACAATGAACCACCAAGAGAGGGAAGAATCCAGTAGTGTATAGCATCACCATTAGTTTCTATTTCTATGTTCAGATTTTTATTTTTTTTTAACCAAACACCCCTAACTTTCTTCATGTAATTCAAGACTACTTATCTTATATGGTTTGAGAATGTGCCTTCCTGAAGATAAAGAGGCTGCTGAATCAAGATGATTTTCAGGATTCTTAGATGTGGTCTGAGTCCATTTAAAAATCATTATCCCTTCCACAATGCAACCAAATCACAGTTAATTAACATAAACATCAGTCAGGTGCTGAGTTTGTACTTGAGATAGCCCTGTGCTCTTGGGGACAGAATAACATGACCACTGACCCAGTGTTTGGAATACCTGGAGAAAGTTACATGTGAGACTTGTGGGAAAGGGAGGGAGCAGTTAGAAGTAGGCACCACCCAAACATACACGTTTCTAGCTCTTCTGGAATCTAGATGCCTGAATACGCCTTCATCAAGAGGATGAATAACCCTCCTGATCCAGGGCCCCCAAGAATATTAAATACTGTGCAGCACAGTAAAATCACTCAGGTCTAGGTTTCCCTGGACTCATGCCCAATCCTACTTACCACCAACATCACTTCTTTCCAACATCACCCATTGCCCCACCCCAACAATTGGCTTAAAAAATAGAAACTGAGCTTAAAAATAGAATTAGAAAGAATAGTTAATGAGAAATCATATAAAGAGAAGATTTTTAGAATCACAAATAGTGTCTTCTGTAGTATCTGGGTTAGTTTGGGCTCAACAGGAGAACTTGGGAACAAAATTCTAGTATGTTAACCTTTCATGAAACAGTTGTCAGCTCCACACTTGGTCTTGTCATCCCACTTACATGTCTGAACATGCTGGGTAGATAATTCCTTCTACACTCTCATACACACAGAGATGGACATTCACATCTGCTCTTGGTGCTGCTGAAACATCCTTCATTTATAACAAAGGTCTTTTACATCCAGGCAGGTTGATTCAGGCTTTACCCTATTTTTTCCCCACTCCATCTTTTTTTCAAAAAGCCACCTCTTTTCACTATAGAATATAAAGAATGTCTCTGAAGGCATCAAGAAAACAGAAATGGAGTTGAGTTCTATTTATGACCTAATAGTCATTCTAAGTGAAGAGCTGGGGAAAAAATCCTCAAGTAACCTAGAAACAGCATCCTGGGCTTTTTCACAGGTATCAGAACAGAGAAAGTGGTAGGTCCTACTTAGGACCCTGTAGTTCTTGACTTTTAACCTGCTTCTATTAGAGTGCTCCCCACTTAGTGCCCATGCTGTTTTAGACAAAGAATGTCATCTAGACAACAAACTAGTAGTTTACAAGCATGTCAAGAAAGAAAATTAGCAACTCTCAATGCTATTACTTACTTAATTTTTAGGCTTTATTTTATTCATTTCACTAGTATTAGATGAGTCCTTATTATTTAATAATCTATTTAACAAACATTTATTGAGTATTTACTATGTTCCTGGGACTGAGTAGGGACTGGGGTAGAGGGATGGAGAGATGAAGTCCTGCCTTCAAGGAATTTAAGATCTAATTGAAGAGATAGAGGACACATAAGGAAACTTGACTTAGCAAGGCAGTATACTCAGAGCTCTGTGTTGGCACAGAACATTTCAGGGAGAGAGAGGAATTTCACTCACTTTGAGGCTCTTCCCCCTAGGGAAAGCAAGTTTATAACATTTAGGGAGATTGGAGAGAACTGGTTTTTAGGTTCTCTCAATAGAACCAAGAAACAGCTCATGTTCCCCCAAAGTGCTCTCACCCAAGGTGCCTGAAAGGCCACCTGCCTAAAGGTGCAGTCACCAGTATCGTGCAGTCACCTCACAGCTCATTGCTTCCCAGGACAGATAAGCAGGGCTTCCTTTGGCTATGAGCCTGCTGTCTCCTACACAAGTGTTCATACTTGGGGCCACTCACACTCCCTAACCTCCCCCAGGATGTCAGTGATCCCCATGATCCCATGTGAATTCAGGGATTTTTAAAAAGTAGATGTGTTGGTTTGCCTTCATGTTAGGAACATTTGGGTGTTTTCCCCCACATAATCCAGGCTTTCACCTGTGCCCTGAGGCAGTCATGAGTTTTCCACGTACAACAATAAACGGGTGCAGGGTCAGAAAGGAGTCAGGTTAAGCTTGTTGTCTGACTTGCTGCTCACTCATTGATCTACGGGTGTCTGCATGCAAGGTGACGAAGGTCAAGAGTAGTCACAGATTTTTTGAGACATTGCCCTGGGCACTGACAATCATGACAGCAGCAAACCCTGTCCTCTAATTGTACTCTGTGGAAAGCACTATGATTTTTATGGGCCAGCACCTCCTGCCTTTGCTGTCAAGTGACAGGCCTCTTGGCATTTAGTGAAACTATTTAGTCTTTTTAGATCCACAGCGACTGTGAAACAAACCTTAGGAGAAGCTGCCACAACTTGAAAACTCATGGAAATCAGCTAGGATTGAGAGCAGCCTTGATGCACTAGGACTCAGGAGGTGTTGTTCCTCCTATTTTATCTTCTTTGGGAAAAAAAAAATGTATGTTGGATTTGAACGTTTATGGTTGAGGCTGCCCTCAAGGAACTAGATATTGTTTTCAGGAAATCCTTCTGTGTTTTTCATTCAGTATCATCTTTGGGCTGTCTGTAGATTCTAGGAATAATCAAGCATGTGCTTCAGCGAAGGCTGGGGTCATCCTCTAAGTCCTTGGGCCTGGAGGCTGCAATGGCTGCTGATGGTGGACATCAAAATGTCTAAATATGTGCCTTCCTTAAAAAAGTCACAAAGCTTCCTTTGTTATAAACCTAAGAAACATATAGCTTTAGTGGTTTGAGAAAACCTATCCTTTTTTTCACCTCTAAATAAGGGTGTCAGCAATCTAGGTCATTTTTTAAAAACATGTCTTTATTCATTCACTCTCTTCTTAATAGCTCCATTCCAGCTGATTTAAGACACCAATCTCATCACTCCAGGCATTGCCCTACTTCAGAGCCATCCATATTGTATGCTCTCTACCCAGTCTGCCCCCAAAAGTAGGTGGCCTAGAATCAAGAGGAGAAAGTAAAAGAGAAAACAAAGGGGGCCCTTTCCTCTCAGGCCAGAGCCAGACAGACCAGAGAATCATTCACTAGTAGCTGTTGAGCATTGCTTGCTGAAGAAGTGATAGGGTCTTAGGAACACATTGGAAGCTTATTAATCTCCCATCTGCCCTCCTGAGTCCTGCCCCTCACCTGCTATTCTGCATCTTAAACCTTTGAAAGAACTGTCTCACAACAAGGATGAGACCAAAGCAGAAGCATAGAATAAGGGAGAGGTAGACACCATGAGTCTCCTGAATATGTCCCTGGCTCTCTATGGGATATATACAGGTCATGAATATATCTATAGGTCATGAGGATATCAATGGGATATCTATGGGTCATAAGGTTATGAAGATATTAATGGGCTATCTATGGGTCATGAGTTTATCTGTGGGTCATAAGGTTATCACAGGTCTCTCTATGAGCTATGTATGGGCAATGTGGCTTGTAGCCCCCTCCATTTGAAGCCCTTAATGATGCTGGAAGTCACTTACCTAGGACACAAAGGAAAGGACACCCAAAAATGAATAAGGGCCCAAGGAAATCTTCAAGGTTCATGGGTTTGTTGACTTATGAGAGAGATGTGATTCAGGGAACTGTATTTTCTTTAGGGTTATGAGGAACCAGTAAGGAGAAATTTCATTCCAAGGCAGTTGGTTAAGTGCCAGCCAGCCCTCATGCCCACTCTCCATCTGCCCAGGCTCCAGAGGCAGCTCTGGAAGGGTGAACAGCAGCAAGTGTGCCATTGTCTCCAGCAACTACATGTTCCTATATGTCCTAAGTAAGGTCTGAGATCTGAGGCAAAGCAAGAGAACTCATGCAGAACAGGCCCCCTCTGCCACTCTTGGGAAAAGCTCTTCCCGGATTAGCACAGAGCAGCTGGTTGATCAGAAACATTGGGCCCATGCACCCATGGGGTTGTAGGCAGAATGTCATGGGCATGGACCTTTTCTCAGGTGGGAGTCCACAGCTTTCATCAGCTCTTTCTGACCTCCCCCACCCTCCCTAACTTAAGGAGGAGGAGAGGACTCTGACCTTCACTGGCCAGACTTAATCTGAGAAAGGAAAACCTAGGGCACATAGAGGCTTCATGGCCTTGGATCCAGTTTCCATAAACACCTCCTCACAGATTACTTCTCCTATCCCAAGGCTGTTTTTAACCCCATCACTCTCACTGGCTCAGATCACAATATCTTACACACAGTAGGCACTCAGGAAATACTGTTGAACAAATGTAGACTCTAATGAGACCACTGCTAAGAATAGTGAAAGGTTTATGTCATAGTTCCCCATAATAAAATGTGACATAAAAACCCTGGAATCACATGGTCATCCTAAAATCATTCTATGGCCTGTGGTTGGCTATCTCGCCATCATGCTTATGCCTTTCTCCTCCCTAACTCATTTCACCAGTCCTGCCCCTTCTTACATGGTGCAGTTTTCTTTTTCTCCTCCTGGGTGGTCATTGGACTTTCCTCTGCTGGTTTGGTTTCCTTTGTAGACTTGCCTCTGACGGTTACTTTCTGGTTAAAGGAGTCTTTCAGTCTCCCTGTGATGGGGGCAAGCTCTGAAACACACAAACCTTTCTACCCTGCCTCTCCTAACAACCACTGTTTTTCTGGATATTTTCACCCTCAGCCACTGGGAAAAGTCTCCATCCCAGAGCCAGGATGGGTTTTCAACTGTGGGTTCTATTTTTAGTAATTGCCAACTTCCTAGGAAATCCCCAATTCTGTCCCAGGATCACAAAGCCTTTGGGCTTCCTATCTGCCCCTACACTCCTGCCTTCATTGCCCCAGGTGCAAGGTTTACCCAGTTCTGCCTGATCTGTCAGTTGCTTGCTTTTCCAAGCCTCAGACAGCCATTCTTTCTTCTACACTTCGAGAAACCTCTATGGTTATTCCTACAACCTCATTTAACAACTCACATTATAGCTGCCTTTTTTTTTTTAATCTTTTCCCATGCTAGGAAGGGCTTCCTATTCATAGCACAGTGCCTGGCATGTATCAAGTTCATTCATTCACTCAACATTTACTGAGTACCTGTCACATGCAATGCACTGTTTTTGGCATTTGGTCTGGTGAACAAACCAGACCAAAACTGCTTGTCCTCAGGGAACTTACATTCTAACACGTAATAAGTAAATTAGAAAATGATAAGCACCATGTGCAAAATGGCAGAGTATGTGGGAATGGAAATGCTCAATAAATTCTTGAACTGAATTGAATTACAACATGGTTAAGTAGACTTACATTGGAAATTGTTCTTTTGCTCAGTGACTCAGTTCAAGACAATGACCCACAAACCCTGAACACAGTTTTTGTGTTCTGTGCTATGGCTGCATTTGGTAGATTCCTTCAACCAAAATATAGTGAGCCCAGATAAATAGTATTAGATTTGAAAAGAACCTATCGGGATGTAACACTTCAAACCAGTTAAACTAGGTGGGAGCAGTACTTCTTGACCTGCTTTACTCACAGAACACAGAGAACGTAGTATTTGTCCAGCATCCTCAGGCACATAGGTAAGGTTTCTTGAAGCCTGAAAAGGGTTGAGGAAGGTACTATCCCATCCCACATGTAACTCTTTGAGGCACCTAGCTTTAGAATCCCCTGGGTGATTAATGTGCAGAGTCATGAGGCTCACTGACTTGGGAGCAATCTGTGTCGTTAACAATTCTTCCAGATGATTCTGATGCTGTGGTCTTTAGACCACACTTTAAGGAACACTGCTATGTAACAAAGCAGGGACAGGTAGTGAATCACGATATTTGTCGTGTCCTTATATTTGAAGTTGAGAGCTATGGAGAATAGCTGTAAATCAGTGGTTCTCAAACTTTCACATCAGACTCGACTTGCTGTAGGGCTTGCTGAAACATGGGTTGTTGGGCCCACCTGCATAGTTTCAGGGAGGGCCAAGTATGTGCATTTCTAAACAGGTCAGGGCCACACTCAGAGATCCACTAATATCAATCATTTGGGAAGCTTGTATACAGAATTTGGATTTCTGTAAGGCAATTTCACAAGGACAAAGTTGGGGTTCATTTTAGAAAGATATGACTAAATCCTGCTTAGTCTAGTTGGAAAGCATTAAAAGAAATAAATTTGAATGCCTAAATCAGAACAAATCTCCTGTTTGATAAAAAATTGTGCTCTGTAACTTCACATCATGTTTATACCTACCCTCCAGCCAGCTATGTGCTGGTAAATGTTTAACCACCCGTTCTTAAAGGTAAAGGGTAAAGTGGGGGCTGATCTATGTCATTTGCCCACTCTGCCCATCATGACCAGTTTCAGGGTACCCTACTGACGTCAATGAACACAGTCCAGGGAAGAAATGTGTAGTGGTTCTCCAAAGCATTGGACCCAGCAAACCATTGCCTCCAGCTGCTACAGGTGTTTGTCACCTCTCAGAGGCTGCCTCCATTATACAGTTAGGTTCTGGTCACTGTCTTCAGGCTACAGGAAACGTGTTTGCAGGACAGGAACTATTGTCTGCCTAAGTAACCAAACGACAGTCCTTTCTGGTCCGTGGCCCAGAGTGCTCGTGAAACACTGCAGTTTTGCTTCTAAATTCCAGGCCCAGCTCAGGAAAATCCCTGGGAAGGGGTTCTGGGTATCTGGCTCCTTCAGGAAGAGCTGAGGCCCACCTGATACCAAGGTTAGGCTGTCCTGGGTGCAGTGGAAGACTCCATGCCACGAAAACCCAACTGACTTGAAACCACTCTAGGCTCAAGAAATCACTTTTTTAGGTGACCCACCTTATTAAATAAGTGAAAACATTGAAGAAAGTTTTCTGGTTCTGGAAAATAAAACAACAGAGAGAGCCAAAATTTAGAGCCTACAGATGTCCCTTAGAGTTCAGGTCAGGGTCATGGGGAAGTATTTTGAATATCGATGGTACCAGGGGTGACAGTGGATCCTGGCTTAGACCTGCCAGTTTCCTCCAGTTCTGTCCACACCCTTCCTGCCTGCCTCCTCACTTTAACTTATTCTGCTCTCTCTTTCCTAATCTGCCTTCATCTTTCCAGATGCAGGACGCTATGGGCTATGAGTTACCCTGGGTGTATTTTGTCAGTCTGGTCATCTTTGGATCCTTTTTCGTTCTAAATCTGGTTCTCGGTGTGTTGAGCGGGTAAGCTGACCGTTTCTATGTATTCTTTACAATGCAGCCGAGCAAGGTCCTAGGACCCACTATATCCATCACCAGGGTCCTCAGGGATGGGATCCTAACAGGCCAGGAAAACCAGAAAAAATAAGTACCCATTCAACCACAGATTCTGACCCAGTGTCTGGGCAGGCTGTTTGGCCTCTGATTTGCACCTAGAGGATCCCTGGGTCCCGGCACTGCTTGGGTCAGTGTTCAGGAGCCGGTGATGGGCACTTGGCCGTGCTCGGCTGCTGAGTGTGCCTCACTAACTATCATTCCATTCTTCCAGGTCAATGATGCCGTAGGAAGGGACTGGCCCTGGATCTATTTTGTTACACTAATCATCATAGGGTCATTTTTTGTACTTAACTTGGTTCTCGGTGTTCTTAGCGGGTAAGCAGGACCAAGGAAAAAGGTCTTGATTTTTATTTTATTTACTCTTTCTGCTATTCCTGGCTTTATTCTTTTTTCTGGCTCTGATGAACCTGGGATAAGAGGCCACCTCAGGAGCCTTGAAGTGAATGGCCTTGGCCTGGCTGGACAGAGGATCAAATGTACAAGGATTAATCTGTTGGTTTGGGCTTCACGAGGAGATTCTTAGGCCCACCTGTCTCCTAGCTCATCCAACCCCCTCCCACCCTGAAGCAGCTAAGTAGGTAGGCAGGATGCTTCTCCCTCTACCTGAGGAGCTGTGTGGTGAAAGCCTTGAGTTGAAAGGGTTTAGCGGTAGGGATTGCCTTGCCAATAGGTACTTGCCTGATTACAGTTTGTGGCAGGCTAACAGTAAAGATTTAAGGTAGCTTCCACACATTATTGAATGGACTGGGATAATAAGGATTTGATTTAAAATATAAGTAAACAAATACAAACTAAAAATAAAATATTCTTTGATTCTAATTCATAGACTCTACAGTCTGAGTCTTGTACACCCTTTTTCTGAATGGAAATGGTGCTTAGCTGTTCAAAGCCATAGATTATTGGAGAATAGAGATGGAATATACTTTCCTTTAAATGTATCTACTTGGCTACAAGTACAAAGTTTGCCTAATTTTGGCCTTTGCTCTGATGAAGTTAAAACGTGGTAGAAATAGCATATGGTTGGGCCATCTAGCTGCCCTGGGGATGGCCACCTTGACACTGCAGAGACTCACTGGGCCTTTCCTCAGCCTACCTTTTTCTTCACAAGTCCACACCAGCCATGCCAAGCCCTAACACCTAAATGCTCCTGATGACCTGCTCATGGGTGACCTACTCTGCTGCCTTTGCTACAAGGGGGAGGGGGACAATCTATTTCTGCCCTGCTCAAGACAGGTCAGCTGCTTTGAATAGCCTTTCCTATGTCTCTAGGGACATTAATGCTGGGAGAAAGTCAGGCATGACAGGAATGATTGCATTTAATTTTTACTAAGTACATGATCTGGGAACAGCTCCTCCCATCTCCTGCCATAGCCTAATGCCATACAAAAGCATCAGGTTTAGTCTTTGGGATTTGGTGAAGGGAAGAATCTGTTTCTCCCCTCACTCCTTTCCATGGTGGGTGCCTGTTAGGGACTTTGATGACACCGTGCCTTTTGCCAAGGTAAGGCCACACAGGAAACTAGGGTCTTCCATCAGGGATAAAAATGATGAACAGGATAACATAAGCCCCTGATTAGCTGCCTGGAAGATATAAAGGTTTTCATTTTTGTGTTACAACACAAGAAAATGCTCCTGTGTTTATATGAATTAAAGCATTGAAAAAACCAACTTCACTCCCACTCAAGACAAATTTGGATATCCCAGCTCTGCATTTGCTGGATGCATGATGTTGGGCAACTTCACCCTCCTGAACTTTAATTAACCATCAAAAAAAAAAAAAATGAAGATAATAATGCCAACTCATAGATTGTTGTGATACTAGAGTGAGAGTGTTTGTGTAAAATACTTGGCATATAGTAAGTGCTCAATAATGGTGCTATCATGACAATGATTATTGTTTACTTGATGTCTATCATAACTGGAATAATTGCATAAAATCCTCAGCCTTTTCCTTTTAAAGATGAGGAAAGTGAGCCCAGGCTTAGGTGATGTCATTGTGCTTCTAAGTATTAGAACAAGGACCAGAACTCAGGCAGAACCTGGACCCCATCTTCCCATCACCATCCATTGAATATACATTGAATGAACTTGAATTGTAACACAAGCCAAAGCTTTGAACCTTAAAAAAAAAAAAAGTGATTCTACTTTCTTCCCCCCAGAGATTAAGAACAAATCTAAGCAGTAAAACTCCCCTCAGGAATCCAAAATGAAGAATCAGCACTAGCCAATGAAGGCCGTTCTTAAGCAGGAGATCTACTCACAGTCATTCTTGCTGCCTCCCCCCAAGGAAAATTGTCTTCCTGGCAGAGAAGTCAAACGGCAGCAGCTGCTAATGTTGGAGAAAAATCGTTTTGAAGACCATGTCTTGGACCAGTTCAGTCCCAAAGCTTGTCATGTAGTAATAATGCTCCCAACATGAATTGACTGAAAAGGAACACTAAGGCTTTCAGACCTCAGAACTGTGAGCTCTGGAGTCCATGTAGCAGGACACCTTCCCTGACCCAGTCCCAGAGAAGCAGTCTGCAACTCACAGCTCTGGAATTGCTGATAAAACACCTTCCAAGGCTTCTTGGCTGCTGGGCACACCCTCTGCACTGACAGAGAAGTGTTGATTGGTAGGCTTTTAATCAGTCAAAAGGGCTGGCCACTCTGAATGACCTGTGCGGGGTCCATGCAGTGACAAAACCTAGAATCAGCCTCTTGTTGGCTAACCACATGGTGGTAGCTGTGGTTTCAGTTTTGGGTCAGCATCTTAATCAGTCAGAACAATATCATAAAAGTCATCATAAAAATGCAACAACATTGCTTATTCATCAGTCAGACTTGATTAAACCAACCTTCCAAAAGCATCCAAAACAGTCTCAGAGCTCCACGAAATTCACTGTCCCAATGATAGCATTAACAGTAACAGCCTCCATGGCAATCTCAGTGCATGGAGCTTTTGGTGGATAACTCATTCGAGGCCCACAACAGTCTGATGAGCTCGGTGCTATTTATAGCTCCATTCTCTAGAGAAGAAAACAGAGGTACAGATGAGGAAACCGCTTCAATCCTTACAGGTGAAAATGGAGGATCCAGGATTAAATCCAAGCAATGTGAATCCACAGCCTCTATCCTTAACCTCCATGTGATACAATCCCCAAACCCTTTTAACTGGCTAAGCCCATGTTCCTAAATCTGAGTCAAGAAGTGGGGAGGTGAAGAGCAATAAGTGCAATGAGGAGGATCAACAGGAGTGGGGAGGAAGGTAGAAGCAATCCTTGAGGCAGCTGTTGGAAACAGCCCCCAGGAACAGAAAGAGTCCCAAGAGAAAGCACTAGAGCCCCCACTCTGGAGGCTGCAGCAGGGCATGGTTGTTTAACATAGGGGCTGGCATCCCTGCAAATGTTAATAGTCCTTGAGAGAGAACAGACACCCCTCTACACCAGCTCAGTAGAACTAAAGCCTTGGAGCATTTTGGAACTGGAGAGGCCTGAGACCCTATACCCATCAATTAAGGACAATACTATTTTACAGTCCAACACAGTAACACAGCCTCATAAATTATGTCCTTCAGTCACCAAGGAAAGGTTAAACTATGCTTAGAGTGTTCTACTTATGAAGGAAAGAGGACACTCTATAAAGAAAAACATAAACATTCTAAGAGTTTGGTCACCAGACAGGCACCCTTTATCTGGAACATTCACATATTCAGAACATCTTTCTCATGAGGCCAGATAGAGCCAATGTAAATCATATATATCACATGGATTTTTAAATTTAATTTTATTCCTTCAATGTTCCAAGATTCATTGTTTATGCATCACACCCAGTGCTCCATGCGAAACGTGCCCTCCTTAATACCTACCTCCAGGTTCACCCAACGCCCCACCACCCTCCCTTCCAAAACCCTGTTTGTTTCTCTGAGTCCAGAGTCTCTCATGATTTGTCTCCCCCTCCGATTTCCCCCAATTAACTTTTTCTTTCCTTCTCCTAATGTCCTCCATGTTATTCCTTATGCTCCATAAGTAAGTGAAACCATATGATAATTGACTTTCTCTGCTTGGTTTTTTTCAAAGTGGTTTCATGTTCATTATCTATTGATCCTCACAAACCACAGGACTGGTATTAGCACAGACAAGAATTGGATTATATTTGCTTTTCTCTCCAAAAATCTCAGTCTCCAGCCTACTAAAATTAGAGCGGTGACAATGAGATTCTCGAAATTTCACTTAAGCTATGTCAGGTAAAAGTACCTAGACTCTGGAATCTGGTCACTTTTTATTTTAAGTGATTACAAACCAAGAACATCAGACATGTGCCTTCAGTAGACAAGGAACTCAGGATCTCTTAGGTGGATAGTCTTCCTTCTCCTGTCTTCTTTCCTCCCAGGAGATGGGCTTGTCTCTCTTCCCAAAACAACAGGGGGCTTGGGGATGAAGCATGTTGCAACCTGAAAGCATAACTGGACCATGGTGCTGTAGTTAAGACACAATGTCTGGGACCAGAGGGATCCAAGAGAAAGGCCGGGACATGCATTCTTTGTGGGTGGACAGAACGTCTATAGTCACATTCATTATCTGTGTAGTTATAGTCTATGAGGTCACTATGAACACTGAATTAATGAATACTAAGCCATTACTCTTGGACTCTTGGGAGAAATACAGGAGAAATGCGAGGATTCTGTAAGCCTCTAGTCACAACATTTGTGTCAACCAACCAATACACAACCTTATGTGTGTTTCTGTTTAAAGGCATCTTATTTAATATATATTGTTGATTCATTAACATGAGCTCATGGCCAACAGCACTCTAACTGATGCCTGAACAGAGTTTATCTGACACATGTACTTTTTTCCCTAAGGCACATCACAACCTTCTCGCACTTAGGAACTCTAGACAGCACTGCAGCACTGTGCTTGGGGACTATTATTTAACAGAAAAGCCACCAACAGAAAGCACAGAGATGTGACAAACATGGCACGAAAGAGATCATAAAAAGTACACTGTTTACAGTATGAGAACTGAAACAAGAAGGCAGAGTGTTGCCGTGTTTAACTTCAGCTGCGAATGTGACTCCAGTTTTTTGCATGTCTGCATAGGACCACAAAGGTACACATATATCGATCTGGGAGTTACAAATATACTTTAGTGAGTATGCAAATTTGCAAATACAGAACCTATGAATAATAAGAATCGACTGTTGATCATCAGAGGGCCCAGAGCCCCAGCGTTCTGTATTGATTGGGTTTTCTACATGCTTTACATTAGTGAGACTGGTCCCCAGCTCTCCATTCCACCCCTCATTTTTCATGTTGGCCATTGCTGGCAAGAGCAGTGCTCCTGCTTTATGACAAATCCCATGGCTGTGACTGATTGTCTAGCCAGCTCTCGTCCCTGGGCCCAGCACAGCCTGTCAGGCTGGGGCTTCATGTCTTCATTAGCTCAGTCCCCAGAGCAGGCATATGGCTGGCATCCAGGCAAGAAGATAATGAGAATCAGATACCACCACCCAGAAAATCCCTTACTGAGTAGAGTCTGGAAAAAGAAATCTTGGCTCACCTTCCATCCAGCCACAAGCCAAGTTATGCCCCTTATTCCACTGGAGCCAGTGAGAGCCAGTAAGGCTTCAGATCTGACCCTATCTCTACTCCCCTCACACCCCAAATACAAACTCATTTTCTTTTCTCCTTACAGATGTTTATTTTAGCTCCCCAGAGTCTTAGGGTGTGGATGATGAGCTTTCATTCCATGGGGGAGATGCTGTAACCCAGGACTGGGTCAATTGTTCCAACTCCAGTTTGATCCCAGCCCTATTCTCCTGACTCCAGAAGAAGGATGGGTCATTGTTTTGTAACTAGAACTTAACCCTCCGTGAAATATTCCAAAAGAGCTAAAGTGAACCTTCTATTATTCAGTCCCCTTACAACCCCAAACCCATTCCACAGAAAAGAAATAGAGAATGCAAATGTGTGTGGGCAGAAAGTCCAGAGAAAGTCTTGGAAGCACAATTGTTGGAGTCAATTTGCATGGGGAAGCAACTGCTGTATAAAGTGACTGTCTCCAGAGAGCAAGTCTACAGCCCAGGTGGTATGACCAGATGTAGGGGATCTATCCATGCTGGTCCCCAACAGCAAAAGGAGGGAAGGAACAAAGTGAGGCAAAGCTTCCATCTTCATTCTGAGCTGTCAATCTGGCCTTTTCCCTCATATTAAACTCCCTGGGAAGGAAATGAAGGTACCTGCCAGTTGGCAGGAAGCCGGAGAAAGAGCAAGTTCAATCCAATTAGAATTGGATTCAATCAAATTTAAGAAGAGAATTCCATCCAAAGCAGAGCATCATTAAGACAGCAGTTGAAGAAAACTCATTAGTTTGAGAGTCCCCACATCTCCCAATTAAAAAATTCCCTAGACCACTCCCAGTTCTAACCCCTTTTTATCCATGAAAATGGTGAAGACTAAAAATCTGTGCTCTCCTAAGCAACACAAGCAAAATGCAAATATTAAATGGAGGTGGTGGTAGAGCCATCCCTAAATGACTGAATGGATTCAGGAGCTTTCGTCTACCTCTGGCTTGTTGCTGCGTACTTCCTTCCAAGGCGCCTTTCAAGAAATTCCTTCAAGGTGGTTTTCTACAGCCTCCTGCCCTGAACTAGGCCTGTACTGGTGAAAGAAGGAGGAATTCTGTCTCTGTGAATTAACCAAGATGCCCAATGCATGTTACATTCTCACATACACACATATATTCACACACATGTGTGAATACACCACTGAGGGCCCATTTCCCATAGAGTGAATATCAAAAACCAAAATGCTCCTAATATACCTATTTTGGAAGAAAAGACACAGACTTGCTTTGAGAGTTGAGAACTAGCCTTCTTGATCAATACATTCTGCTGCCAGCCCCTTCCTTGCTCAGAAAGTGAATTTGAAGTCAGAAAGAAAATCACGACAGAATCAGAAAATAGGAAAGAAATACCATTCTGTCAGAAATTTTTCAATAGGCCCTTCTCCCAGCAAATCCCAATCCAATTGCAATTTCTACCCATTATTGTTTTAAACTGAATGCATCATTTAACTTTTATATCATCTTGCTTTTATGTATTTTACCAGCCTGATTACATTTCTTTTTTAAATAAAAGGGCAGCCCCCAGGACATTTTCTTGTGTTTAGAGTCCTCATTTGTCTCCTTGTGGGGAAGAACTTTCTCTAGATTAGAAATCCTTCCAGGCATGTTAAAAGTGGCAAAACAAACTCTAGAAATGAGAAGAGAGGTTGAGGTGGCGAAACCTCCTGGGCCTTAAATCAGTGGTAAATATCTACCAATTGGCTTTTGGGGTGGGGGGAACCCTCGTTTATAGCATTTGCCAATTTTCAGGGTGTAAATATTCCCACCATGGCCAATTTCGAGCCACAAGGAGACATCAGTGAAGCTAGAACAGCAAAGAGCCATGTGTGGTAGGCTCCTGGGAGCCAGTGCGGGTGAGTGGGCTTCAGCATGCCACCAGCCCTTAACGCCTTTGTCACCCAGACATACTTTGAGGTTTTCCAGTGGCCACCCAGTTCCAGCAGGAATAAAAGGGCACAGTCCCTAACTGTCATGGAAGGTTTTTAGTGACCGTTTGAAAGGGGTTTCCGGGTCACGGGAGAATAGTTGTTATTAAAAGGCAAAAGCCATGACTGTGATCCAAGAATGAGGGAAATGGACTTCATCCATCCCTTTGTACTCTGTTGGCCTGCATCAGGAATGTCTGCTTTGGTGACTTTCTGTTTATGTGAGAATAGAGACAAAGCCTGGGATGAGGAGAGAAGGCTGTCTGTGGAGAGCTGGGGCAGGTGGGCGGGTCTCTTGGTGTGAAGAAATTAATCCCTTTGTTTTCTCTTATCTCCATCTCTCCATCCCGCCCACCTGGCCTTGCTCCTTCTTGTATGCTGCCCTGCCCCTCTGCTCTCACTCCCCAGAGAGTTTTCCAAAGAGAGAGAGAAGGCCAAAGCTCGAGGAGATTTCCAGAAGCTTCGAGAGAAGCAGCAGCTAGAAGAGGACCTGAAGGGCTACCTGGACTGGATCACCCAGGCAGAGGATATTGACCCCGAGAATGAGGATGAAGGCATGGATGAAGAAAAGCCCCGAAACAGTGAGCAGTCTTTCTGTCTTGGGTTAGGTTCCGGGAGAGGGAGGAGACAGGGGCCAGAACAGAAAGACTATCTACGACCAACTTGTCCTTACAGTTTGTCTTGCTGGAGCAATATTGGATGCATTGATGACAATCATCTCTACTCAAAGAAATTCGTCGCAGATGTGACATAATTGCTGTTGATCCATAAAGCTTCATATTCCTTTTAGAAAGATTCTAAAAGACGGTTGAGGTTTTGCTAAGGTGGATTCTTGGATTCTTTTTTTTTTTTTTAATCAGACATCCTCCTCCAGGCTCATCTTTTTGGGCAGGAGGCAGATTATGGTCTTCCCATTAGAGTATTAATGTCCTATTGTGTAGGAATGTGTATAGACATATATTCTAACACACATATATAAACTCATAAGTTTAGTTTCTTGTCCTTATTGGCAGGCATTATGTCCATTGTGTTCAAACTCCCCAGTTGGGTTCTGTGTGTTTCTGCTCATTAGTAACTGAGTTCTAATTGGGAATCTGGGAGAAGGAGCAGGTGGAGGGAAAATGGAAGAAGACAGTCAAAGATGTGAATAGAGAACAAAATCTCTGCTCCCTCATTTCAAAGACTGATTTAATACATCTATCAACTGTTCCCTTTCTGATAATTCTGCTCAAGGTACAAATACACAATTAAAACACACAAACAACAAGGGACTCATAACAGCATAATTTAATAACCTAAGGAGACCTTTATGCTCTACTAAGTAGTTTTGCAAGTTGGAAGACAACACCTTTGATGGATTGTAACAGTGAACAATGATGCCATTGAGGGTCTTTCTGGAAAAATGCCTGGCAGCTTGTATTATACTGTTGATGGTACTGTGGAGTAGTTGATTCGTTTGTGGACTGAATGGTATGGTGAATAAATAAATTGGCCTGTGAGTAACAGAAGCTTACCTCTAAGGCACAGGAATTGACATCTTGGCTCCTCTCTTCACCTTAATTCAGCGTGAAGACCCTAACTCATGATTAATGGTGATGAGCATGCTTCTTACTGTGTTATTTAAAATGTGCAGTATGCCCTACCAATTAATTGCCATCCACAGAGACGTATAGTTATTCTGTTCTCTGGTTAAAGCCAGAGCTTCCAAGGAGAAGTATGTTGCTTCCTTGCCTTGCCCATTAAGTGAATAAATTCCAGGGAGTTTCCAGCATGGAGTATTGTCTGCTGCTAGAGCAGACCACATTGACAAGGCCCATTTGTCCACACTGCTGGCTAAGCTTTGGGAAGAGCATACTGAACTGCATACTCCAATGGACAGGGTCTCTGCCTCATTTTCATAAGTCCAAATACGGAAGAAATCAGGCTCCAATGGCTCTTCTGTCTCTCACCACATGGCTGGAGGACACTTTTGAGTTTGCTTCTTATCCTCAATCAGTCTGTCCTGGAAGGATGGAATGGGAGCCTAGCTCCTTTAGTTGTGGAGTTGATGGTAGAACAGTTCTAGGGGATGGGGCAAGGAAATAAGTATCCAAAAAAGCAAGATATAAAGAGTAAAAAAAAATAACACTTGCAGTGAAGTGAATGTGAGAAACTTGGGAATGGAGCCAGAAAACAGGTCCAAAGGACTGTCTATTGGAGAATTACAATTACAAGCAGAGTTGATGTGATTAAATTATTAAGGAATTGGCAACCTAACAGATCTGCAGGAAAGGCAAGTCTATGGCTTCAGAACTATATTCTCTTCTTCAGAACTTCATAATTTGCCCTTCAAAACAAATACAAGAGGAGAAGTGCTGCTACAAATTACATGTGTGTCTCAAAGTAATATCTTGGCCTTTGAAATTGCTAAAAGATTACAGTTTAATATATTTGCCAGTTCTTTGCAGTTCCAAAATTAAGTAGTCTTTTAAGGGGAAAAGGGTATTATCACTCTTCATCGATGGTTCTGGCAACTTCCAGGCAGAATCCCCATCAGCCCTTACTAGACGCACCGGTGACCCAGAGTTGGCTCCAGCACAAGGGAAGTTCAATGGCACATTCTGTAGTATCTGGGCTTATCAAGAGGGGATCCAAAGACTCATTTTTTTCTAGGCAAACCTACAAAATCACTGAGGAAGTTGAAGGAACAGGGGTTGGAAAGACAACGGAGTAAAAGGGCATAGTAGGGAAGCATTTCTCAAAGTTATCAGAACAAACAATGTGGCCAGTAAAATTATATGCAAAAATATATTCTAGTTCGTTCTTTCTTCCCTCCCTCCAACCATCAATCAACTAAGGACAACTCTGTGCCAGTTATTGTTTTAGGCACTGGGGATATAGCAATGAACAAAATAGTCAAACTTCCTTGCCCTTGTGGAAATTATATTCTACTGGGGAGATGGACAATAAATTAAATAGTATGTCAGAGAGTGACAAAATGACAAGTACTATGAAGACAGAAGTGTTGAGGTGTGGCCAGTAAATACCTCACTGTGGAGGTAGCATTTGAATAAAGACTTGAAGGCAATAAGGAAATGAAACATAGATATTTGGGAAAAGAGCATTCTGAGCAAAGGGACTAGCCCATGGAAAGGCATCAAGGCAGGAGGATGGTGGACATAGAAACAGAAGGGAGGCTAATATGACCAGGGAGGAGTGAATAACAGGGACAGTGGTAGGAGATGAGGTTTAAGGTTAACCAAGAGGAGATCATGAAAATCATTGTAAGAATTTGGACTTTTACTAGAGGTGAGCAAAGAAGCTCCTGGTGGTTTCAAGCTGAGAAGAGACACGGCCTATATACATTTGACAGGATCCCCCCAGCTGCCACGTGCAGAATGAAATGGAAGTGAACAAGGGTGACGCAGGGAGCCAAATAGGCCACTGCCCCGGGAGATGGTGCTGCCTTATGCTGGTAACACGACATGGTGGACCACGCTCCAGAATGGTCTCATTTGCTGGCATATCAGATATGGGATGTGAGAGACAGAGAATTCAAGGAAATCCCAAGGCAATTGTCCTCAGCAGTAGTAAAAGCTGAATCATCATTTATTGATTTAGGGAAGATGATGACAGGAAAAGATGTCAGGGCAGGAGTATCCAAAAAACCGTCTTGGACCTTTAGGTTTGAAATGTCCATTGGACTTCCAAGTGGAGATGTTGAGTGTGCAACTGGGATAAATCTGAGTCTGGGGAAAAGCCTGAGACAGAATTATAACTTGCAGAGTCAATATTCACCCAGCTGTGATAGTAGGGCATGGTGTAGACAGAAGTGAGACACAGCCTAAGAACCTGAGTCCCAGTGATGTTTGGAGACAAGAGTGGTGAAGAAGAACCAAAAGAGAGACCTAAAAGGGTATGGTCAGACAGACAGGAGGAAAAGAGGGGGAGGGTCTGCGCTGCCCTGAGGCCAAGCTGGGTGAGTACTAAAAGCTGGTCATTGAGCTTAGCAATGTGGAGGACTCCACTGGGTGAAATGGTGAGGTTCAAAGTGGAGGGCAAATGAGAGTCTTCTTTCATGAGTTTCTTTGGTCTAGATACTTCACAGGATGGTATCAGGCATTGTTTGCAGACCTCCTGTTGTTGTGACACGCGTGGTCTAGCTGTGAGCCATCTAAGGAAAGAGGAGAGGAGGAAATTCACACAATCCAGCCTGCCTGTGTCTACAAGCCAGCCTTGCATTCTCTCTCCATCTTGAGTCATTTCAGTACTAGCCATTGCCTCTGAGATTGGCTTCAGACAGCCTTGGGAAAAGGAGAAAATGACACTCAAGAGCTATTTTGGTGCCAAAAAGAATAGTAGCAAGCAAAAGTCATGCTTGTGCACTTTTCATTTTTGATACTTCCAAAGCAGGCAGACGCATGGGTCTTGGCCTCCAAGCTCCACTCCTCCTGGGTAAAGATTGGGGTAATGTGGAACCCTTCCCCTCACCCCTCCACCTCCAAGTGGCAACAAGGCTCCCTTGTGAAGGCACCACTTACAAAACTATCACGGACACAGAACCCACTGTCATCAGGAGAGACATGTTGCTCCAAGGGCTGGGCCCATTTTGCAGCTTCAATGTCAAATAGGACAGAAGGCCAGTCATTAGAGAGAGAGAAGCCATAGAGAAAGAGAGAAATTCAGAAATTTCTTCTCTCTTTTTCCTCCTCAGGATCAAAAAACTGCACGTATTAAATATCTATCCATATGGGAGTGACTCTATCGTGCCATTAAGACAATTTAAATGCACTCCCAGACCTCTAATGCTTGCAGTCTAAGACAGACATTTATGTGGATGAGACTATAAAAGACAGACAGACGGTAGGACCAAAACATTGAATTTCCACATAGATAAGCAGGATTAAATATTTACGCCATGGTGTTCAGTTATGTGACAGGGGAGCCACTTTGGCAATCATCATTAGCTGACGAAGCCGCGTGACAGCTCTGTGCCCCGCAGAGTCTAGGGTAGTGGATTATTGAAATATGGAAATTTGAGGGCTTATGAGATCTGCAGGTTGCCCACAAAAGGGACCCGTGTGGCTTGAGAGCAGTAATCTGCTTTATATACGTGTTTATAAATTTACATTATATACGTGTCAAGGGCATGTGTATCATTATTTCATCCTTTCTTTTAGTTTTACATTTTCATCAGTGAAATCAGCATTTACCCTGGACTTGACTTGTGGTCAGGGGTTGCCAGGCATCTGGATTTCTGTGACAGAATCCCACCAAGGATCTGGCTCTACATTCATGAGAAGAAACGCTAACAACTATCTTTTCCTTGATTCCTTTCTCAGCTTGCTCCCTTTGGTTACCATGTGTTAGAGGACCTGACCGCATGCCTCTCAGTGAAAGCAAACTCCATGCAGACCCCAGAGATCTCTTGTCCCCCTGTGTTAACTCCCACTGGTCCTAATTGGGACCCTAAAACTTAAGTGTCAGAATGTGGCCTTAGAGATAAGGTGCAGAAACCAGAATCCAACACAGGAACAATAATCCACTTGAGTGGATTATTAGCAAGGGCAGGACTCGGACCCAGGTCCCCTGATTATCCATATGAGATTCATTCTACCACACTGTGGTGCTTCTCACAGAAGCCTTGTCAGACAGTTCTGGGCAAAAATCCTTCCTAACCCTCCCTAGGGGCTCCCATGGCCCTTGGGGTTTCTTCCCCTTTTTGCATGCCTGCTAGGCCACACTGTGAGGTCCTCAGCCAGCCGCCCTTAATTCACCTTCTGCCCCTCCTTCCTGACAAAGTCCCAAGCCTCGGAAATATTAGTGTGCATAGAAGCCAAGGGACTTAAAAGAATTTGTGAGTGCCTCTGCATAAGCAGGCTTGGGTCAAGCATGCTCTTTCCTGCCCTGAGCAGAGAAGCTCAGACCATCACCAGACTTGAGTAGCTTCCCCATTCTGTCCCCTCAGAGTGACTGTCTTTTGGCATCACTGATGACTCCCCCTCCAAGTGTTCCCTACTAGCTCCGAATCACTCTCCAGTCTTGCCAAATGCCATTTGAAACCAGGCAGAAGGGCACAGAACCCCCATAAGCAAGGACAGTGGCAAAGTAGGAAGATTGCCATATCATGGGAAGGTGTGGAATGCTCTTGAGAAATGATGGAGGGCTGTTCCCTAAAGACACTGGCCACTAGTAAGAACCACTATACACTGGGGCTCCACTGTGAGACTCATACATGGATTCTTCTGGCTCTTGTATTAATCAGTACCCCTTGGTGGGGCTTCTGGACCCAGGATAGTATGCAGTACCTCACGTGGGGGATCATGTCATCACAGAGGCCCAGGTGGGCCTTCCCAAAGGTAGCACATCTGCCTTTGGAGCAGACTCTGGCCCTGAAGCGTGTCCTTGTCCCAGCCTGGGGAGCTGTGGAGAGCTTCTGGAGGGGTGGCACCAACTATGCAGGGACAAGTCAGGTGTGCCGATGTCATGGATCAGCCATAGAGTTCTTAAAGCAAAACCAGTTTGGGGGTAAAGCTTGTTGACCTGGACCTGTTGGGAGACCATGAAAGCCTTCTCAGTGAATGGCGGCTGTAGGCTCCTGGAGGAATGGGGAAGAAAAAGCTACATAGCATTTTAACAGTATTTGACGGCCTGCCCATACAGCCTTAGGTCAGCGTAAGGGTGCCTGACTGGTCTGTGACGTCATAAGTTAGTAAGGGCCCTGTTCCCGCTCAGGAGGCCCCTGTGCAGCCTTTCCAACACCCCACCCCCCACTCACTCAGGGAGACTCCCAGTTCATAGCACCTTCTCAAGACAGACGGAAGCTGGCTGCACCATTGCAGAGCCCAGGACTCTGTGGGGATGCCACAGGAAGGAGAATGAGGCAGGCTCATGCCCCCAACACAGTTACAGGCAAATAGCTCCAGAAAACAAATGGTTACATTTATGGTAAGGAATAGAGTCAATACCAGTTGAGAAACATGCCAAAAAACAGCTTCTGACACATTTTTAGACACCTGCCTTTGTTTTGGTTTAGACTTTACTGCCTAAACGCCCATGGCAGCAAGCACACAGCCAGGCACTTGCTAGGCAACGCTGAGGTTTCCCAGAGACAAAGGATCACCCACCGAGCCACCAGACCGCTCCTGCCATGGCTCACAAGTGTGAGCTGTTTTCCTGGGAGCACTGGCCAACCATGTGCCCCACAGGGGCAGAGCAAAGAGCCTGTTAGCTCTTGAAGAACTGAGCGAGACCAGGAGTCCTCGGTGCAGCCCCAGAGCTTGGAAGACCCCCTTCTTCTCTAGCGCCTGAGGGACAACACCCTCTGCCTTCCAGGCAGGGTCTCAGTCCGAACTAGTGTCTTCTGAACCCTCTTCTGTATCAGCAGCTTCGCCACCCTCCCAGCGACCAGCTACTGGGCTAGGACGTCTTCCTCCCTCTTTCTCCTCCCTCCTCTTCTTCTGTGATCCTTCCTCCATTCAGTCAGCCACCAGACCTTATTAGTGGTCCCCCTACCCCACCGAAATCCCCTGGCCCTCTCCCTTCCCTTCTTACCGCCCCTCTTCCCCAAGGTAGTAACCACCTGGGAAACTACCACACACCCTGCTTGGTAGAGCAGAATTCATATTTCTAGAGCTGACTCCTGCTCAGAAGCTCTCAATGACTCTCCACAGCTTCAGAATAAAGCCCAAGCCTCTTCCCCCTGTATTCTCAGCACCTCAGATCTATCCCAGCCAACAGCTTTAATATATCACTCCCTACTCCCCTTCAGCAAAACCAGACTACTCTTGTTTTTCAGATAGGCCTGCTACTTCCTCGCTTCTGGACTTCCATGCATCTCTGCCTGGCATATATTCTCCTCCTCACCTGTCCCGACCCTGCCTCAGTCCTCCTAGACTCTCCGTCTCACGACAGCCAGTGCCAGATACTCTTGACCTCTGCCCCGCCTCACTGGTGTCAACACAGATGGCCCAGCCCTCTCGTCATCGTACAGAAAGCCCTCAGGAGGCAAACACTATGCTTTCCCAACTTCTTACTCACTGTCCCACTTAGCATCCAGGACAGTGATTCATATTTAAGAGACTTCCCCCCTCCAAAAAATATTGAACTGAATTGAATCAAACCCAGCTCTGTGGATCAAGAATATTAAGGTTTTATGACTCTACTTACTTGGCCAAATACCCTTTGTCTAGTCTCAGCCATACTCACAATAGGCCCTTGGAAATTGTACCATCATTGACAATGTAGGTAGAAGTGAGTCAGGGGCTGAGGAAGTGGGCCTAGAAGAACAGCTGGAAGGAGCTAGAATTCTAGACCCACTGAAAGAGAAAGCTGGGTGGTCAATAGAGCAAGGGGGAGACTTCCTGAGGGGGAATCATTGTTCTGCAGCTTGTGCTTTTGGGTTCTGAGATTGGATAGCGGACACGTACTAGGCCTTCATGGATTCTCCTGATAGAGGCAAGACAAGGGAAAGGGCATGATAGGAGACATGTCTTTTCCTTGCATGCAAGATAGGAAAGACGTAGATTATCTCACTTAACCCTCCCCACAATAATCTTATGTCGATACTCCCATCCTCATTTTATCGATGGGAAAACTGAGGCTTGGAGAAATTCACTTGTTCATGTCACATAGTTTGTGCAATGCCCAACCTCACCTAGGTAGGCCTTGATCCCAGTTCTGCTGACTGGATCTATGCTACTATGCTCCTTTATACTCCTATATACTCCTTATACCATAGTCCCTCCCCTCAGTGATATGAGGGCTGTCCTCTTCCTCCAACCAGAAGGGACCTAGAAGAGGGCCAGCTAACCCTCCTGGGAGGCCAGAGTAGGCTTTGCTCTGTAGCAAATCAGTAGCACTGAACACCTTCGGTCTAATGGGCAAAGCAAGATGGGCAGAGAAAAGAAGGAGGGGGAGGGCCGTAGAGGGAAAACAGTGGCAGGGAAAACTGATCTTAAATGTTAACAAAAAGGGGCATGAGTTTGATTTTTAAAGAAAGAGAAAAGATTAGCTTTATTTTTATAAGAACTACATTTGAAACATGAAGTGGTGACATTATCTTGTTCAAGCAAAAATCAATAACAAAAACAAAAACAAATAAGTTAACTGAGATAAAAAACTATCCATCTCATAGGGCGAGTCGTACCCATCTGGCTCAGTTGGTAGAGCACATAACTCTTGATCTAAGGGTCATGAGGTTCAAGCCCCATGCTGGGCATTGAACCTACTTAAAATAAAATATGTTTCATCTTTAAAAAAAAAAGAAAACCATTTGGAATGGTTTAAAAGACAGTCTTGCTTAAAAGAAAACATGAATTATATGACCTATCAGAGTTTCTTTCAGTTCAGGGACCATTTTGGACTTGATTAAAAGAGAATGCCACCAAAATGGTACAGGAACAGGGTGTTCTAACTCACTGACCATCCACTCTCCTTTCTTGGCAAACCCCATGAAGGCTGTGATATGGTTTTCCTATGATGATGCAGGATTGTGCAGGGCTGCAGGGCCATCCCTTCCAAGCCTTCAACAATCCCAGGAACCTTGGCATGGTGGGGGCCCAGAAGAATAATCTCTGGCCAGGGACAGCCTCACAGTGAGGAGTTCATATGTGGTGTTTTCGAAGAAGTCTTTTCGCCTACCTGAAGCCACAAAATCCTTTGACCAATGGATCTGCCCACTCAGGCTCGCCCAGGGTAGGTGCCCTGATTTTATTTTAATTTGGGGCTTTGCAAACAGCCCCTGGGAGCTGGAAGTAACTCAGCAAAAGGATCAAAGGGGAGATGAATCACCCTAAATTTCCCTTTGATCCATTTCCTCCGAAAATCAGTGCTCGGCCCCCAAACAGAGCAACCCATAGTACAGTTGCCCTTGGCTCCCAACACCCACCCCTCCCTTACTTCCACATAAGCACTGGGAGATTAAAAATCCCATGTCACATCAAGATATATTACCTGTCAGACGGCTGGTAGTGAAGGAGAAGGAGTGACAACTCCTGCCTCTGTCATTTCTTGCTGTGGTAGAAAATTATCATTTGGTGATGGAGGGAGATCAGACACGGACTACATTTCCATCTTCAGGGCACGTGGCATGGGAGGCCAGTGCAAGGGGGACAGACACTGAGATTGCTGGCCTTACAGTAGCAGAAGAGTTTGGAGGAGACCTCCAAAATGACCTCTGCCATTCAGAATATCAAGATGAAAAAACATAGGCAGGGTCTTAAGGGGACTTACAGCCTAGTAAAGGAGACAGATGGACAAGTAGGTCATAGCAATGAGTTGAAGGAATGGACAAGGTAATAGAGAAGTAATGGAGGCAAAGGAGTGGTGTTTGGAAGGGGATGGATGGGGCTTTCTACCCAGGGAATGATTCTGAATAGGTGCAGTGTCAGTCAGGGTGGGCTAATCATTGTTATAAGCAACCTCCAAATAGAGTCTGGCGCCTGACACGGTGAAGGGTTACTTCTCGTTCCAAGGTTCAGTGTGGGTTTGGTGTTGGTAGGAGGGGAAGTTCGTCTCCATACAGACTTTGGGAACCAGGTCTTCTTGCTCACAGTTCTACCAGCCTCTGGGCCTCAGAGGCCTCCATGGGTCCTCTACATCAGGCCAGCAGCAGAGGGAAAGGAGAGGGAGTGTGATGACCAGACATAGGAGTGTGGGCATGGCTCCCATCCTAGTTCTTAGCGCCAACTAGCTTCTGGGGGCTAGAAAACCTAGCCTAGCTAAGTGCTGGGGTAGAGGGGCGGGAAGGGGGAAGAACAACTGGGGTTGGGTGAACACAGGGCAGAGGCTGTGCCCTCCCAAAGACTGGGGACAGTTCAGGAGGCCAAAAGGGTAAAGAAGGGCATTGTAAGCTGAGGGAGCCATATATATCAAGGATAGAGGCAATAACTGGAGGCAGGAGGAGGAGGAGGAAGGAAAAAAATGTTACTTTAGGGTGCATGGGGAGAAACCAAAGACTGAGCCAAGAAGGTAGACAGCTCTGGTCCCAGAGGGCTTCAGATATAGACCTTATCCTGTGAATAAAGAAGAATCACCCAAGAGACTTAAGCAGAGGTCACTGTGGAAAGGCCATTCCGACCTTGATGGGAACCAATGGTTGGAGGTTAGGGAGAAGCTGGAAGCAGGGAGATCAGTCATTTCAGGGGTCAATATGGCTGAAATGAGGATCAAAGAAGGAGAATGGTTTTCAAAGATGGCTTTCCACCAGTCACCTGCATCCACTAGGCGAGTCCTGGGGGCTGGCCGACCAAGAAGCCTTTGGAAAATATTCCCTGTGCTTTTCCAGACCCAGGGATGGTGGAGGGGTTACAGCAGTGACCTGTCCCCTGAAGGACTCCCCCCTGGGAGCTGTTTGTCTTGTCTGGGAGCTCTGTCAGCCCTTGGCCCTGCTTTCCAGTCCTGTTTCTATCCATGACTAAACACACCAACAAACAGTGCCTTTCCCCTGACAGGTGCCATATGTAGAATTCAAGTGACTCTACCCCATTTAATCCCTGCCCTTATGATTAAGTGGCTTATGAAAAAAAAAAGGTTGAGTTACAACCCCAAACATAGGACTTTGATAGCTCCATCCTTCCGGATTACTTCATCAAATGGAAATGCACATGCCTCTGGTGATAACTACAGTGTTTCCAGAAGAGATTTATGCTCCCATATAATAGGAAAGATTACGTCCTCTTAAATAACTATAATACCTGCTGTAAGTGCCGGACTATTAATCATTGTGATCACTTCGCATTTAAGCCTTGTGGTTAGTGGGACGGGACTGGAGCCTGGTCAACAGAGAATCACCCTAAGGGAGCTGCTCAGTAGAAAGGTGGTCCCTTGGGAAGATGGATGGAACTCTTAAAGCCAGAAGGCAACATGTCAGCGCTAGGCTGGGCTGCAGGCAGTGGGGAAAGGGAAAGCTGGAACAAGGAAGACAGGGCCAGTTAAGTATTATTCCTGCCTCCATCTGGTCTGCTAGAACAAATTCCTATAGACTGCCTGGCTTCAACAAGAGACATTTATTTCTCATAGTTCTGGAGGTTAGAAGTCCAAGATCAGAGTGCCAGCATGGTCAAGTTCTTGGAGGGTCCTCTTCCTGTTTATAAAGGGCTATCTTCTTGCTGTGTCCTCATGTGGTAAAAAGAGCACAAGACATCTCCCTGACCCCTTCTTTTGAGGCCACTAATCCCCATCTTAAAGGCTCTCTACTCATGATCTAATGACTTCCCAAAGGCCCACCTCCAATACCATCACACTGGGATTAGAGTTTCAACATACAGATATGGGGCAACACAAACATTCAGTCCATTGCAGTGACCTTTCTGTGTCCCTATACTAGACCCTGGATTCCTTCTCAAGTCAAGTGGATGGCTCCAGCACAATCAGAAAATTACAGAATCCTAAAGCCCCAGGGCACACAGGGGCATCCCCAGTCACGGAGTCTCTCTCCCCTAGCCTCTGGGCAGAACCACACAGCGTCCTGTCACGCCTTACATACCTATTAAGTGTCCTGGGGGCTAAAAGAAGCATCTAGATTATTTCTATAGGGCCCTATCTCCTCTAAGACTGGCTTGTTTTCTGAAGACAGCAAAGGGCAGATTTCCTCCCCACTCGTGGTGTTCACAAACTTACTTTCAAAGATGCGTGCAGGTTTCAACACTCCCAGGGCAGACCACAGAATGTGCTCAAGGGTAACATAGTGGGAACTGGGCAAAGGCCTCCCAGAATAGAACAAGCAGTGCTGTTCATTTCCAAGCACCTGATTTCAATGCTAAACTTGGACTTCACTGGAAAGTCCAAACTTTCCTCCTCCTGCCCCCAGTTTGGATCCTCCAGCAGGACCCACAGGAACCATGACACTCAGCACCAACCCTCCTCAAAGGGGAAGTTGAGCAAGAAAACTGTGTTTGCCCAGAAGACCTGATTCCCAAAATATAGCTCATGAGTGAATGGTCTCTGCAAAGGTCACCGAGGAAGACCAGAGAGAGAGTCGAATATCCTATTCCAGGTGATATCTCCAGATGGCCTAGGAAGGAAAAAAAAAAAAAAAAAAAAAAAAGGAAGAGAAAGAAAGATTTAGCCATTTTTTTTAGATTCATACAAATACATACTCCTGGCAATAGAGACTTAATTCATATTAGTTCACCAGACTGACCAAAACTACCCCCAGCAAAGATCTGCAAGGGTGATTCACTAAGACAGAACTTTGATGAAAGTAAGTTAAAGTTTGTCCTTTCCAAAAATACACATTTGAATTTTGACAAGTTTCTTTGGTGTTAATTTGCCTTATTTTTATTTTTTACAAAAAGATATGGGTATGAAGATATTTTTTAAATGTCTAGACAAAAAAAAATGTCTTTGATGCTCCCTAAATCATGCTCTAAAAATCATTTGCCAACATAAAGCTGGTTTTGCATAACCTAACCCATGCACAGGACTTCACAGCAGCTCATACTCGGGAACACAAACAGTCCAAGATTAGAGGTCAAGAGAAAATATAAACAGGGGCTCAAAGCTGTTAAAGAATTATTACAACGGCCCTGAAACTTGTCTGTGCTTTGGTTGGGTGTGACATAATAGATCTGTTCTCAATGACTTACTGATGAGGTGGAAAGCCTTAATTATATGCTTGACAGGCTGGCTTTAAGGGGAAAAACCTTTGTTTACCTTACCAATTCCAAGCTTCAAATCAGCCTGTCCAACCGTTATATCTCATTTCAATGACTCATGAGATATGATAATGGTATCTCATATCAGGCCAGTTATTATGTTAATAAAATTCTCTGAAAATAGCAACACAGACATATAGATACAGACATACACACACACACACACACACACACACACACACACCCCATACACATGAGCAAGAAAAAAATTGAGGACTCCTTTCTTGTCAGAAATAACTCAGAATCAAAGTCTCGTTATATTTATTATTACTTGCTTTGGTAAGCTGATATGACTTGAAGGTTGGTGTGATGTTGCCGTGCCCAGCAGAGGCAGAGAAAAAGATCGCCCCTATCACCTGAAAAGTAAAGCAAATGGTAGAGGGTCCTAGGCCCCTCGACCTGCAGCCTGCTCTGCCATTCCGCAGGGACTATGAAAGTTGCAATGGTCATTTGCCAACAACCAGGCAAAGGGCCTTGGTTTTCACCAGGAAGATCCCAAGCCTTAGTAAAAATTATAGAACTTCTTCTTGAGCCTCTCAGATGGTATATGATCATTTTTCATCACTTATAACTTCCATGATCGCATTAATCTATGCGGTCCCCAATCAAGGGAGAGTTGAGGGTACACACAATGTGAGATGAATGGTCCTCATGATCACATTAATCTATGCGGTCCCCAATTAAGGGAAAGTTGAGGGTACACACAATGTGAGATGAATGGCCCTCCCCTTTCTCTCCTAAAAGGATAATAGTTTTGGGTGGGGACAGTCCCATGTGTTGCAGTGGCCCAGAGGAACCTGGAAAAAAACAGGCCACTCAAGCTTCTGGGCCCCACTCAGTACCAACTGGCAGTCGTTCTCAGTCTCCTCATTGGTAAAACAAGGTTTGGGGCCAGACAGCCCTGGGGCCAGACACCCCTTCCAGATCTCTGTTTTGTTTCTATAGTTCTAAGGTGACATACATTTGCTTTAGTCCTAGGAATCTGAACCAAATCTAGATCTTTCCAGACCATCATACCTCAGTCAATTCTAGAAACCTGCAGTTCCCAGACTCCCAGAATTGGCACTGGGTCTCCTGCAGGACTCCCCAACCCCTGAAAGCCAGCCTGTTCTTCCAAAGACCCTCCTGGTATCTGCATGCTTTCTGCCCTCCCTACCTGGAAAGTCCATCTCCACCATCTGTCTTTGGAACTGCGTTGTCCCCATTCCCACCTTTCTCCCCTCCTGTAACCCTCCCCACTCCTCATGCCCAGCACACCTACTCCAGGCCTGCACGATATAGCACGTCTATTTATTTGTCCATTTTCTACCATCTCCTGGGTGGCGTACCTTGTGAGGGCGAGAATTTTGTATTCTCAGCACTACTAGCACAAGGTCAATGAATCTCCATTAGAAAGGGGGTGGGGATGGGGGGAGAAAAGTGGGGTTGGCCTGAATGTCTGGTGCTCTGCCATTAAGAGCAGATGACTGGGGTCTGCCCTGTCACTGTGTCAGAACTAAAGCCAGGAAGAGCCAGATCTGATACAGCAGAGGATATATAATGAATGAGACATACAAATTACTGCTTTGTCTTCCATTTCTTGTCTGCCAACATTTCTTTCTAACTTCTGCGAGAGGATGGGATCATTCCATAGGGTTTTTCTTCAGGCTCTCACCTCTTCTCCCCTTTATTCTTCAAATCCATGCAAAGAAGTATCAGAAATATCCTTATTCTATTTCTCTCTCCACGAGGCCGGCTAGCCGGTGGTCAGGAAATGGTTAAGAGAGTACCAAGAATAAATGCTTAACTGCTTCTTTAGGATAAGAAAGCTGAATATGTTTAAGGCTTGAAAAGGTCAACTCTCTTCCAAGGGGGCAGAGGTTTGATTTCATCCATTATGTGGTCTTTGGCATAATGCTCGTTTCATTCACTGGATGCGATGGAGATTTATGGAGTAAATGTTATCACAAGCTGAGACTTAATGAGATCTCAACTGTATCTCCTGGATGTAGTGGAAAGCAACCATTTTGGTAATAAATAGAGAACAGCATCTAATTTGTAAATTCCCCTTTCCGTTTCTAAGTTTAATCAGATCAGTGAAACTGAAGGGAATTGTTGATGACCCAAAATTATTTTCCATGCCTCAGTCTGGCCAGGAAGCATTGCTCCTAACGGAAATGGCATGTTGCTCTGGCAATGAAAGGGGATGACATTTGTCATTAGACTAACCCAATTGTTGCATATTAAAAAATATGTTTAGACCAAAATCTACTTAAAACCAAACTGGAACTGGGGCTCCATAGCCTGTTACTAGTGTCACTGGTTCATAGAAGCAAAAATTCTTTCCAAATAAACTACAGAGATCTGTAGCCAGGGCCACTCTAAAAGGGCCCAGGACACTGTGACTTCATTTTGACCCAACTGAGACATCCAGAGTAAGACTAAAAGGGCCACCATGGTGCCCAAGCTGTGGTCGCAAATAACCTTTCCTGGCATGGCAGACAGCAAGTTAGGAGACCAGAACACAGTCTCTGGCAGGTTCTGGGTTTCACATAGGGTTTAAAAAAAGAATTAAAGGAGCACAAAAAGGAGGTAAATGCAGCTATCTTCTTTCCAGTTGTGCTTAGTTTTTCACAATGAATGGTGGGTAAAGATTTTGATAGATTGTCTTCTCTTCTCAAGAGCTATAAGCATTTCCAGGGCAGGGCCCAAGGCATGGAGGAGTCACTGTTAGCACACAGTAGGAACCTTATGAATATTTCATGAAAGGACTGATAACAGTGATGAAGACACTGGGGTTGGGGGGTGGGGGTTGATGGCCCCAAAGGGAGAGCCGTTAACTGCAGCCGGCCTTAGGTTTTGGCCCTGGGAGTACATATGTCATCACTAATAAGTGTTCAGACTCCAGGTGACCTTTTACATGCAAAACAAGTGATCTTGAGATTCTTCTGTTTAGCCTGCATTTTGCTTTTCCATTCCCTAAGAAATATAGACGGCATCCAGGCATGCTACACACAGAGTATTATTACTGAAAATTATGAACAACAGCTACCACTTCTCAAGCACATCCTTTAGCTCGTAGTATCTTTAATCCTCACTTAAGCCTCTGAGGTTGGTAATATTATCTCTCTTTTCAGATGAAAAAGATGAGGTTCAGATAATTTGCCCAAGACCAGGCAGCCAACAGGAGGCTTAGCCAGGGGTCATGCCCGGGGCTGTCTGACTCTAATGGCAAGCCTCTTTCTCTTTTGTCGGCAAGAAAGATCAAGCACAAAGAACAAGGTAGCCCCTAAAATACCTAGTGATAGGAAGGGGAAATCTAGGGGCAGGAAGACCCTGGAAAGCAGTGAGGAGACCTTGTTCTTAGCCTCAGCTCTCATACGAATAGCTCTGGGACCTCTTCCTCCTCCGGGTCTCAGTTTCCTAGGATACAAAAGTAATACTCCATCTCCAGTTTTCTATAAATCCTTGAGCATTCTGATCCCTTAAAGATCCCTCTGGCGCTGTCTTTTTCTTTGAGTCCTATATTTCAGAAGTGATGGCTGGCTGGGCTGGGGAGAGAATGTCCTCATTTTGCAGACCCTGGCTCCCTCCCTCTTGGTTGGGCAGCAGCGGCTCCAAGACAGAAGCCTCCCTCCGGCATCCAGCAGCTACTCCATGGCCCACACTCTCCTGCTGTGTGCCCAGGACCAATATCCTGATAACTGTCTTGCCTTGAAAGCATCGAACAGTAGAATTTCAGCACTGGAAAGTGTCACCGAAGCTCATTCCCATGCCCCTGGTGTCCCCGTCTCTGTCCCGGTAAAACTCATCTATAGCATCTATACAAGACAGAGCCTCACCCCACTTTCTCGAACACTCTGTGGGAGGAAAACCCCATTCCTCTTTGTGCACCTCTAGTTTTATAAAAATTATTCCTTCTCCTGAGCTGACACCTGCGGCTGTTTCCTTTCCACACACTGGTCTGAGGTGTCAGGGGTGCGACAAGCCCCTCCCAACGGCACTGTTAATTATCCTCCCTCAGCTAATTCCTCACACTAATTGCTTCTCTCTCTCTGCTCTCCCTCTGGCCTTTAGGGGCGTGCTTCAGACATCCTTGCCCACCTCTTCTCATTGGTCCTCCCAGTAACCAATGAGGGAAGCACAGAGCTCTTCAGACTATGTGTCCTCCCCAGACACTGAGTCAGGGCTAAGGAGGACCCTGGAATGAGGGGCTTCTGGCTCTGGCACAGACGGTTTCTGCAACATGTCTCTGCCTGCGTCTCTCTTTTCCCCACCCTTATGCAGCCTGACCTCTGTGCTTGGTACCTCTGATCTGTAAGGAGGCTCACTCCCCTACAGTCTTGTTAGAATAAAAAATGGGTTACTGTCTCCTTTCTGCTTTCCCCAAATAGGGCAAATACCCTATCTTCACTCCTTTGCAGCTAACCATCAGATCAGGTGCACTCTCACAACGCAAGTGACAAAACCCAATAGAGTTGCATGAGTCTGCCTGAGGTCCTCATGTCCCCACTGTACAAACCTACCAACACCTGTTGATTATGCAGGCCACACACGCAGCCCTGCCCTTCCTTACTTGAAAAGCCTGTTCCTTACCCCACCTACCGTGATGGAGACTCCATCTGAAAACCAGAACTTCTGTGTCCTTCTTTCTAGGTTTCCTGGGCCACTGAGCCCACAGCACGAAGCCTCATAGAATGAGTCCCAGGTGAACCCAAGGTCTTGCCTCCCATCTAAAACCATTTACTGGAGCATTAGCATTCCCACTTCCAGCCCGCGCCTCCAGGCCTTTTGCTTGTTGAAGACAGTTGTCCCAGTTCTCTAGGTTTCAAAAACACTTTCTCTCTTCTAAAGGAAGAACAATCAGCCTCTCCAGCAAGCCCAGCTCTCCTGAGAAATTACAGAAGAGTTCTAAGATTAGGGAAAAGAGGGAGGAGGGATGAAGGGTGAATAATACCTTTGATTCAGATTAAATTTGGAGGGGAAGAGTCTAGAGGGAGAGGCTATGGACTAGAATAATAATGCAACATTGTCCGGCATTACCACCCCCCAGCTCTCCTTGCACAGTTGGCTCAGGGTTGATTCTCCTCCTCTGCCTGGTTCAGGGTCACCTTGCTGCTGTTGGCGTGAGCACCCTACCCCACAGCAGCTAGTCTTGGCCCTTCTCCAGTATAGCCCAAGAGAGAGAAAGGAAACTTTAATGGGTGGCTGACTGTGCGTGTTCCAGTCCCCGCTCTGATGAAACGGAAGGAAGGAAGCAGTGGCGACCTTGACCCCAACCCAGAGATGCCCGTCCATACTCAGAGCATCGTGGAAGAACAGCGAGTTACCGCTTGCAGGTGGGCTTCCCACCTCCGGCCCAAATGGAGTCCTGCTCCCGGCCCTGCGCACTTCCCATCTGGTTTCCCAGGGAAACCAGCATCATGCCACAGAAGGGGCCTGGCCTTCTGAGGGCTGCGGAGGAAAGAAAAGGACAGGAATGTAAAGCAGAAAAGAGCGGGTGAGTCAGTGAGGTGCGGCTCTTCCTTCCATGCATGAGCCAGATAGACAAAGGCACCACTGGCCGGGGGAGCAGCAGCAAGCTGACAACTGACCAAACCTGTCTCCTCACCCCAGCTCTGGGCCCGCACAGCCTCAGTCTCCTCACCTAGAAATCATGAAGGAAGATGCCTTCCCTGGCTGTCTCCCTGGGTGGTTGTGAGAATTAAAATGGCATCATTTCCTGAGAGTGACACCAAACAGAGCTGCACTCCTTCTAGCGAGCAGAGAAAGAACTAAGAGCACTGAACTACCTGCTACAAACAGTGTCTGTTTGCGGGGGAAGAAGGCTGTGATTCCGTGGGATTCAGGAAGGCTTCAGGAAGGCATTAGGACTTGAAGGTAAAGAGGGTCTTGAGCCCATGGAGGAGGAACAGGGACACAGATGTAGGTGGGTGCGTGGTGACTGGCCAGCCTCAAACAGTGGCATCAAACCAAGCTTGCCCACAGCAGAGGTGGAGAGGAGAGCTGAATGCCTGGCCCCGAGCATCCGTTGGCTGGAGGCGGAATGGGGCTTCGGGTGGGGGAGCAAAACCAAATCACAGGGGCCTCAGGAGGCAGGCTGAGGGTCCTCTGTGGTGCAACACAGTGTTGTGACACTGGGAAACATGCCGAGGGAAGGCTGTCCCAGCAGAAGAGAGAATCGGGTAAGGGCTCCAGGAACCCCTTCTGTCTGGGCGCCGCCCAACCCCCCCCCCATAAACAGGCCACAACATGGGGATGCATCAGTCCGAGCACCGTTGTTGTAAAGCTCAGTTGTGTTTCCTCCGCAAAAGAAACCTTAGGAAGCTCCTCTCAAACCCCCAGCAAAGGCTTGAAAACCCCTAATAATGACTACTTCTAGACTGCCAAGGCAGCCAGGCCATTTCAGACACATTTCTTATGTTAGGGCAAACTCTTCACCCCTCCAGCTATTTCTTGATAACTTTTCCTTGTAGAACTACTCTAAGCAGGCAGTATCTTACCCCTGTAAGCAAACACTCCAAATATTTGAGGAGGGTGATGAGGCCTCTTTATTTAAAAAAAAAAAAAAAAGATTTTATTTATTTGGGAGATAGCAAGCTAGAGAGAGAGAAAGAGAGAACCATAAGCAGGAGGAGGGGGCAGAGGGAAAAACTGACTCCCCGCAGAGCAGCCGGATGCGGGGCTCCATCCCAGGACTCTGGGATCATGACCCAAGCTGAAGGCTGTTGCTTAACTGACTGAGCCACCCAGGTGCCCCATGATGAGACCTCTTAACCTACCTTATCTAGATTAAACCTTTCCAAGTTTGTGCCTAGAACATGGCATACCACCCTTCACCATCCTATAAGATCTCTGTCCCAGAAATCCACCTCTGTCTGCTGCCCGCCCCCCACCCCCCACCCGAACAGGATCCTTAGCTCCGAATCCCAGTCTAACAGGATCTGACTGATGCAAAGGAGGGGAGCACCACTTCCCTGGGTCTTTGCCCTGGGTGGGGCTCTAGGATCGTGTGAAGTGACACTGCAGAGGGACCTCTCCATGACAGATGTGGGCCATTAAAGTAGCAAGACGGACCCCAGAATGCATCGTCACCCCAGCAAGAAGGAGGAAAGTAACAAGTGCAAGCCCCCCGCAGGAAGAGCGTGAAGATTAATTAAAGGAAAGGACTTGCCACAGAAGGGGGCGAGCTGATTGGTATTCTGACAGCTGCCCATAAACTCACCGATTAAATGACAGGGCTGACGAGACACCATGCAGTTAGGAGCTAAAGTGACTCACTTTACATAAATGCTGTGAATGGAAGCAGCCTCTTAATTTAAGGCAACTGTTTACTTGCGCAATGGAGGGGAAGGCTAAGACCTTTCCATAGAGAGAGTGCTCCTCACTCAAGGCAGATCCTGCTCTGTGGGTACCCGCAACTTTTGAGATTCTGCTGGGCCCTTGGAGGGCTCCTTGCAAGAAATCAGACCTGGGTCAAAATTGCCTCGAGTAGCAGAAAGCAGAGAAGGGAAGACAGAGCCTGAGGGAGAAGAGAACATGAGAGTGAATTGTGAGCTCTCTACAGTCTTTGTAAACAGCAGAGAACAGGGTGCCAAGTACAAAACTCACCAGCAGAGAAACTTCTGAACTCCAGGCAAGGGGAGAGCTCAGCTGTGATGTGCCAGCGTGAACTTTGATCCTCTCCATGGTGCGTGTGAATGGCAAGTGAGAAAGGCGGCAGCACTGCATGGTGGAAAGAGGACTGTCTCTCTACTGCCAACTAGCCTTGTGACCCTGGGCACATTACTGACCTTCTCTGGACCTTAATATTCCCATCTGCAAAATGAAAGCCACCCCTTCTAACTGTACAATGCAGATACTACACAGATCTCCCTTTGCAGTGCAGAAACTGAACCACAAAGGAGTGAAGTCCCACGTCCAAGGTCACAGAGCTCCAAGTGGCAGAGACTGGAGACAGACTCAGGCCACTGGGCTCCAGAGCCCAGGCTCCTAACCATGCTGCTCTGCGTCCTGCCTCCCCCTCTTAGCATGGAAGAGCTGGCAGGGAGGCCCTAGGCAGAATTATGAAATAAGTGGTTTCTCCCCCAGAACCTCCACCTGTATTTTCTGCTTCTCTTCCCCTCTCAGTGATCCAGGCACATCCACAGGGCTCTCTAGTCCTCTCTTATGACTAGGAAAGGACTTTATAAATTCACGCAATATACATAACGGCTAAGAGGGGAGACTTAGCATAGCATACCATAGTTCAAAGGCTGGATCTTATTAGCTGCTTGCTTTGAATAAGTGACTTAATTCTCTAAGCCTCGACTTCCTGATCTATAATATGGAACACATAATGGGGACATACAATCCCTTGTAGGATGGTTGAGGCTTGAATCAGCGTATATAAAGTGCATGGAGGAAGAGCCATTATACAGTAAGTAATCAAAAAACAATTATTCAGTACTATTAGTATTAAGATAGGAATGGCTGATACTGCTATTACACATCCAAGAGTATTTGCCCTCTGAGGGCAAAAGACCCTAAATGAAGGAATGACCAGTAGACATCCCTGGACTGGGTTGAAGAGGGATGGAGGATGCAAGTCGCTTTCCATTCCTGTTATATCATACCACATGGGCGACCAGTTACTGCTAAACCAGGCTTTGGGAACTAGAATAATGTCCTTCTTTCAGCCTAAAATCAGTTGGCGCCCTAAAAGAACTGAGCTTCCAAAGGTATCCTACACAGAAAGGCCACCATCATCCATGTCCAGAAGATTCCGTTTCAACCCCAGTGGCTGGGCTGAGCTGTTTGCCTGGGGGATGTCCTGTTTCCCCCATCGTCCCAAGGGTCTGAGAATGTTCCACGCTGCCCTGCCGTCCCTGGGAAGGTGCAGCAGGGTGGGGGAGGAAGGAGGGCCAAAAGCCAAAATTCGGATTTGTCTTACGAGGCTGAACTTCCTTCCCCTGCCTCCTCCAGCCACGGGCCACCGGCCACCTCCCCCTACCCATTCTGATGGCCCGACTCAGTGGCGCCACAATTGTGGACAGAAATTTTCTGCTTGGGAACACTGGATGTTTATGGCCTGCTGAGAGTACAACGACCCTGGTTTTCTTCTTTGGATTATGGCTGCAGATCAAGGGCAGGCATTTATGCCTCCTCCCAGTTTATAGCAGTAATAATAATTATTATGATGGCACATCGTACTTATAGTGTACCTTTTTAATAAGGCCACTTTGTTTAGCTTCTTAATATTTAATCCTGTTTTATATTTACTTTCTGATGGCTTAACATCAACCAGGTTTTAATTGCTTATGTGGAGGAAGCCTTGCTGGGCCCGGGCTGGCAGGAAGCTTCTGAGAAGGCTCTGGAGGCTGTGGCAACATTCACTGTGACCTTTCAACCCAGACAGGCCACCATGGCTGGGCTCCATTTTGCTTTAGCTTCTCACCACTCTCTCCTTTTCTACGGTTTACTTTTCTCCTCTCCTTCTCCTTCTCCCTCTCTTTCTTTCCCTTTCTTTCCCATCACCTGATTTAATTTATTAATGTAAGAGATGAGGAAGATGAGACCCCCAATCATCATGTGATTTGTACAGGGTCTGGACCTATTTCATGGCAAGGCCAAGGAAAGGATCATCTTTAGCATTTCCTAGACTCACAGTAGTGGGGGGATTCCTAAGACTCTGAGCTGGATAAAGGCATATAAAGGCTCCTTCACCTGTCAGCCTGAGACTATATTTGGCCATGTGTTTGATGTATCAAACTGTAGAAAAGTAGTAAGAAATAACTTTCTAAATTGTTGGGTTTGGGGGCTTGTGGGTTTTTTGTTTGTTTGGTTGGTTGGTTTGGTTTGGTTTGGTTTTTTGTTTATTTGGCAAGAGAAAATGAAATGAAATGAAACATAGCATAGTTTCTCTCAAGAGAGTGTCCTGGGGCCATAACCACAACCAGAATGTCCAGTTCTGTTCTGCCACGGGGCTAAAGCTGTGCCCGCTGAAACATCTTACATCACTAATTCTTATCAACTAGTTCTTCTGTATTTGAGCAAAATTATTCCAGAAGTTGCCTGATGTAGCCAGGAAAGTCCTGGAGCAAGGCCAGCCATTCGTGCCATTTACAAGCTTTCACTCTGGGGGCAACTAAGTTCCACTCGTGGAGACTACCCTTTCACTTGACAGGGGGGATACATGTGTCATATTATCTGACATAAAATATAAAGCAGATGATTGAAAGAGAGGTTACTAAAAGAGGCAGGAAGTTTTCAGGAAGTCAACAAGGGATAATGCAGAACCCTCTGGATAGCACCTGTGGGCCTGCTGGAAGGACCTGAAGGGACAAAGTGAAGAAGCAGTTTCCAGAAATCAGAGAGGGTGGTCATGCAGAAAGGGCCACGTGATCAGGCCTATGGTCTTCAACAGCAAGAGGCAGCCAATGTGTACCGGCCCTGCAGACAGTGCCAGGGAAGTAAATACCCCTGATCCACTTTCCTTGGGCCTCATAGACGTCCTGCCAGCACTTCCCATTGGTCAACACAGCGCGAAGCCCTAGCGTAGAAGTTGTTGATGTAGTTTACAAATGTCAATCTCCTGGAGTACAGGGCATAGCAGAAAGGGATGGGGGACGCCTCTGAAGGATGAACCCTCAGGTTGTCCAGCATGTAGGAGTGTCCTTAAAATTCCCTAAAGATAGAAAGTATTGTTATTATAGTTCCAAATCTCATATCACTAGGATCTGAAAGGAAGTCCAGAGAATTCTAATAGAAAGACTCTGGCCTTGAGAAAATGATAATTTCATTAGGGAGATAATCTAATGCTCATACAGAAAACTATAAGAAAAGCAGATTAAAATTAGTTGGTAATATTAGCAAATTCTTGTATCACTTACCACGTACAAAGTTTTTATAAATATTATTTCACTTAATCTTTACTAGAACCTCATGAGCTAGATAGTATCATTAACCACTTTTTACATAGAAGGAAACCTGAGGAAGGTTAAATAACCCACCCGTTTCATGGCTAGGAGAGGTTGGAACTAAAACTTAAATCCACATTCGAATTTTAAACCCTCACGGATCCCAATGTTCCAAGAGCTCAGAAGAGGGGATCCTATGGCAGTGGGTGGGCCTGAAATGCTCCACAGATGAGAACTGGGCCTCCAGGAATGGATGAAATTTGACTAGTGCAGGAGTCAGCACACTTCTTCTCTGAAGGGTCAGTTGGTTGTTATTTTCAGCTTTGCGGCTATACAGAGCCTCCGTTGCAATCACTCAACTCAGCTACTATGGTGTGAAAGTAGCCATGGACAAAACAGAAGCGAAGGGCTTGGTTGCATTCCTGCAAAATTTTTTTTACAAAACAAGAGGCAGTTTGGATTTGGCCCAAGGGCTATTGTTCCTTGACCCCTGGAATACATGAAGGGGAGGTGGACAAGGTACAATACATGACATCATAGCTACAAAAGCCCAGAATTTCAAATAAAGATGCCACATTCCAGGGACAAAGAGGAGGGCAGCCCAACTTGGGTGGAGAATTTCTGCAGGGAGTAACGGGAAATAAGGATGAATCAGAAGTGTCTTAGTCAGCCAGGGCTGCTTTAACAAAGCATCCCACATGGACAAGGTACCTTAAACAACAGAAAGTTATTGTCTCATAGTTTGGGAAGCCAGAAATCCAAGAGCAAGGTGTCACCAGGCTTGGTTCCTTCTGAGAGTCATGAGGGAGGGACCAGCTCCGAGTTTCTCTCCGTGGCTTGTAGATGGTCGTCTTTTCTCTGTGTCTTCACATTGTCTTCTCTGTATGTGTGTCCGCATCTTCTTCTGATCAGCATACCAGCAAATTGCTTTAGAACCTGCCCTCATTATCTCATTTTCATTTAATTACTTCTTTAAAGACCCTTTCTCCAAATATAGCTATATTCTGAGGTACAGGGGCTAGGACTTGACATGAATTTCTGAGGGGCACTCCCAGCCATCACACATAGCATGGAGCCAGATTACAGGGAGTTTTTGAGTCCAGATTAGAGTGGGGGGGGGGAATTAGTAATCCTTTTGCATGTTAGTCATAACTCGATTAGTACTTTGAGAAAATGAATACTAATTATATAATTCATATACAAAAAAGATAATAAAATGGGCAGTTGCCAATTAAATGGCAAAATAAATTGTTCAGTTCATCCAAGAGCACGTGGAAGCCTGAACAAATGGCAGCCTGGCAATCTGCAGACCCAGGATTCGGCCCATTGGCTCCATATGGGTCTCCACAGCACTGGGGAAGTTCAGGTTGAATAAAAATTCCCCTCAGTTCCTTGGGCTTCAACATTCCCACCACACCTAAGATGTCTGGCCCTGATGTGCCAACCATCTCCCGATGAAAGGAGATAAAAGACTGACAACAGTGATGCCTGGGTGGCTCAGTTCATTAAGCAGCTGCCTTCAGCTCAGGTCATGATCCCAGCATCCTGGGATCGAGTCCCGCTGATTGGACTGCTTGCTCGGCGTGGATCCTGCTTCTTCCTCTGCCTCTGCTGCTACTTTGCCTGCCTGTGCTCGCTTGCTCTCTCTCTCTCTGGCAAAAAATAAATAAAATCTTTTTTAAAAAAAATTTTTTAATAAAATAAAATTAAAAGAAAGATTGACAACAGTTGATAACTTCTCTGACTTGGGTAATGAGGCTGACAGCTAACTTCCAGAATGACGACCAGGCATTTCTCTTAGCACATCTCAAGAGAGGCCAGCCATTCCTGCTGAGAGTCTCCACAGAATATGGCAAAGGCCCATCCATGGGACAGTGTCAGAGCCATTTGGGTGACCAAAGATTTCAGAACTAGGTAGATTTCTCCATCTCACCCAGGTCTGTTCCTCGTTCCCTCACATGGAGTTTGCTCTAGTGTCATTAGGTCATTGTGATGAATAAAAATATCTGAGACAGACAGCCTCAAGAAACAAGGCCAGATGTTTTATGTGCAGATGTTTCTCCATGCATCTCCCCCCCAGCCTAGGGAGAGGAAGGAAGGAGGGGAAGGAGGGAGAAGGAAAAATAAAGTAAAGGAAGGGATACCTGAGAAGATTTTGCTTACTGTTTCCTTTATGGATTGGTTGCTAAGTAACCTTAGTGACTTTCTTTTTCTTTATCAACACTAACATTGCTCTTACTCTCAAATCTTGGTCAGAGCCCCTTCTGAAGTCATTTTTTTATGCACATGGTTGAGTATGGCCATCTTTGGGGATACATATTACATCACGATAGCTAAATGAGATCTCCTGTTTTTTTATGGCAAATGTGAGTGCTGATACACTGGGACAACCCAGAGCAGATTCACCACGTGTACAGAAGCTGTGTACGGAACTGACTGGAGACATTAGTTTTACAGAGAACTTCTCAGTTGACCACAGCTTTGGAAGGGCTGGCTAGCTGATCTGTGCAGTCATGTTTTCAAAGCACTATCTGGTGTTTAATGGAGGATTCTTAAATTTTAGTAAATAAACCCTTCAGAAGGTTTGTAAACCCACATGTACCAGGCACTCCCAATCTTCACCATGGCTTAGACCTAGTGCTCCTTCCCCAGCATGATTCGTATGATTTCCAGCCATGTAGGAAATGGCTTATTAAAATCCCCCCAGTATCCACCCAACTGTTCTCCAAGCAGGTCAGGGGAGACATTGGTTGTTGTGAAACAAGATCTGTGCATCTCCCTTGAGATGTAGAAATCATCTACCAGCCACCATTCAAGCAAGAGTTGTCACCAAGAGAAATATTCTGGGGAGAGAAGACATTAATTCAAAATACAGTCAGTTGTTGGTGAGATGGCGTCATCACAACTCATTGTAGCAGTTGTGATATGACTAAAAATGTATTTATGTTATCTACCACCTGCAACAGCAGCTGTTAATTACTCTTCCAGGAAAATCTCATTTTCTTTGGAAATCTTCTCAGCAGAAGTCAAGGAACAGGACAGCCCAGAGACCCAGATTGGATGCATAGCACCAGCCAACAATGCAGTTGGAAAACTAGCTTCCCTTCTAACATTCTTTCTCAGTAATATCCTTCCTAAATCATTCAAGAATCACACTTCATTCCATAGAAGGCATATTGTTGTAACAGTGTCCAGATGAGCACACATCAAGTTTCACTTCATAAGCATCAAGAGGGGTGCCTTTAGAGGAGAGGCCCCCATGGGCACCTGGGTTCTTTGCTCTCTTTCTGCCTTAATTTCCAGGCAGTTCATCTCTGAGTGGCCACAGGAAGAGGCAGAGTCTCCAGCTCATCCACCAAATAAGTATCCAGCATTTATAATTCTTAATTTCCAACAGTTTGGGCACTCAGACTCCAAGAAGGAATGCAAGTCCCTAGGGCAATTGATCCCTTAAAGAATCACCTATGATCCTGCCATCTAATCCCTTAGTAAAATAGGAACACAAAACTACATTTTCACCAATCTATATTCCCTTAGGTATTTTGGGGATAAATATCACAAATAGGCACTAATATATTAATGTACTGCTCCCTCCAGGTGAGAGATTTTCAATTCAGCAAGATACCTTCAGATATATGACTTGACCCAAAAGAGCAGATCCAGCAAAAACAACTGCACACTCATAAGGGAGATGATTTACATGCTCTTCAAATCACTTTCCACACTGGTAGCTTCCAACTTTGCCCACATAAAAGACCAGCCCTGGTCAAATTCAGTCATACACTGACTGACCATGTTTTTTTTATCAAGCTCTTTCTATTGTTTTCAAAGTTATCATGCAGTTATTTCTTAAATCAAACAGTATGGGGCAATATTGATGCCAAGGCCAGAAGCTGAATAATGGCTTCTCTATAACAGGTCATGGTGTTCTGGGCTTTCCATCACTGGCCAGTGCTCTTGTTCCCCCAGACAACAGTGAAGAGACAGAAACTTGATAACTGGCGGCCTCATGTTGACCCCTGTATACCTCCAAACCACTCACTATGAGATACCTACTTCAGCAATGGTTATCATTGTATGTTGAGACATATCTCAAATTGGAAGGCAAGTTGGAACCAAGCCATTCATTTCAGCTCCTGACCCTCAGTGCTTTTCTCATATGGGATTTTTGAGAAGTGTCTGCTTATCCCAAGCTTTGTATTTTAAAGATGTGTGGTTGGGACATGACCCTTTACCCAGGTTAAAAATAAGACTGATCCTTTTTTTCATGAACTGGTCTTCAGAATTCTCACTAGCAAACAGCATTCAGGGATGCTCACTGAAGGTGATCAGAGTTCCAAGGGAAGTGGATAAAATAAAGAAGCACTTAAAAACTTGAACTGACCTTCCTTTCATGCCCTTTCCTGGGACTGATGGAGCCACCTACCCATTCACCACCAGGACACACGCTTGCTTTCCTGAGTGGTAGCAGATTTCCCACCTCATTAATAAGTTGTGACTAAGCCTCACTCACCATTTACCCCCAGCACCCTCCATACAGGCCTGGCAGAGGTGAAGTTCATGCTAGTTTTGTCAAACAGAGCAGGAAAATTCTCTTTCTCTGGTATGAGTTAAAGCATTTGACATCCAGAACTCAAAGTCTATTTGCAGAATACAGAGCTCCCCCTCTTCCATTTGTGGTAACCAGTGTCTTTACAATCTCCCTAGCACCCTCTTCTTCAACTATAGCCCAGAGCCAAAAGAATCTTATAGAATTCTTCTCCTTTTTTACACCGAACTCCTCAAAAGACTACCCATAGACAAGAAACTGAGCAACTACTTTACCTATTTAAACTGATTAAAAGCAGATACATAATAGGGTTTGGATATGATTAGACCTGAAGCCCTTGGTGGGTCATTACTGAATGGGACTGAATAGTTGAAGTGGACAAAGGGGCAAATAGATCCATGGGCTGTTTTTCATTAGCTAGTGGCACAATCAGAGTGTAAGTGCTGAGGGAGGGGTAGATCCACTACCAATGGGGAAGAGGTCAAGTCACCTGGCCATTGGGTAGAAGTGAAGGTGTAGCACCAATGCTAGTTTGATTTTAACAGTTACCTTACTGGAGGCTGTAGGAGCCTGTAGGCAGGGATGAGTGGTGCCTCTCCCACTAACTAGATAGACCAATGTAGACTGATACTTCTGCTGGAGTAACTCCTTCTCCTCAAGGTCCATCATTTGTTTTGTGTCATTAATTCATGTGATTTGGGATTTTGGTTCCACTTTGTTATGTTTTCTTATGTGTTTTGATTTACTGCTTTTTATAATTTTCTTAGTTTATGTTCAAAGATGAAAATGGACGTTCTATGCGAAAGCTGAGTTCCTTGTTTCTTTCTTTTGCCCGTGGCTGACTGCATGCTCTCTATTGATGTCTTGTTCCTGGTTCTTGACACTGACCATCTTGTCTGTGAAAGGAGGCACTCCAGCGGGCTTGCTTGATCAGAAGAAAGGGAAGTTTGCTTGGTTTAGTCACTCCACAGAAACCCATGGTAATGTTCCCCTGTGCTCTATGTGTGTAAATGTGCATTGGTACATACCAGACTAGATGGGAGGGCATTTTTCTTGATGTCTTGTGATGCAGTGTTCATGAATGTGTATTGTGTGTGTGTGTGTGTGTGTGTGTGTATGTGTGTGTGTGTGTGTGTGTGTATTCAAGGGGATGGTAATTTGTCCCACTCAAAGCCACTGCTCTATCATCTCTTCATATATATATATATATATGTCAGAAGACATGACAATCAGCAGCAACTATTCCCTGATGGAACTCTTCCTTTGGTTAGCGCAGCCAAGATTAAGGCCACCATAAATGCCAACTTGGTACTGGTACAGGCAGTTCTTCGATTTAGGAGATATGGTTCCTCCTAAAGCCCAAGCCTATCCACACCTAATTTGGTTGTATTTCTAAGCCTAGCATCACCACCATCGTACCACTCCACTAACACATAAGGAGCTCTCTGGGAGCAAAGTGTCACAAAGTCAGAGCTCCTTAACTTTATTCTTTTTTAATATTTCATTTATTTATTTGTTTATTTGTTTACTGGGGGGTGGGACAGAGCAGAGGTAGAGAGAGGATTCCAAACAGACTCTCTACAGAGCCCAGTGCCGGGCTCAATCTCACAACACTGAGATCATGATCTGAGCTAAAACCAAGAGTTGGATGCTTAAATGACAGAGCCACCCAGGTACTCCCAGGGTTCTTTAAGTTTAAACAATGATGCCTAAAGAGTTAAAGGAAACTTAGGTCAGAGATGAAGAGAGATAGATGAATTGAAAGAACTGAAGGCTCTTCAATTATATGACTTCTTCCTTAGTATAGTTGGAGGAAGGAACCTGGCAAGCTCTGAAGGTACTGTCTTCCTAGCTCCCAGTGCTAAAACCAGCTCCCTCAGACCTCAGGCTACAAAGGGTGTGTAAATGCTGTAAAATTCAACACCACCATTTGGTTATTTACCATGTTCTTATGATGCTTCTAGAACCTGATTTGGCTATAAGAACATCATCTTGTCTTAAGGTATAGCATAGGGAGCTGTTCAACAGAGGGGCAATCAAGATAAGCATGACACTTGTATTCATGACCAAGTCCTATCCCAAATATGCTGTGTGAACTTGAGCATTTTTCCTTCCCTAAACCTCACTTTCCTGTCCTATAAATTGAAGGGGATAAGCTAGAGCTGGGTAATATCTAAAGGCTCATCCAGAGTCAGCCTTCTTTGAAATGGCTTCTAGATTTCTTTTTACCCAACTGTATTAAAAATGAGTCCTAGGTGAGCCTGGTGGTGGGTATTAAGGAGGGCACACATTGCATGGAGCACTGGATGTGGTGCATAAATAATGAATCTTGGAACACTATAAAAATAAAATAAACTTTTTAAAAAATGAGTCCTAGGGTAGAGAGTTCTCTCATATATGACAATCAAACATATGTTAAGTCATGGGCTTTCTGTTTGTATCTTGCATGTTCCTGAAGTGAGTCTCTTCTCACCCACCCATCTTGCCTTCATCCAAAAGAAATGAACCTTGGACAATCTCCATCCAAAAATATTATCCATATAACCAGTAGAATCTTTTCCTGGGCTGTGGTGGCCCCATGGGGACTTGTACAAGGTGCCACATCGCCCGATGCCACACTCTCACTAATTGCAGATTCTGTGGCTGATTCGAGTTAGTGATTTTCTCCACCACATGAGGAGTTCTGTTCTGCAGGGAGAATGAAACCAGGACCAATGCTGTAACGGCCACTCTGAAGAGCAAGGGTTACCAAAAATAAAACTCATTGTTGCGTCATATTAAAAGGGTAAGAGAGGGTGAAGAGGAAGAATGCTCTTGAGCGAAACTTCTATTTGAAATAAAAAATGATAAAATAATGGCTTCTCTAAGCCACCAGACTGGGTTCCAAGCTAAAAAATTCCTGCCACTCTGGAAATGCAGCCCACCGCTGCCTTGGGAAAGGAGTGGAGATTGACTGGACAGATTGACACCAGTGGAATTAGATGGTTTATATCCAAAGTCAGCCTGCTGGGGTCAGAAGGTCGGTCAGGATGGCCAGAAGTGACATCCCAGTCTACCTGCAATCTATCTTCAAGTCACATTTAAACTTAATTGATGGTTTCCATGGTTATGCTCCCCATTCCTGGTGTCTGTAGTGCTAGTTTGAATCTTAATACCCGATTCTGGTAATTGCCATTTATTTCAAGCTCCCTATTTCAGGTATGGTCCTAGATGGAACCGACTCAGGACCCAGTATGCACTACAAGTAAGGGGGCACTCTCCCACACCCTTCTAGTACTTCATGAGACAACAAAAACATCCTTCCTACAAACAAGCTGAACCCTAAGTTTGGGGATGAAACCCCTTAGAATTGGGTGGGGGTAAAAGCAAAATAAAATATTTTGATGAAATCTCCTCTTTTTATGGTTAGTAGTGGATACAAATGGAAATTCTCGTGCAGTTTTTCTGATGTCACAGAGTTGAGGGCAGGAAAGGATTCAATGGTCAGTGTCTTCAGGAAGTAAGGCCAACCTAGTTAATCTCACCCTAGACAAGTTGTAGATGTGACAGTCAAGGAAACTCCCAAACTTGGCCATGGCAGTGCCAGTGCCCCAACCTGCTCACAGCAGCACCTCTACCTCCCCACTCCCCAACAACTATCAGATACTGCTCAGGCTCTCCTCTTCCCAGGTAGCCCACAATCTTGGGACTAAGTGTTTTGCAAACTAATGCTCTTCCCTCCCCTTTTCCTCCCCACCCTCAATGCCTTGTTCTGCATCCTTTTGCTTCTTGTAGTGAGCATGCCCACAAGCGAGACCGAGTCTGTCAACACTGAAAACGTGGCTGGAGGTGACATCGAGGGAGAGAACTGCGGGGCCAGGCTGGCGTGAGTAGGCACGGCGAGCCCAGAAACTCGGGCTTCTCCAGGGGTGAGGGCGGGGATGCTGTGTCCTGAAGTCACAATGGGCTGGCCCTTCGTGGGTGCAGCAGAGGTCAGAGAAACAGAAAGCTCAGGCAGTGACTTCTGTGGAGAAAAGAAGGCACTGGGTTGAGTATGGCTCCTAAGCAGGGCCAGGAGTCTTAACATTAAGACCAGTCTCTAATTCTGCACTCCTGGGAGAGTCTGACTCAGGATCTGGAGTCCTTGTCCATTACATCAGAGAAATACAGGACAGGGGTAGCGGGACAATGAGGGGAGGTTGGTGGTGGCTCTGAAGTCTGTTTCTTCCCAGCCCACTAACCCCCCATCACATGAGGCACCTAGGTGAGGGTTCCTGGGTCCTGCTAACCTAACCACCCTTTCCATTTTGGTAAATGTGTCCTGGAAGAAGAGCGAACAGGTAAGAAAATACCCTGGGAGATAATCAACATGTTGGTCCTTCTCTGCAACTCTAGTTACCCACCTAGTGAAGGGAAACAGAGATGCCTGAAGTGCAAATTTGAGTTAATAAAAAATTCACCTGTGCTTAGATTGGAACATGGCCAGACACCTCCTCCAAAAGCAGATCCAGCCTAGATGCCCACAGCTTCCATTCCCTTGGGTCAGACCCCAGGCTTCAGTCTTCAGGGAACGGACTGGCCCAGGACTGGCCTGGTGCACAGAGGGACAATTCACACATGAACTATCACTGTCTCCCATCTTTGATCTTAAAAATGGAAACCAGTAGTCCCTGGGAAATGTTCCCCCACAAAAAAAAAAAAAAAAAAAAAAGAGGAAAAATAATTTTACTGCTAAAAATAAGCAAACTGCTGATTCTATTACCAGCATCTCAGCAGAGTCCAAAGATTAAAGTCCTATTCTGTCAGGGATTCACATTGACCTTGAGCATGAGGCCTCCTGGAGCATTCAGGTTCTGCTCTTGAAAGTGGGCTTGATGGGGTAAGGACTGTAAGTTCATCCCACTCACTGAAATGTATGGCATAGAGGAGGCTGTGAGCAGGACCAGTCCCAAACAAAATGAGTTTCTAAATCGCTCCATCAGTGAAACAGCATCTTATTTCACCCTTCATCCCTGAAATGACTCAATAGTCCAAGCAAACTCCCATTCCTTTAAAAAGATTCTTCATAGGTGAGTCTGAGCACAAGCCATGCCAGCCTTGAGCATGGTCTCCAAGAAATGAGAAGGGAAAACAAGACTTAGGAACAGACTGCCTCTTGCAACTTCTATTTCCAGGGTACACAGGGCTTTCAGCATCACTCACTCTGACAGTGGCACCAGGGAGTCTGCACTGCAGATTTCTCGGCATCATTGGGAAGCAATTATTGTCAAAATGTTGTTAAAATACGGGGCTAATTACGTTTTTAAGCAGCAGTCCAAGCTTTTCCCTCTTCTCCTTTTGGAACCATACAAAGCAAGCACTCAACTTTTTGCAAATGGACCCCAGCAAACCTGTGGTCTTGAGACCATGGAAGGGTGTAGAGAAGATGGTGGAGGACCCTGCAACTCAAGATTTGGGGCATAGCCCAAGTTGCAAATCAAGAGGGACCAGGGAAGTTCCTAGCCTTAGGAAGTCACTTGAGAGTACATATCAGGAGAGCATGGAGATATGTTGGAAGGAGAACATGATTATCCTCTGGAAAGGGAAGCTGGCACCTCTAGTTTATCTGTCCTTTCCTTGAGACATATTCTGCAGGCTGGAAGAGCTCTGCAGAAATGATCCCTGTTATCCTTATGAATATCCACATTTATGCTTCTACTCTGTGCATATAAAATAGCTAGACCCAGTCCTAGGATTATAATATATACTTAATAAATTATGGTCTTTCCCCATCTCTTTATCCAGCCCCATCCCACTCCCTGCCTCAGACAACCATGGGATAAGATTGCCAACATTCCTTGTAGAAGAAACAGTATGAGAAGAGGCTGGGGGCTGAGACTGAGTGTGATGGGGAGGAGACAGTGAGGGGCTGACCTTTTTAAAGCTAAGAGGTAAAAGTCTTGTGCAGTCAGATGAGGTCAGGATGAGAATTTATATGTAGTGAGAAGGGCTGATGAAGATGATCCCTGAGGGGGTGAGGGCAGAAAGAAAGAGGAACTGAAATATGGTATTTTGTTGGGAAGAGGGAGTTGATGAAGAAGAAGGAGACATCAATGTTTGAAGAAAGAAAATAGTAAGGACGCTGAAGTAAAATTTGAAGCAAGGGTCCAACTGAGGGACCTGCAGATGCCATGCAGGTAACAGGACATGGTGGTCCAAAGCTTGGCTCTGAACAAGGATAGAGCCACACCCTTGAGGTCATTAATATAAAAACTATTAATGAGGCTATAGGATGAGGGTTGGCCAAGGGCTCAATCTTGGGAACCTGATAGAAGAATAAAAACAAGTAAGTGAAACGGATGAAGATGTGTTAAGAGAACAGATAGCAGCACTTGCAGGAAGGCCACAGGAGAAAGAGTTTCAAGAGAGAACTATCTATTTGTACCTTCATTCAACAGTGTGTGCAGCTTGGTGCAAAGTGATGGTGAGGCATAGCAGTAGAAAAATATTGATACATCTCATTGGAGTTTACAATCTGGTGTGGAAGTAGCATTAAACAAGTAAATAAGTCAAAGTATTAGGAAAGAAAAGTAGCTATAATGTAGGGTTAATAACAGGTTATTACAATAACAAGTTAGGAAACACTTTTTTGAAGAATTAAATTTAAGCTAAGAAATGAAGAGTAAACATAAGTATTGAGGTGAAGAGTAAGGAAGAGTGTTCCAATCAAAGGCAACAGTGTGTTTCAAGGCCCTTGGAGGGAAGACCAGAGAGACCAGAGTGTCCAGGACAGGACACTTGGGAGGAGAGGGAGAGAGGAGGTTAGACGTGGGGTATGGCCTGGTAGGTGCCTGGTGATCTTTGTCTTTATCACAAGACTGTGAGAAGCCACAAGAACATGGAGCTGGCTAGGGAGATTGATTGGGTTATTTTTGCATTCTCGAAGGATCACTTAGATGTCAGGGAAAGAATGGGTAGAAGAAAGACCAACAAAGAACACAGTAAAACACAGTTCAGCAGCCTCAATAGTAGTTAGTGAGGTGTGAGATGATGTTGGCTCAGGCTAGAGTCACATATGGAAATCAAGAAAATGGTCATGGGTTCTGGAGCCATACTCTCTAGGACTTATTTGCTGGAGCTGGAGACTTAGTGAAGGAGAGGGGTGAGAAGGAGCCAGCATAGGGCACTCCCTCCAGAAGTGAGGCTGTGGAAGGGTAAAGGGAAAATAAGGTCATAGAAAGGGAGTCAGCAATGGCCAAGTGAGGCTTTGTTTTTTCCTTATAGTGAACACTGGGGAAGTTTTCACAGCAAAGAAGTGACCAGTGAAAATGGAGGATCTAAAGATGCTGGGATGGAAATGAGTAATTATAGCAAGACATTGCCTAAGTAGAGGAGAATGTTGACTTCAGAGACACAGTTGGGGACACTAGATTTACAAAGGAAAAAGGCATTCCTTACCTCTGGGACTAACTGGAAGATAGACAAAGAGACCTGGCATCAGGATTCCTGGGGTCAAGTCCCAGTCAGCCACCAACTAGCCATGAGACCTCAACCAAAGCACTTCTGAGTCTTGGTCTGGCCCTCCAGGACGTGAGGGAGTTGGCTTGGTTGTTGGCTCAGGACACTCCTAACGGAGGCCCAGGATTCCTGGGGGCCATTTTCAACACTTGTACATTCGGGCTTCCATGTAAGATTTCATATGAATAAAACATTCTACAACCCGATAAATTGCAAACCATAGATCCAGGTGACATCTAAAGATCCCTTCCAAGTTCTCAAACTCTATAGTTCTATAAAGAATATAGAATTAGAAATAGACTCTGATATAGAAAGTCAATGATAGGAGACATACCAAATTATCTGTCATCTCATCATAGAAAGTGAGGGTTAGGTGTCCTAGGAACCTGATGAACAGTACAGAAGATTCAAGCTAGTGAGTCACCAAGAGGTCACTAAAAGATCGCTGAGCAGTGCTGAAGCCACAGTGGAGCCCGACATCATAAATGTGAAGGCAACCTCTTGAAATGATTCGACAGATTTTTTTTTGGCAACCTGCATAGTCCAGAAGCACTAAAAACAGAAGTGTGAACCAGAATAGCAGTGTAGCAAGGCAGACAAAGTACAAGTCCCAGGCCATGTGTTGAGGGCAACGTCGATCTGATGCTAGTACCAAGCCAGGAACTGGAAGTTAAGACTGGCATTAGCCCAGGAGCCCTGGAAGGGGGTGAATGATGGGGGAAGACCCAGTGAGGGAAAAGATTGGTTCAAAGCAAGAGCAGGAGGATGAATAAAGAAGGAGAATCTGGTCAGAATGTGGAGCAACTGAGTTCGGCACCCGGTTGTTGAAGCAGTGCTCTGTGATGAAGAGGTCCATTACCCCTCTAGGAATAACAGCTGTGGATGGTGTTGAGGTTATGGCATCAAAGAGGTTGAGTCAGATGTGTGTCAGCCTGGGGCCATCTGACTTACATTAAAGGCAAATTGGAACAGTTCAGGGAGATACTATTTTATACCACAGGTAGTAAACATATGGTGCTCATTACTCTAAGAAGGGGAGAAAGGCTGAAATATAAATAGGCCTTCAAGAAGTAAGTAGTTAAGCAAAAGGAAAGGGGTTTGGGGCTTGTCTCTAATTTTGAACCTTAGTATCAACAAAGAAAATCATGGTTCCCTGGAAGGTTTGTCTTAGAGGCTTGGGCAGAAAAAGTATCTTGGGTTGAAGCAATTTCATGTCCAACCCAGTGGAATTGTTCTGATGGTTTTGAGTGTGAGTTACTGTCCACCTCCTAGCTCTTCTTTGAGAAGCCATTTAAAAACACAAGGTAGGAATTGTACCTCACTAGGACAATAATGATAGAAAAAGCTGAGAAGGGCGCCTGGGTGGCTCAGTGGGTTAAGCCGCTGCCTTCGGCTCAGGTCATGATCTCAGGGTCCTGGGATCGAGGCCCACATCGGGCTCTCTGCTCAGTGGGGAGCCTGCTTCCTCCTCTCTCTCTGCCTGCCTCTCTGCCTGCTTGTGATCTCTCTCTCTGTCAAATAAATAAATAAAAAAAAAATCTAAAAAAAAAAAAAAAAAAAATTAAAAAAAAAATTAAAAAAAAAAAAAAGAAAAAGCTGAGAAGACTTCTGAGCAAGTTGTGCATCCTCCATTGGGATTTGGAAAAGCTAGAGCCTCTTTTTGCTGAGGAATCTTAAATGGTTTAAAAACCAGTAGGAGGAAGCATTTGCCACACACCAGCCAACCCAGGGTGTGGTGTGGGGGCCATAACACCAGGCTGCCATAGATTCCCCAGCTTCCTTACGCAGTGAGACGGACCAGCTTTCCAAACCTTGAGCCAATGGTAACTCCCCAAGAGGTGAGGCTGCTGAGCAATGGGGTCCTTCTGTATTCATGAAGTGGGATCCTACTGTTGACTCCCACCTATGTAAGGAAATATGGAGGAATCAAGACACGTGGGCTTTAAAGAGTTCTAACCTCAACTCTCCAAGAGTTGGGATTTTCCTTTGTCTCTAGACACCTGCCACTGGAACAATACCCTCCTCCTTCTTAAGAGGGGTGTTTAAGCAATGTGGTATTTGAAAGGGGATGAAAGTTTCTGACCCAGTGAGCCTAAAATTATGCTCCAATCCCCTGAGATTAGCAACAACAATAAAAAATCAGTCTTCAAGCATGGTGTCAAGGGTTATACATCAGAGCTTGTAACTAAGTGGGAAAGAAAGTTCTGCTCCATTTCCTCCTCTTCAAAATGTGCCAGAATGCCAAGGAAGGGCCCATAGCTCATGAACATGCTGGAACTAGGACTAGGATGTCATTTCAAAAAGTCACCTCAGCTCTGATCCCCCTCTGTGCTCATGTCCTAGAGTCATTTTCCTGGGAGATAGAATTTTGGGTTTTAAGAACCCACTTTTGCTTATGACTCCCTTGGACTGAGAGAGCCTTAAAGGAAAGAGCACATGGTCTGCACTGAAGGACACCCCCCAGAGGATCATTGAGACATTTCTGAGAGGGGTCAGTCCGGACTCTGTAGACAGAGTCATGAGACTAAAGGCCACAGTCATACACTTTGGCTTGTGCCTAATAGCAAAGAGATCAACTGCCCAAAATAAGTCTAGTAAAGACCCTGAAGGTCCCCAAACTCAGCCTGGGCCTGCTGGGGGAGAGAGGACCCCGATTCTCCATCACCCAATTAGCAGCTGGAAAACATTTGTTTCCCCCATTAAACTGTGGCTCTAAATAAAAATGCTGCCCTTGGCTCCTGGTCCCCCTCCCACACGCTTTGTTAACATGTGATTAAATACTCCAGCCCTAGCAGGCAGTCTTGGGGGTGGGAAAAGGTTATTAGCTAACGGTTCAGAGCAGTAAAGGCACTTGGCTAGGATTCTCAGTGCCCCAGAGATATAATTATCTCATGCGTGATGGCTTTGCCACCTGTCACATCTTCTGGTTTAATTTTTTTTTTTTTTTAATAAAAAATAACGAGAGGGGTTGTTTTCTTGCGATGTGACAGAGCTTGCTTTGTGCTGAGCTGGGACAACACAGGTTTGCAGTGGCCGCCTCCCAAACTCCCTGATCCTGTTTTCTGTCTGCATCTGTCTTCATCTTGCTACCGGTGCCTCCATCACTTTCTTCGTCCATAACTTGCATTCTGCAGCCATCCGTTTGCGTGTCCATCTGAGCATGGCTGCTCCACCTGCAGTCCCCCTGGATCGCTCCCTGAACACCAAAGCCTTTTCTGACACATTGCCTTCAATTGCTTTGTCTCAAGGGCTTTTGTTACCCCACCTCCTTCCTTCCTCCCTCCCTCTCTCTCTCCCTTTCTCTCGCTTCCTCCTCCTTCCCTCTCCTCTCTTTCTCTCCCCCCCCTTCCTTCTCCCATCCTTCCTTCTCCTAGTCTCCCCTGGACTCTCCAACATGAACTCAGTACCCTCAGGGCCTCCCTGCAGGGTCCACCTTTCAGGGGGCCTCCCTCACCGTGACCCCTTGAGTCACACCTGTCCTGTGCTTTTGCCTGAAAGTCCCCCACATCTGCAAGGCTGCATGTGCCTGTCAGTATCCTGGGTTTCTGTTCCTTTAGGCCCAGTTGCAGCCCTCGGGCCAAGACTGGGGGCCTCTCAGTTCCTGGCAGGCTTCTTTTGCTTATCTTCCCCTCCTACCCCAGCATTGGCTGGACTCCTGCTGGGACAGCAGTGGGGTCTGATGGCATATTCTTGCCTGTGGCTTCCGGCTGGTGAGACCTTCACATATGCAGAGCTCTCTCTCTCCTGCATGGCTCATTCCCAACACACAGTCTAACCTGACTTCACAGGACCTGCTGGGCAGATGCTATGTGCCACGTGGTGTCCACCCTCTCCAGGGACCATTGGTTCTGCTTAGAAAATACTAGATCTGTAGACACATCAGCTGGGCCAGCCCTCAGTGTCCACGTTCATACACATAAACATGCCAAGAGATACTGACAAGTAGGGTTCTCTCTCTCCAAAGTCATTCCACGTCACTCCACACATCCATCCGGCACCCTTTCTAGTCACCCAGGGCCACCAAACTTCTCTGGAACTGCTGAACGTCTTTTAAGTGGAAGAATATAAATGTATGTCCCTTGGTAACATCTCCTTTTTCTCTTTCAGCCACCGGATTTCCAAATCAAAGTTCAGGTGAGTGAAATGCAGGCTCTTCTTTCCCACCACACACCAGCTCTGTCCTTGACTACACTTTTGGGTAGCCCAAGGTAACAGCAAGGGGGGAGGTGGTTACAGTGAGGGTGTTATTCTAAGGAGTAAACGGCTGTCTTTTGGACAGCTACCAAGAAAAGAATTAGACTTATAAATCAGATTCCACATATAATTCAGGGGTTGATATTTGTCGAATTTTCTTGGCCAGTCTTTTTGGCAAGGACCATCCCTAGGAGGTTGTAAGACCTAATGTGTCTCCATTCCTTATAAGATGAAGTCCAGTTAAAATAAATATAATGTGGACACTTGCTACTATTCTTGCCTACTTCATGTTTATGGAATACAGTAAGAAATCAATGTTAAGGATTATGGAAAGAATAGGATCACATTGCTGTTTCAGAACCTTTCACAGGACCCATCTTCAGCCCTGTGTCTACCTTTCCAGCCTTTCCTCTTGCACTCCTCTGCCTGCACTCCTTGTTCCAACCACATGGAACTTCTTGCAGCCCCCAGAATGTTCCTTGTCCTCTCAGACATCAAGGCCTTTCCGTATACCCTTTCTTCACCCTGAAGACATCGTGTCCACATGTCTTCATCTGGGGAATCCAGGTTTTTGTTACGAACCTCAGATGTTACTGCATCTACATCTTATGCAAACCCTTCCAGGGAAGTTACTCAACTTCCTCCACTCCCATAGTGCTTTGCTCATACCTCTGTCACAGCACTTAGCATACAACACTACAATTATTGGCTCACAGGCCTTCAGTAGGCTCTGCATGCCTCAGACATATTCTTTCTAGAAAGCCTAGCTAACTGCCTGCCCAGGAGTAGGCTGTCCATACATATATGTTGAATGGATGAATGAATGGATTTGTGGAGTGGAGATGTGAATTTTCCTCCACAAAGCTTGTACATGCCAAAAATATTGGTGTTTATGTTTTGTAATTGATCTAATCTTGCTTCCCCAGCCTTACCCACTGTGTAACAGGAGCATAAATAACACTAAATTTTAGTCCAGCTGGGTAAATGGAACCCAGTGCTATGCTTTAAGTAGTCCCTGAAGGTAAAATGTTCAGTCTCTCATATTTCTACTTCCCCAGCTTTTCTTCAGAATGGAGTCTGGATGCATGAGGGCAGGGAACTTTAAGATCCTGGGAAGTAAATGGGGCTTGTTAAGGGCTGCTTCTGGAATCCTTCTGAGTCCTTTGCCTATCTATACTGTTTGATGGCTAGCCTGGGCTTCTCTCTGAAATTTCAGATACTTAACGGGATGCAGCAGCCCACCTACTTTGGAAATCCACTGCTGGAGTCCATGCCCCCATATTTACATATGATCTTGAAATCTCGACCTCTGCTGTCTGACCCCCAAGCTCTGTCAGTCCCTGACTTCAACACCTCCATACCTCATCTGAATGCGTGGACACTTCCTGGTCCTTCACACTACATGAACAAGCTATGGGAACCCAGAGCACTATAGCAGGCTCACCTACCTATTTGCCTCCTGCTGCTGCACCAGCCTGAATAAAGCTCTGAGGAAAAAACTGGCATTTTCCCAGGGGCCTGCAGACATCTTCCCCCATACTACACCCAGTGGAGGCTACCCACTAGCCTCAGCACCCCTGGGACTCCCCATGACTATTTGGGTGTTTCTAGAACAACCCTCTGCAACCTCTTGAGACTTGGCACCCAGGGCTGAGAATTTAGTGAGGACTCTGGTGTCTGACTTTCACCTCTATTTCTGATAACTTCTTTCTCCCATAATTCACTGAAATTGGAAAATGTAGGCCTTTCTCCCCTTTCTCTCAAGCTAAGACCTCCTTTACATTAAAAAATCTTGGACGTATTGCATGGAGCACTGAGGGTGGTGCATAAACAATGAATGCTGGAACACTGAAAAGAAATTTAAAAATAAATTAAAAAAATAAACACACACACACACACAATCTAGGGTCAAGTCTACCAGACCTAGCTCTTATTACATGATAGAAATTTCTAGAAATATAAAAAAATCTTTTCTTTCTTGGTAATGCTTGGATTTTACTGCTTTAGCTCCATGTCTAGAGAAGTGGTTAATACATAATAGGGAGTGAATTAATATTTGCTGAATGAATGAATGCATGGTCTTGCTTCAGTAAGACAATAGGCTTACACAGTCTCAGACAAAATGTCTAATTTGACAGTCAAAGCTGAGAAAGCACTTTGTGTTCCTGACAATTTTAAATCCCCCACACAATATAAGTAAAGGGATCTAAAAATCCATTTGCAAATATTTCCAAAATATCATTCTCATTACATGCAAATGAATGAATCATAAATGAACAAATGAATGAGTGAACAAATGAAGGAACATGTTCTGAAGAATTGGAAGAGAAATGACACTTTTGTATGTACTCTATCTAGTAAGAGATTTCCCAGGAGATTCTGGGAACATTTTTCTACCCAGTGACCCATGATACAACCCATCCTTTTAACAAAGGAGAGGAACAGTGCCCCCCCACCCCCCCAAAACCTTGGGACTCTTTGCTAAACTTTGAGACTCAGCTCAACCATCTACTTAACCTCATGTATTTCAACCACTGAATCTCTGGGAAAGGTTTTTTCCTGTGCTGCTACTATTTGAGATACAACAGAAACAAGAGAGAAACCTGTATTCCCAAAAAGCATACTATCAGTAGTTTAGCACTATCATTCAACCCATTTTTAGATGAAGATACTGAGGCTGAGAGAGACCAAGGGTCTCGTGCTCACATCTGGCCAAGTCAGAACCTATAGCCATGTCCTGTATTGCTAACCACCATGCTAGCCTAGTGAAAGGTTCTGCCCGGGAATACTGAACCCTGTTTCTGCTCAGTTATTATATCTTAAGCATGGGCCCATAGTTCTACAGCAGTGTTGTTGAATAGAAATACAGTGTGAGCCACATTAGGACTTTTTAAATTTTTCTAGTAGCCATGTTAAAAAGTAAAAAGAAACACGTGAAATTAATCTTAATGTAATTCATTTAACCTGATGTATCTAAAACATTACCATTACAATATGTAATTAATATAAAAATTATTAATGAAATATTTTACATTCTTTTTTTTTTTACTAAGTCTTTGAAATCCAGTGTATTTTACCTTATGACATGTCTAGGCTTGGACTGGCCAATTTCAAGTGCTGAAGAGCCACATGGGGCTAGTATCTACTGCATCAGACGATATGGCTCTAAAAGGTCTAAGCAGGTAGCAAACGGTGGCACTCTAGATGGCACTGATGATGTGTGTTTAAAGAATATCAAAAGCTGGCAATGGATTGAAAATTCCATAAAAATTATCAAAGTAGACCCAGAGCCATTTCTGTCTGCTGAGAAGTTTGCCGTTACAGATGCAAGAGGAATGTCTCCTCGTACTTCCTACATCCTGGGTGTGGCAGCCGTGATTGAAAAATGTATTCTGGTACACTGAAAAGAAATTTTAAAAAGAAATAAATTTTTTTAAATGAAAAAATGTAGTATAGAGGGAAAATGGAGAGAGAATTTTTGCAACTCAGAAATAAACTTGTAGGCAGTGAAGAGCCTGCTGCATTCTAAAAAAGATACTAAAATTTGAGTTTTTTTTAAAAATTAAAATACCCTGATCATTTTCTCAGTTTAACAATGACAGTTTCCAAACAGCCTATTCTGTTTGTAATACTGAATGATGCCAAGTCATGGTTTACTTAAAAGAAATGCTAGAAGAGAGATGATAGGGGAAATTCGGCCAATTAATTGTCTTATAATATTAGGGGAATATAAGAGTAGTCCTTTGGTAAGCCAAGTTTCCACTTGGAGGAATTAGTCACAATGAGGAATTTTACAACACTTGGGTCCCACTGTTCAGAATAGGATTCAAACAGTTAAGGAACAAATGATTTAGGAAGTCTTGTGCAATTTGCAGGGATTAATCAGATAACCTGTTGGAGTCTCCAGATCATGACTTTATTGAGTTCTGAAGTGAATCCTGTAGGGTTCTAAAATTTGGGAGGACAGTCTTGCCCCATCTTCATTGACATGATCAGCTGGACCAAGGCACATATCCAAATTTGTCTACTGTCTAATGGTCCATTCTAAGTTACTTATGTATAGTATTACTTATGTATAGTAATTAAATTTAATCATTTTCTGTGTGGCTTGTTCTCAGTTAAAGGTAGGTACTTACTGTAGCCACTAGAAAGAGCCTAAACTGTCCACTATTTTGAGGTAGTCTACTCTTCTAGATGTCTATCCAAAATTATGTGCCAAGCAAGCTCTTTTAGTAACGCTGCCCCTCCCTCACCCCACCTTCATTGCTGGGTCACAAGAGCTCCAGAGCTCTCAAGCCTTGTCTTCAGCAAGAAGTTAGTAAATCTGCATAGAATTGTCTCTGCTGTTCTGTCAAGCTGTCAGTCAAATGTCCCTACCGTGTAAGATGGACTGCACTAATTACTAGGGTTGTACAGCAAAGTACAAGACACAGTACCTTTTCCTTGAGGGTCTTGTGAATCTCTCTGAAGAGGCAAGAACCATATAGTTAAAGAAAACTGACAACATGGGGAAATGGGAAGCCATTTCCTCTTGTACCCTTTGCTGGCTCCTCCACCACTGGCTGGGAGGTCCTTTGGTGCACTCCTGTGGCACCTCTGTGAAGCCAGCCATGGTGTTAAGCACACTCTTTGATTGCTTGCTTAAGGATCTTTATTGCTCACTTAGGATTTATGCAGAAATAGACTACCTATCACGTTAACTGATGCATATCTACTACCTATCCCAGGATAGTAGCAAATATTTCTTTAATGTACACTTAAAGTGAGTAATGCAGATGTAAGTGGGGCAGGAATTCTGAGTCTGGGAAGACTAGAAAAGTTCACCATGGAGAAGCTGGGACTTGAGCTGAACCCCAAAGAATGGGCAGGACATAGAAAGGGGAGGTCCTGGCAGTTGTAGTGACAGTCCACGGAGGTGGAAAGGCAAGAACAAAGCCCAGACTTAGGAAGAGGTAAGGTGGATCCCAGGGTGAGTTGAGCAAAAATTTTCCAAGAGAATGGTACAATGCATGGTACAAAATTTTGAAGAAGTAGATTAGGCACATTCATATCCGCCCTTCTGTCCTATGTCTACATATGGGAACTTCTATTTCTAGAGTAAATGACTTTTCTAGTTAGTATGAAGGGAACGTGAATAGCAGGCAAATTTCTCCTCCCTATTTTATCATTTAATTTCTATATCCTCCATGCATGTGTAAACACACAAATAAATTTACACATTCTAATAAATCATTACATTTATTAAACCGTAGGAAGCGTTGCCAGGAAACCAGTTGTCAAGCAAAGCTATATTTTGAAGAGTGGGAGGTGTATAATTATCTTTAAATACTTTCTCTGGATAGTAATTACCCCCACCCCCACCCCAGCCCAAATCCATGTGACTCCCCTGAATGGCTGTGCATGGGAACAGCACGTTTGACAGCTACTGCCCTGCCTCTGTCAGCCACTCCTTAAGGGGGTCAGGCAGTTCCAGACCCATGGGACAGGCCTGACCTTGTGGCACCCCACATCCCAAACTTGGGAAAAGAGGAGCTTAATCAAGTTCTCAGTATGAAACTGACTCTGAGTCCATTTCTACATACTGTAAGGGATCACAAACTTGAGTCCTTTGGACTCTGAGTAACAATTATCTGTGATTTCTCTAACAAAAGATTAAATCTATTTAAAACACCCTTTGAAACTACAATGTAAGCTATTTAAAGTCATATATGAGTTTGTCCTGCAAATTCATTTTTCAGGAAAAAAAATAGTTGTACCCAATTTCTCTATAGTATTAATAACCACAATGACAGGAAAGAAGCAGTGTCCTGCCCTATTGAGATAAGACTCCTCAGTACCAAAAGCTGACAAACTTCAGAGGAGGCTAAGGACCACCTAGGACCCCTCATCTCATCCTTTGCCCCTTTCTTCACCCTCCCCCATCCTCATTCTTACCCAAGGTGGTATGTCAGAGAAGGTAAGCCTCCCTAGCATTTAGAAACTTTAATTTTCTGACCTGGATGCGCTTCTTCTCTATGTAGTGGATTAGCCTCAAGTAGCAGATAAGTGTCCCCGACAAAGGGATAACGCTTACTGGAGATGGCATTCAGGCACCCACAATGAGCAGGGTCAGAACAGAATACTATTTGATTCATTCTTTCTTCCCTCCCTGTTCTGCAGGCCAAAAACCAAGTTCTCCTTACTGTTCCAAGGAGACAGTTCTCTTCTTAGATCTTCTTCTCACATTTCTAATCTCATAATAGATATTAACAAAGATTTGGTAACAGGATTTTCCACAGATATTAGGTAGAAAATATAGAATGAAAATACAGATGAAGTCAAGCTATCTTGATAGGCTGTTTTGGGGGTGGGTGGAGGAACCCATTGCAGTAGGGGTTTGCATTTCCAGAAACCTAGAATACAGACTTGAATACAGCTACTCATGGACTGTTATTCTGAGATGCTGCTTTGCCCCTTCCCACCTTCTTTCTTACCTGAACCAGGGTGTTGCCTTCCAGCTGCCTGCTGGGTCTCTCTACACACATGACATGCAAGCACCTTAAACCTATTTCCTGAGCTGAGCACCCCCACCATTCTCCTTGTAGCAACCTCCCTACCTATAGCACTCCTTCTCTTTGTCTGGACCTGTAATTATTAGAGGTACGACTCTTCCAAATCACCCCAGCTAGAAATTTTGGCTGTCCCTTCCATACCTTTCTCTTCCAGTCAGGCTCAAAGTCCTATTGATTCTGTCTCAAAATAACACTGTCAACTCAGTGTCCTCTTTTCCATTAATAAAGCTACTGCCTTCATCTTTTCTAGCCCAGATGGCCAAAAGAGCATTTCTCATACTTCCCCTGATCTAGAAATTGTTTTGTTGGTTGTTTGGTTTTCCACTGGAAGCTATGAAGTCCTCTACCATAAAATTTTAAAATGTGAGTGACTCCTTGAGATCATCTAGCTTAATGGTTCTCAACCATGGTTACAGATTAGAACTACCTGGCGAGCTTTAAAATTTACCCAGCCCCCAGAAAATCAGATTAAGTTAGTTTGGAGTTGGAGTCTGGGTACTGGTGAGGGTTGATGGTTATGTGTTTTAAGCTTCCCCAGGTAATTTTTTGTACAGCCAGGATTGAGAATCATTGACCTAAGTCCCTAAACAAGAGACCAAAAGAACATTATATGGACCATGGCCGAGCTTCCAGGTGGCCATGTGCTGCATGAGCTCGGACATAGAAATGTGTGTATGTGTGGGTATGTTTGTTTCTTCTGAACAAAGGATCTAAACATTCACTCAAAAGTTTCCATAACCCCATAAAAGCAAAGAACCTCTGATCCAGATTCTCCCATTATGCTTTACAGATGAGGCAGCATCTGGGCAAAAGATTGGGCTGGGGGGGAAACCAAGTCTGGCTCTGTCACTGTGTGATGTCTGTCAAGGTACTCAACCTCTGTGGCCCTTAGTTTTCTCCTTCTCAAAATCAGGGTAACACCTGCTCTGCAGGGTTATTTAAAGAATCAAAGAGAAGGCATGAGAAGTGTCTAGTACAATAACAGGCATGGACGGGCGCCTGGGTGGCTCAGTGGGTTAAGCCGCTGCCTTCGGCTCAGGTCATGATCTCAGAGTCCTGGGATCGAGTCCCGCATCGGGCTCACTGCTGCTCAGCAGGGAGCCTGCTTCCCTCTCTCTCTCTCTGCCTGCCTCTCCATCTACTTGTGATTTCTCTCTGTCAAATAAATAAATAAAATCTTTAAAAAAAAAAATAACAGGCATGGACTAGTCCTACTACTACCATCACTACTAATAATACTCTTACTTGTGCAATACAATTTTGAATAATATCATTATCATAAAATAAAAATACTTATTTATACCAGATGTATTATGTGGCATTTTATCAATCCCCACAATATTCCTGTGAGCTTGACCCTATTCCCTTTTTACAAATGGGAGAACCAAAGCTTAGAAGGGTCAGGGCCACACCCAAGACCACACAAGTAAGTGGCAGAGCCCAGTTAACTGACAGGAAGCTTATCTCCTGGTCACCAGATTGCACTGCTCTGCGGAGGCCAAGTCCGCAGTCCAGGGAAAGGATGGTGCCTTTCATATTGGAAAAATGATGAATTTCACAGCCACCTCCCCCACCCTTCTCTCCTGACTCCCTTTCCAGCCGCTACTGGCGCCGGTGGAATCGGTTCTGTAGAAGAAAGTGTCGTGCTGCAGTCAAGTCTAATGTCTTCTACTGGCTTGTGATCTTCCTTGTGTTCCTCAACACACTCACCATTGCCTCAGAACACTACAACCAGCCGCACTGGCTCACGGAGGTCCAAGGTGAGAGGCAGTCCCTGGTGCTATCCTTCTTTACTCTTGCTAACTCAGCCCTGAATCCCAGGGAGGGAATAGTCACAGGCATAAGGTTGACGGGAAAGCCACCAGTGTCCGTGGTGCCGTGCTGGGATCACCAAGAGCTGAAGAGCTTGCAAGCCCCACAGTAAAATGCAGAGCCTCATTATAAACAGATGTGGTTCTTGGCTGGGCCCACATGGTCTGCCTGCCCCAACAGTCACTATTGTGTCCAGGTGACAAGAACATATGCTATCCTTTATTTGGCTATCTCAGACCCTTGGCTGCCAACTTCTCAGAAGAGAATTTCAATACCTCAGGCCTTACTGTATCCTCCAGATGGGTCTGCTAGAATGGGTGTGGATGAAGTGAGCAAAAAGCCAGGAAGGAGTTCAGTAGTGGCCTGACCCCGAGGAGCTATTCTTCGTGAGCATATAGCAGTCATCGCCCTTCCCTGGAGCCCTAGAAGAGGACTTCCCTAGCCAGTGCCTCCACTCCCAGGGAGTCAAGCAGACACGAGGGCTTCATTCCAGAATCCTGGAAGGTAGACAGTCTCCCAGTGCCTGGGGTAGACCCGGGTGGCCTGCCCCCCTCCTCGATTGCTTTGGGCAGAGGACTCACCTCTCAAAACCTCCCTCCTCATCCCTGAGAAAGCAGCTGGGGGAGTGAAGAAAATCAGCGCTCACAGCCTTTGATGCTTGGTAGATCATGTTTACAGTGATTATAACTAGATAACCCTTTTCCTGGCCATTTGGCCCCGGTTGTTCTGTTCTGGCAGCAACGTAGGGGAAAGGTGTTCTGTCTGGGAAAGGGGAACCCTGGCCTTTCTTCCAGTGGTGATAATTACTGTTTTCTCTCTCCTTCTCCCACCTCCCTCCTCTCACCCCCATGCTGGGATCCTGCCCCCTCGCCTGAACCCACCAGACACGGCCAACAAGGCACTGCTGGCCCTTTTCACTGCAGAGATGCTGCTGAAGATGTACAGCCTGGGCCTGCAGGCCTACTTTGTGTCCCTCTTCAACCGTTTCGACTGCTTCATTGTGTGTGGGGGCATCCTGGAGACCATCCTGGTAGAGACCAAGATCATGTCTCCCTTGGGCATCTCTGTGCTGAGATGTGTCCGGCTACTGCGGATATTTAAAATCACAAGGTATTTGGTCTCTCATTTCCCTTCAGACCTGGGACTCAGGGAGAGGTTCTTCCAGAAGGCAAGGGAGGCAGAAAGGCCTGGGAGGGAGAGCAGCTGCTATTTCTTGAAAGGTCTGTCCTTGGCTCATATACGATGGAGGGGAATTTTTCTTCATTTAGATGGCATATCGTTTAGAAACTCCTTTGGCTGCTGATACCAGAGACAACTCAGTGGCATAAGCATATTTGGGGTTTGTTCGGTTACATAAAAGAAGTGCAGAGGTGGGCAGTCCAGGTGGCTTCAAGAAGGCCTCAGGGACACAGTCCCCTTGTGTCCTTTGCTTTGACAGCCTCAGGACTGCCCTCCAGGGCCGTGAGGTGGCTTCCAGAGATTGAGCCATCATGTTTGAATCAAGGCAGGGAGAAGAGAAGGGGTGAGGGATCAAAGTGGGGATCCTTCCTGGCAGAGTCAGCCCCTTCTAGAACTCTTCTAGACACTTCACCGAAAGCTCTGTTGGCCATCCAACTGAGAAATGTGGTCTTATTGCTGTGCATGTGCTGCCGAAAATGCAGTCAGGATTCCTTAAGTGGAGAAGGATGATGGCTAGTGTGCCACAGATGGTTCTCACCCCTCCTTCCACACATTCACCCCCTCTCCATCTGCCTGTCCATCCACCCACCCAAAGATTGCAGGCTCCCCAACTCTCCAGGTCAAGCCGTGATTCTCATGAAGAGGACATGCGCAGGCAGGGGACAGGGAGGTGGGCAGCATGTTCTAAAACAGTAATTTTCAGCCATGTTGAGACCCATTTGGAGTGGTGAAATCAATTGATTGGATCACAGCCACCATTTTTAAACAATTTTATTGAGATATATTTCACATACTATATAATTCATCCGTTAAAGTGTACAATTCAGTGTTTTTCTATATATTCACAGAGTTTTGCAACCATTGCCACAACTTAGTTTTGGAACATTTTCTTCACCCCAAAAAGAAAGCCATACCCACTCCTCATTTGTTCCCTCTTTCCTCCCAGTGGCAACCACTAATTTACTTTCTATCTCTGTAGATTTACCTGTTTTTGGCAATCCCTATAAATGAAATCATGCAGTATGTGGTGTTTTGTGACTGGGCTTCTTTCATTTAACATAATGGTTTCAAGATTCACTCGTGCTGTGGCATGTGTCAGTACTTTATTCTTGTTTATGGCTAAATAACGTTCCATTGTATGGATATACATCGCGTTTGTTCATTCATTCATCAGTTGATGGACATTTGGTTTATCTCCCCCTTTTTGCTACTATTAATAATGCTGCTATATACAGTCATGTTCAAGTTTTTGTATGGATGTACATTTTCATTTCTCCTGGATATATATATCTAGAAGTAGAGTTTCTAGATCATTTAATAACTCTACTTTAAGATTTTGAGGAACTGCCCAATTGTTTTCCAAAGAGACTACGCCATTTTGCATTTTCACTGGTGATATCTATGAGTTCCGATTTCTTCATAGTCTCATTTTCAAAGAAAGAATGAAATAGAATAGGAAAATATCAGAAGACCTCACTTGAACATAAGCACTGTTTCATAAAAATCTGAGTTGCAGTATAATATGTATTTCTCACTGTGGGATATGGTCAAACTTGAAGGGATGTGTCAGAAACATGTGGTACAGAGAGGGCTCAAACTCTGGCCCCCAGAGGTACAAGCATCCTCTCCAGAAGAGTCTCTGCTTTGGGATCCAAACTGACAATAGGGGCACTGTAACTATCAGTTGGATTGTGTTGGGGGGGGGGGAAGGGAATGGTTTCAGCATCTTTCATTCAAAGACCTGGAAGTAACCACACCCTGCTTGATGTGTTCTGAACTTGGCTGAGTGAGTAGTCAAGGCTTGCAAAGCTGCCTTTGCTTTGCTGTTCTGCTCTTGGCTCTCTCAACAGACCATTCCTGCAGGGCTGTCTAGGGTCGAGAGTCAAATGAGAGAAAGCATTTAAAGAGCTCAGTTCAGTACCAGGCACAGGGACACTCAAAAGCCAGAGGGTTGATTATTAATCTAATTGTTACCATTGTTGTTACTAGGAGGAGGGAGAAGAGGAGCGCTGAGACCCATCTAAACACATACACAGTCTCATACTTCTGTTTCTCTCCTATGTTCATACTGCATGTCAAGCTCCAAGAGATGGGGCAAAAGGAGTATGGTATGAACAGAACCCAGGAGACGTTTCCTCTGGCTGGGGAGATGGAGTTTGTGCACATGAAATCACTGAACAAAGATCTAAGGCAGAATAAAATGAGCCAGCAAATGTTGGAATAGGGGAATACATGCTCTGGGAAGTCAGAAACAGGAGAGAGTCCCTGGAGAAGATTTAATGTCACAGGATGGGCTCCAAAGACATACAGAATTTAAACCTACAAGTTTAATGCTCTTGAGCAAACACCTCTCTACCCCTCACCCCCAGAAGAAGCTCTCTCTGAATGCCCTGAACATCTTGGTATTATAGAAAATCCTTGGTTTGTAGTAAAAGTAGTAGAAATATAGAAACAATTATTGTTAACATGCATCAGGACTTACTCTGTGCAGATAGTGTGGCCTGACTAATTTCACTTGATTCACTCTCACAATAACGTATAAGAAAGAGTCAGAGCAGGGCACTATTAACTATTCCCATTTTACAGACAAGGAAAACTGTGGTTCAGAGACTTCAATCACTTGCGCAGGCCACACAAACTGCTCAGGGGTGAATCTAGGATTAAATAGTATGTCTGTCTGTCTGACCTCAGGTTCTGTGCTCCTAAACATGACTGTGAACTGTGGAGTTGATCATTAAACTGTCTTTCTGTCTTTATCCCGAAGATATGACTTGGGATTTTTACAAGTTGATTCTTGTTATTAGATATTCATTGATTCTACCCATTCTTCATTGGGTCTGATAAAAGCTATTTTTAACTTGGAGTTTTTAGTGCCTCCTAAATAAGTCTGAGAAGTCTGTGTGTTTGAGGGTTTATTTTTGCTTCTGTTTTCTAGATTCCTATAGAAAAGAATTCTTGGGGCATCTGGGTGGCGCAGTGGGTTAAGCCTCTGCCTTTGGCTCAGATCATGATCTCAGGGTCCTGGGATCGAGCCCCACATTGGGCTCTTTTCTCAGCGGGGAGCCTGCTTCCCCCTCTCTCTCTACCTGCCTCTCTGCCTACTTGTGATCTCTCTCTCTCTCTCTCTCTCTCTGTCATATAAATAAATAAATAATCTTAAAAATAAAAAAAGAAAAGAATTCTTGTTCCTAGATATTGTCATAATGCCTTGAAGAGATTTGACAGTCATTCTACTTCTAATCAATAACTTATCTATTTCTAAGCTAAAACTATCACCAAGAAGCCATTTTTTAAACTCTTGTCTTTGCAGAAAGCTTCCTGTAGTCCCTCCATGGGAAACTTTGGTGGTATTTTCAGATTTCTACAAAGTCTATAAACATAATAATTTAATTATCTAATTGGACGTTACTTTGGTAAAAGCCATCATCTTCCCATTTGCAAGCATCCAACCCCTCTAGGGGCTTTTGGAAAACAACACAGAGACTATAACTATGTGGGGAATCCCATGCCCCCTCTGAACCTTATCTCTAGTATACTCTAGAGACCAAGAAAATGCCTAAAATATGGGCTGGGAGTGGACATCATGGTCCCTGGAGATGGGTCATCTGTGCATGGGCCTGCTATCAGGCAAGTATATTTCTTTCTCTTCTTTTAAAACCTCTTGGAGAATACTTTGTAATATCTTATTACTATTTGTATGTTAAAGAAGCATTTTTTACAATGTGTTCTGAACCAGTGATTGTGATTCTCAAACTTAGCTGAACTCATTAAGAGAGCTCATGAAGGATCCCCACCACTAGAGATTTTGACCAGCAACTTCTAGAGAGTTCCATGCTGGCAGTCAGTGACCTCACTTTGAGAAGTACTGGCCTAATTTCCTATTGTTCCTTTGTCCACTTCCCTGTCTTAAAATATGATCTTTTATATATCATTGGAAACCTTGATTTTTTCATCTACACTCTCTACTGTAGCCCTTAACCATGTTAAGATTGTACTTTTGATAGTTCTTGACTGGTAAAATATATAATGATAAAAAACTTCTATGAATTTAGCAAAGTTTTTAAATTATTTGAATTTTATTAATTCTTATACACCTGTGCACATTTGAAAAGTGGTAATGTACACACGAGACAAGCTATTTATTTAGAGTGCTGTAATGGTTGGTGTATCCATGGATTCATGGATCCCTTCCTATAATTCCAAGTTTCCCTTCCCTCACCCAGGACCTATGATCTGAGTTTGGAATACTGACCTAGACCAAGAGAACTCCACCATCATATTAAGACACAATGGTATGTCCAGAACAGTTGAGCAGTGTGTAGCAAGTAATTTGTTATTATAGGAGCTGAAATACCAAAGTTTATGAACGGTTTCTATTCCAAAAAATAAATACAAAAAAATTCAACTTTGTTCCTGGGACACCCTCACTCTTGGTCATTTGCATTCCCAGATATTTTTATGAACGGGCAAGAATGGGCTGGACTTACCACTCTTCATGCTGCCTGAAGTCTTCAGTATGTGACAAATGTGAATATAGTATATGATGAAAATGAATTATTAATGTGCTTATCTTTGAGTGTTTGGTCAAAATCTGAAAATGCCTTAGAGAGTATACTATGTATATGAATATCATCCATCCTATATGTCTCATAAAAAAAAAAAAAACAAGACTGGGAACCCTGCACTGGACTGTAAATCAGTTCATTCCTAGGTGTTAATAATATTAAGAATGGTAAATTATGGAGTAGGGAAGGCAAGATTCCTGTCTCACTGAGAACAGAAAGGCACCCACATGGCCAAAATTTTTGTCATCTTTGGGTACATTATCTATTCCAGTGGGCCCTCGGGCCACGTCATAGATTGAGTTCTTTCTTCTGTTTTGAGGCTTTACCAGGCTCTTGAATGTTGCTAGTTTTAATACCAAGTATGTCTACTCATTGTCAGCTCAGTCTGACTTATTCTATGGGGAGGAAGAAAGACTTCAGTTAAACTAAATCTGGACATGATTCCAATTTACTAATCACATCTCATTTTTTATACAGTTGGTTTTTAAATGCACTGAAATCCCTCCAGCCCTTGCCGTTTTCTCTCTTAAACTTTAAGTCCCTTTCTTTTTCCAACTGCTCTTCCCCTGTGGCTCCCTTCCCAGGCCCTGAAATGTGAGTTTGGGCTGACTCAGCACAGACAGATTTACTGGTGAATCATGATCACATATGGCCTCCCTCCATAGCGCCCCAAGGTGAGAGCCTTTTGCAAATTCTCCAAGCTCTAAATGTCTCCATTCAATTACCAGAGTCTGGCCATGAGTATCTGATCCAACCCCACACCACCCCAAACTCCCCATTCTAGCCCTCCTCTTCTTAAGGCACCATGGAGGCTCTGAGCTCCTTAAGGACCATTATTAAAGAGATATGTTTGGCATCTGCCCAGTTTCCAGGCCAGGGTCTATGGAGAAAGCAGCTCAGACTCAAGAGCCTGCTCACTGACATCAGCATGAAGGGTGGTTATTCTCTGGGATGGTAACTGGCTGGTGTCATGTACTGGGGATTAAGAAGACACCATTGGTGACTTGAAGGTGCTCCCTCCTTAACCTGACACATCTGGTACAAGGGCCCACTAGCAGAACTGAGTAGCTCTGTAGTCCAGGAGCTCAAGGGAGCACAATCCCAAGGCAATCCCAAGGTCAACACCAGATAGCATTGCCAGCCTAACCAGGTTACATTCCCCCCAGTAGGCTCCTTTCTCAATGTGACCAAGACCTCTGATGTGAACAGAAAAGATGAGACCTTTGAACATTCTATCCAAGGCAGGGTTTGACTCTAAAATAAAACCTATAAAATATGAATTCTCCTAGAATGGAGGGAGCAGAGGTAGATATCACCAGGAACTAAACTGGTAGATTTGGCCTTGTGCCCCTTGTTGTCCCAGACCCTGACCATAATATTATAGAATTCTGTTTGGCTCTTCCTGGACCAGCATATGCCTAGTTCAGCCTCCCATCACACTAGCCCCTCCAGGCTCTATTGCATCTTACAGAACCAGGGGCCAACTTTACCAAAGGACTAGTCCTTGCACACCCGCCTTGGATGCCCTTGTAGCTGGCACAGGGAAAGGTGAGGGCAAGGCTGAGCTTCCTCCCTGAGTGAGCCTTCTGTGCTTCCTCAGTCAACTGACATGATCTGCATTCTTCCTCCCTCCCTTAGGAATGGTGTATAGAAACCTCATATCGCACAGATTTGCAGCAGGAAATTTGCTTTATAGTTACTCTACTAACAATAGATCACTGCCACCAACACTGAAAGGAGGTTTGGTTTTTGGGGGGAGGGGTTACCCCTCAGGACAAGAAGAGTTGGGACAGATATAAATTTAGTTATGAACCTCTCTGGAACAGAGAGGAAGGAGGGTGAAACATTTGCAAAGCACCCTAAAGCTATTGGTACTGTTATTGTGAAGATCTTTTATTTATAGCAAGCTCGATGACCTGCTTCATACTTAGAATGTAAAGGACCTGGCCCTGAGCTATTTGAAGCAAAGGTTTGCAGGATGAATGTTCCAGCTCAAGCAAGGCTCAGGTCACTTTCTGCCATTGAAGATGCGGGAGAAGTCCACAGGGCCCAGACAGACTTAGCACAGGAAGACTGATGGAGATACAGAATGCCTCCACAGATGGTGGTCACTTAAGCCAAGAGAGACAGAGGGGAAAGGTAACAAAAGTGAAGCCATAGTCAACAAGAGAGAGAATTTAGGTAACAAAGAAATAGCTCGGGTAAGAAAACCCTCACATGCACCCTACTTTAAAGAGAGAACAGTGGGCTAGGATGGATGGGATGGGTGGGGGGGACAAGACACACTTTGGATAGAATGATTCAGAGTCACAGGAGAACTGGAAAGTTGATCTCAAGGACTGTGGCCGGTGGAGAGTCAGAGGATGGTGGGGTTGCGGGAGGTGGGGAGTCTCGAAAGGTGGGCATGTGCATTTGGGGCCTCGAATCCCCAAATAGGGAATGAAGACTTCTGTGGATGGGAATGCCTGTTACGCTGTTCTGAGGACAAGATACTTTGTTTTCCTCTTTGTCTATGAGGCCCAAGACATTAATTTGTTCTGCTGTTGCTCACTTTCCTCCAGACCTCGTGTGTGTGTGTGTGTGTGTGTGTGTGCTTCATGGTTTTCATGAGTTAGGATAAAAACCTCAGTCAATTACTAGTATGTGTTTAACCCTTTTAGCTTTTATGTCTAGATACTAATATGTCTAAAAAGTAGAATGTTTCTGGGAGCTAAGGCATCCTCTGATCTTCCTGCCATAGCCATCACAGCCAGCAAGAATCAGATTGGCATGAAGGAGGAGAGAGCTTCAGGACCTGCAAGGCTGCCAATATTTCATTTAAATGCTATTTCATGTCACCCTGCCCAGAGGCTGCCACATGTCACCTAAAATCTCATTAGTATCAGTGGTAACAAGGATCCCACCCTATCTCCTGCTATCAGCCACGGCATGCCAGGCTCCAAAATCCAGCTCCTCTACGAGCCCTAATAGTGTTCTTTGCCACAACATCAGTACAAAAATCCCTTTGTCTCAGTCCTTTAGAGAGAACATAAAATATCTCCAACCATGTGCACATTGGGAATGGACACCTTCTGTTCAGCAAGCTCTATGCCCCTGGTCATGCCAGGCCACTGGCACCAGCTCTGCTCCCTTAATTCTGCTCCGAAGGAACAGCCATGGGGCAGACTCTGCCTTGCCCCTGCTGAATGAGAAGCAACTGGAAATCAGAAGCAAACAGCATAAACAGCCATTTGTTGATTTTTCTTCACTCTGTCTGAACTGTGTGACTGGTCCTCGAGGCAGTATCTTTTTAGCCTGGGTGTTTTTCACAAGAAGGGTAGGCTGATGTCCATGTACTTGGCTGCAGTTTGTCTCTTGAAGGCTGGTTCAAGCCCTCAAATCCACAGCCATTGGTTTTGAGCCACCAGGATGGGCATTCTTCCACAAGGGACACGCATTCCCAAAGCTCTTTGAGAAATCCCAGCAGAAGCGTCTCAAAGCCATAGCAACCTGGTTGTCGGTAGGGCAATTGATACATACTCACTTTTTTCCCTTTTGGTTAAGGTATCATTGACATATTATGTTATATTTGTTTCAGATATACATAATGATTCAATATTTGTGTACATTGCACAGGATCACCACAATAAATCTAGTTAATATCCATCAGCAATATATAATTCCATTTGTGTGTATGTGTGATGAGTACTTTTTTAAAATTTTTTTTATTTGACAGAGATCACAAGTAGGCAGAAAGGCAGACAGAGAGAGAGGATGGAAAGTAGGCGCCCCGCTGAGCAGAGAGCCCAATGCGGGGCTCGATCCCAGGACCCTGGGATCATGACCTGAGCTGAAGGCAGAGGCTTTAACCCACTGAGCCACCCAGGCACCCCTTAAATTTTTTTTAATTTTTAAATTTTTTTTATTATTTTTATTTTTTTTCAGCATAACGGTATTCCTTGTTTTTGCACCACACTCAGTGCTCCATGCAATCCGTGCCCTCTCTAATACCCACCACCTGGTTCCCCCAACCTCCCAACCCCTGCCACTTCAAACCCCTCAGATTGTTTTTCAGAGTCCATAGTCTCTCATGGTTCACCTCCCCTTCTAATTTCCCCCAACTGCCTTCTCCTCTCTATCTCCCCATGTCCTCCATGCTATTTGTTATGCTCCATAAATAAGTGAAACCATATGATAATTGACTCTCTCTGCTTGACTTATTTCACTCAGCATAATCTCTTCCAGTCCCGTCCATGTTGCTACAAAAGTTGGGTATTCATCCTTTCTGATGGAAGCATAATACTCCATAGTGTATATGGACCACATCTTCCTTATCCATTCGTCCGTTGAAGGGCATCTTGGTTCTTTTAAGATTTACTCTTGGCAGCTTTCAAATATGCTGCATGGTACCATTAACGAGAGTCACCATGCTGTACATGACAAACCCAGGACTTATTTATAACTGGAAGTTTCTACCTTTTGACTTCCTTCCCCCATTTTGCACACACACACACACCCCAACCCCCTGCCTCTGGCAACCATCTGTCTATTCCCTTGATACATAATAGTTTGACTTGGGCAGTGGAAACCATGAATTTAGGGAAGCTATAAGAAAAGAAATGATGCAGAAGAAGTGCAAACAGCCCCTCCTGCTCCACGGGCTGGCCCTTCTGGGTCATTCACTATTTGCCATCTTTCACACCCAACATTTCCAAAGAGTTCTCCTCCACTGCATGACTCATTTTGTTCCTCTACCACAGCCTCCACATTCCCAGAACCTTGGACACCCTGAAGGGCTTCTCCCCCATCCCCTTCCCTCTCTGCCTCCTGGTGGCTCCACTCCACCAAACCTGTGTCCAGTCTGGGCCCTCACTGTCAGGCTCCCCATAGGGTTCCTGTGGCTATCAGACACCTCTGAACCTCAGTCGTGAGCCTGGTTTGACTTATTTCCCTCATGTCCACTCACCTCATGAAAATTAAGACTTGAGCCTTCTGTGGCCATAAAGACTTTTCCAGAATATTCCTAGACAGTTGAATGCACAGAAGATCTCTAGGAGGCTCTATGACCTTAATCTATAGGCAGACATTCTCCCCTCTGATACAGCTGGAAATTCTCATTATAAATACGCTCTAAAGTTACTGTTTCCTAAATACCAGTCTACCGACAAGTGTTGGAGGGGTTGCGTGAAAATCAATCAAGCCCCAGAGCCAGAGATTACGATTTCATGTTCCAGGGTGAGGCCTGGAAATCGGTATTTAAACAATGACCAAACCCCTCAACATTTTCCTCTCCAGCCAGGTGTGGAGACACTGCTTAAAATGTAAGAGGGACAGGTATTCTAGCCCCAGAGACATTCTCTTACTTCTTGCTTTAAGCAAAACAAATATGGCAACCTCTAGCCTATGGGGTGCCAGGCAGTCCGTCACACGTACTGGGTGAGGACAAAGATGGAGAAAATGGAAGAAAAAAACTTGTGATCTCTGTCCTCAAGAGTTCAGAACCTATTCGGATGAGAGGAGACTATCACAAATGAAAAACACTGAAGAGCAATTATAGAATGGATACAAATAAATGTATATTAATATTCTGCAATTAGGAATTAGGAAGAAGTGTGGTTGACAGGCAAAATAGAGGTAGAGAAAGGCCAAATTGGTGAAGGAGAAAGGAGCATTAAAGACTCTGAGCTGGGAAGAAGTTCATGTTTACATCCAAACTGTTGGCCCATCTGCTTCTTTCAACTAATATACAACCATTCTCTGGAGAGAAGTACGGAGGTTCAGGCAGGGGGCAGCTGGGAGGCTAGAATAGGAGTGGTTTGCATGTTACCCTTTTGAGCAGCAAAAACAATCCCCTGTATATACTGGCAGTAAACTGGGAATGCCTGAAGTGGAGGAAATCAAGCTCATGGCCTGCAAGGCAGGCAGGCCAAAGGTGGAGCTAAGGAACTAAGAGTTCTCTGTTGTCTCACCTGCTCCAGCTGGAGGCTGTGTTCCTTTTGCTATGGTGCATTTCCTCACCCTGACTAACCCCAGCCACATCCCGCAGCCGTGAGCAGCCCACGCCTCCTCCTCTTTCCAAGAGGAAGGCATTTTCCCCAGGCTACAATGGAGAACCTCTGTGTTGGCAGTGGAGAGAGGTCTGCGACTATCAGGACTGGGGGCCTCCTCTCCAAGGCGCCCCACCAAGGACCCATCTCTGCCCCAGGAAGGCCCCACAGACTCCCACCCTGAGGGTGGAATGGGTTTCCTGTAATCCAGGATTTCCCAGACTTGCCTGCTTGTCAGAATCATCTGGGACGCTTGTTAAAAATACAGATTTCTGGGCCCCAAACTACAACATTTGAATCAGAATCTCCAGAAGAGAGGCTTTATAAAAAAAAAAAAAAAAAATTTCTTTGGACAGCAGGGTAAATCTGGGAAACCTCACTGAGCCTTGAAACCTCTGTTTCCCCTGGGTGACCAGCTGCTGCCTGGGCTGAGAATAGCATTCTTGGGGGGGGGGGGATGGTAATGTGTTTTTCTGTCTAAAGACCAATAGTGATAACAGTAATTACTAACCTTTATCAACTGTGTGCCAGGCTCTATACTAGGGGATTTTTTAAAGAGTGGTAATTATATTTTTTCCAGTTTTATTGAGAAATAATTGGCCACACATCACTATAAACTTAAGGCATGCAGCATGATGGTTTGATTTACATTTATTATGAAATGATTGCCACAATAGGTTCAGTTAACATCCATTGTCTTAAATAAATACAAAAAAAGAAAAGGAAAAAAATCCTTCCTTTTGATAAGAACTCTTAGAATCTACTCTGTTAATATCATAGAGCAGAGTTAACCATAGTTGTCACAGTGTACATTACATCATCATGACCTATTTATCTTATAACTCCAAGTTCGTATCTTTGACCCTCTCATCCAATTCTCCCTCCTCTCACCCCCTACCTCTGGCAACCACAAATCTGATCTCTTTCTCCATGAGTGCAGTGTTTTGTTTTTGTTTTTGTTTTTGTTTTTAGATTCCACATATAAGTGAAATCTTATGGTATTTGTCTTTCTCTGTCTGACTTATTTCTTTTAGCATAATGTCCTCAAGGTCCATCTATGTTGTCATAAATGGTAGGATTTCCTCATTTTTTATGGATGAATAATATTCCAGGGAGTGTGTGTGTGTGTGTGTGTCTGTGTGTGTGACTGTGTGTGTCTGTGTGTATTATATATGCCACAAGTTCTTTGTCCATTCACCCTTTGATAGACACTTGGGTTGGCTCTTATAAATAATGCTGTGAAGAACATGGGGAGAGCAGATATCTTTTTGAGTCAGTGTTTTTGTTTCCCTTGGATATATTCCCAGAATTGGAATCACTGGATCATATGGTAGTTGATTTTTAACTTTTTGAGGAACCTCTATGCTATTTTCCATAGTGGCTGCACCAATTGACAATCCCACCAACAGCGCACCAGGCTTCTCCTTTCTCCAACACTTGTTATCTCTTGTATTGTCACCTTACTGTGCTTTTTATTTGCATTTCCCTAATGACTAGTGATATTGAGCACCGTTTCATATATATCTTCTTTAGAAAAATGTCCATTCAGGTCCTGTACCAAATTTTTTTAAACACTTACTTTTAAAGATTGATTGATTGATTGATTTGAGAGAGAGAACACACGCACCCAAGAGAGGGATAAGCAGACTCCACATTGAGTGTGGAGCCCAATGCAGGGCTGAATCTCAGGACCTAAGCTGAAGTCAAAAGTTAGATACCCAAACGACTGAGCCACCCAGGCACCCCTGTGCCAGATTTTTGAATTGGATTATTTGGGGTTTTGGTTTTTGGTTATTGTTTTGTTTTGTTTTTGCTGTTGAGTTGTCTGACTACTTTTTTTTTTTTTAAGATTTTACTTATTTATTTGACAGATAGAGATCACAAGTAGGCAGACAAGCAGGCAGAGAGAGAGAGAGGGAAGCAGGCTCCCTGCTGAGCAGGGAGCCCGATGTGGGACTCGATCCCAGGACGCTGAGACCATGACCTGAGCTGAAGGCTTAACCCACTGAGCCACCCAGGCGCCCCTGTCTGACTACTTTCTATATTTGGATATCAGTCTGTTATTGGGTATATGGCTTGCAAATATCTTTTCCTGTTCCACAGGTTGTCTTTTCACTTTGCTGATGATTTCTTTTGCTGACTGCAAGCTTTTTAATTTGATGTAATCCCACTTGTTTATTCTTAATTTTGTTGCTGGATGGGCTGCCTTTTTTTTTTTTTTTTTTTTTTTTTTTTTTTTTTTTT